>NC_133755.1:43752500-44081250 GCF_036562045.2 Rhinolophus sinicus | reverse complement strand
ATTTTTGTAAGAATTCATCCATGTCTCTAAATTTTCCAGTTCACAGTCTTGAAGTTGTTTGTAATCCTTATTAATCATTTAATTGTCTGCATCAACTATAGTTATAATATCTCTTTTATTCTATTATTTATCTACTAAATGCTTTTCAAAGAAAGAACTGTAGGCCTTTTTAATTCTCTCTTTTGTATTTTTTTTCTATTTCATTGATTTCTGCTGTTATGTTGATCATTTCCACTCTTTTATTTCATTATTGTCTTTCTAACTTTTTAGTTCATTAATTGCCAGCCTTCCGTCTTTCCTAATGAAAGCATTTAAGGATGTAATTTCTCACTAGATCTTACTTTACCTGCATTGAATACTTCTTGATTTGTAGTATTTTTTTATCACACATTCTAAGTATTTTCTAATTTCCATCATATTTTTTTCTTTGATCCACAAGTTATTTAGAAGAGGATATCTTAATTTTCTACATATGGGCCTTTACTAGTTATCCTTTTATTATTGACTTCTCACTTAATTGCATTATGATCACAAACTGTGGTTTGTATAATTTCAGTCTTTTGAAAATTATTGATGTTTGCTTTATAGCTCAGCATGTAGTCAATTTTTAAAAATACTCCATGTTGGTTGAAAAGAATGTGTATTCTGTAGTTAGGTGCAGTGTTCTATACACTTACTCAATTAGATTCAGCTTATTAATTGTGTTGTTCTAATCTTCTATCTTTTTACTGATTTTTGTCAGTTTGATCTAAGTACTTATAAGTTTAGAGAACTCTTACATCTTCTTGGGGAACCAAATCTTTTATCCTTATGAAATGATTCTCTTTAAAGCTTTCTGTCTTAAGGACTATTTTGTCTGATACTAATACAGCAATACCAACTTTCTTTTGGTTAGTGTCTGGATGGTGTAATTTTTTTTCACACTCTTCTTCTCATTTTTTCTGAATCTTTTTGTTCTAAATGTGACTTAGAATATAGCTGAATTCTTTAAAACAATATACGTATGTATACGTGTATGTATACACACATACATCATCTGTAAATTTTTGCTTTACAAGTTGGGCACTTAGTCTGTTTTTGCTTATTTTAATTCCTGATATATTTGAATTTAATTCCACCACCTTATTTTGTGCTTTTTATGTGTCTTAAAGCTTCAATATTTATTTTTTTCTCTGTTCTCATCTACTTCTGTATTGATTATTTTTTCTTTTTCCTCTTTTTTCAACATTTCAGTTAAGAAGTTATATGCTCATTTGATGGTTATGTTAGAAATTTTAACTTAAATACTTAATATTTTTATCATTCCACCAAACAATAAAAAGGACAGTAGAACACTTTAACTCTGATCATTCCCCTCTCAACTTATATGCTATAGATGGTTGTATATTTCATTTTTAGCTAGTTTTTTTTAACCTCTTAAGAGATTATTATTGTTGTTGTTTTTAGCCCATATTTATTTACAATTAACCACATATTTAGCACTTTTCTTGCTC
Source organism: Rhinolophus sinicus (assembly GCF_036562045.2). Classification (NCBI taxonomy): domain Eukaryota; kingdom Metazoa; phylum Chordata; class Mammalia; order Chiroptera; family Rhinolophidae; genus Rhinolophus; species Rhinolophus sinicus. The sequence continues at coordinate 44,079,757 of NC_133755.1, read as the reverse complement.
CTCATTCTTTTATTCAACTCTGATAACTTTCTTCTTGTCTAGAGAGCAGCCTTTAGAATTTCCTTTACTGAGGGTTTCTTGGTGACAAACTCTCAGGTTTTGTTTGCTTGTTTGAAGATGCTTGATTTTTCCATTGTTCTTAAGAGATAATATACAAACTTAGGTTGACAGCAATTTTCTTTCCACACACTGAAGATTTCAGACTTTCTCTGACTTCTATAGTTGTTAAGAAGTCCAACTGTTAACCTGCTGAAAGTTAACCTGCTGTCTTTTCTTTCTCTGGCTGCTATTAAATTTTTTTCTTTTTGTTTATGGTATTATTTGATATTTGCATTATAACTCAGTGTGCAAATAGTTCTACTAGAATGTATCTGAGTGTAAATTCCCTTTTATTTATCCTTATTGGGATTATTGGGCTTTTTGAATCTGAGGTTTGTCATTTCTTGGAAATTCTCAGCCATTATTCCTTTAATTATTGCTTTTACCACTTCCTTCCTCTATTGTCTGCCTAGAATTCCAATGAGATGATTGTTGTATTTCTTACAATATTTCCATGAATTATAACCTGTCTTTCATATTTTCCATCTCTTTGGGCTACATTATGTAAAATTTTCTTGATCTATCTTTCATGATCCATTCTCTAGCTGTGGTTATTCTGCTATCAAACCCATCATGTTTTTAATTTCAAATATTATATTTTAAACTTCTAGTGGTTTTTTGAGTCTTTTCAAATCTGTCAGGTCATGTTTTACGTATATTGTCTATTCTATTATTTATTTAAATATATTTAACACACTTTGCATTCTGAGTCAGTTGTTTCTGCCGGCCATTGCTCATGGTATATTATTTCCTTTTGTATTTTGTGATTTGGGCCATGCATTCATATTTCTTTATGGAATTCACATTTCTTTGATGGGAATTCTTTGAGGCCTGTGTTTAAGATGGATACCTCCAGGACAGATGTGCATTTATTTCTGCTAGGTGCCTGGGAGCTACACATGGAAGTTTACTTTAAACTGAATTGTTGACTTGAGTTTTTTCGGATTTGCAGGTATAGCATGAATTGGGGCTGCAAGCCTGTGTGACTTCCGGCTATGTTATAAATTCTCAAGGGATATTTTTTCTCTCCCTCCATTTAGAGTCAATTCTTAAGGCAGGCAATTTTCCTTGCAGTTTTCTGAGGGTGGAAGAAAGACAGTAGGTTTATTTGTAGTTCATCCTTACACAAAAGGGGTAGTCTTTTGGAAACCCAGCTTTAAGCAGAGGTGGAGGGATCCATAATTACACTTCTCACTTTGGACACAACTTGACCATTGCATTCACTCATTTGAGAAATGCCTTCAAAGCAAAAGCTCTCCAGGTTTTTGCATATTTCCTGGGTTCCCACTTGCATTTAGTTCTTGGCCTCTAAGTTTTCCTTACTTTTGCTACCAGCAATAAAATGCATTTTAAAAGATTAAAAAATACTTTGTCAACTAAGAGGTCTCTCAAATCCAGTCCTTTTCTTTATCACAACTGCCACTACTTTGCAGAACTTATTATCTACAATAATTGTGACCTAAGACTATGTTACCCTCCTGGTAAAATCTCCTCAATGGTTCTACCTTTGTCTACTCACTAAAATCCAAAATCATTCAAGGCCCTTTGCAATCTGGCCACAATGTGTGAGACCAGCCTCATTGCTGCCATGTCCTACCAAGTACCATGTGCTTGAAGCTGCCCAAAATGTACCGTTTCCTAAACAAGCCATGTTATTCCTGTCTCAGGGCCTTTATACATTCTATACCTTCTGCCGGAGTTCAATATAAAATGGAACTGCAGACTATGAAGGCCCAGTCTGTGGTATTTTGGTATAGTAGCCCAAATGGACTAAGACATAGCATGTATAAAAACCTAAATATAAAAGAAAATATAGTGCATCCACAGAACTGAAGAAAGGTCAACAAGGCTGGAATGTCAACAGTGGAGTGGGGAGTATTGAGAAACAAGGAGGGGGGTATGAGCAAGAGTCAGATAATGGAGGGACCCAAAGGCCATATTCAGAATTTGGGCCTTTATTCTAAGAGTAAAGGAGAGAGCTAGCTACTGAGGCGTTTTGAACATGCAAGTAACATAATCCAGTGAATGTTTTAAAATATCATTCTGATTACAGCAAAGGTAACAGATGTAAATGGGGCAAAGTATAAATTAGGAGGTTGCTGTCGGAAGGCAAAAAATACATAGGACATTATGAAGAGAGAGTCCAAGATGCTGCTCAGGTGACTGGTTTGGGCTGCTGAGAAGATGGTAGACTCAGTCACTGAGAAAGGGATACAGAAAGAAAGTCGGCCACTGGGGAGTCACTTCAGTTTTAGAATGTTGTGGAGCAATGCTTTTTGTGCCCTGCTTTCTACCCCAATGATTCACCTGTCATTTCTATGTAGCTGAGGGGAACTGGTCCCTGTACTATAACAGTATCCTGCTTTTTCTGCCTCACAGTTCTCTCCAGAGCTGGGAAAGTCCTTTAAACCTAGGAAAGGTAGAGCCCAGAAATGCCTCAACTTACCATTTCCTGGTGTCAATCTTCAATCAATGGATACTGGGAACTGGTGGATAATGCCCCCATCTCCCTTCCTTCAGAGAGACAACGCCATGTCACATAGACAGTGATTACCAGTCTATGTCCGCAATGATTACCAGCTCAGTAATGTATCCTTCACTGGCTTTTCCTCCTTCTTTATCTTACTGTTCCTGCTCCCTCACTCCTGCTTTGTGGAATTATCTTTCTAAAACAAAATTCATGCACCTAAGCCCTTATCTTAGGCTTTATTTGAGGGAGGGGGGTCCAAATTGAGATAAGTGTCTGTAGGACTTCAAAGTGAAGATACAAGTTAGACCTTCAGGAGAAGAGATTTGGGGTAAAAGCATAAATTGTGTTTTCTTCCTAATGAAGGCTAAAAACATAGAAGTAGATGAAATCATCCAGTGCAAAGAGAAAAGGGCTGACAAGGGAAACTTGAGGAATAGTAACATTTCAGGCACAGGCAGAAGAAGAGACAAGGAAACTGAGAAAAAGAATAGGAGAAAAAGCAAGAGAGTTTGCAGACATGGAAGCCCAGGGCGAGGAAGATTCAAGAAAATGGGAGTGGGCAGTAGTATTAAATGCTACTGAAAAGTCAAAAAATGATATAGAGAACTAGGTATCAGATTTAGCAAATAGAGGTCATTTGTGACTTGGTGAGAAAACAACTCTAAAAGCATGATGAGGCTGAAGCTAGATTACAAAGAGTTGAGTGTTTGGGAGGAAGTGAGAATATGAAGAGAGTGAAGATGGGAAACTCTTCTAGGAATTTTGGCTTTAAGGGGAAGGAGAAAGATGAGGATATAACTGGTTCAGTGAGGGCTGTGTGTGTGTGTGTGTGTGTGTGTGTGTGTGTGTGTGTTAGGATGGGAGAGACCTGAGCCTGTTCAGACTATTTAGGTTCATAAGAAGAAGTTAGGCAGAGAAAGAGGTTGAAGGTAGGAAGGGGAGAGTGAGGAACAATGAAGATAACGAGTTTCTGAAGAAGAAAGGAAAGGTTGAATTCCAGGTAGACAGATTAGATTCAGTCTGAAGGAGGACGTTCAGATTGAAACAATAACATGGTTACTCGCCTATTTCAAAGATGACATAGGTGAATTATTCCAAAGCATGGCTGCCTACTTCTTTTGCATTAGTCTTTATATGATAAATTTAATTGAATTTAACCATTGATACTTCATAACAAATATAATATGCCCATCAGCTAATTTACTTGATGCTGCCATGATATTAAGATTGGAGTCCTTCAGATGTTACATGCGTATTTGCTTGATGGTCTTTGAAAAACATGTGTTTCTCAGGTAAAGGAGAGAAAGGGAAGCATCTTTAAATCTCAGTCTAGCAATCTGGCATTACGTGACCTCATCCACCTTTTTTAAAGGGAAGTCAGCAAGTCATTTACTGCTGGTAGTCTGTTTTTCGTTTATAAACTGGTCCTAACATGTTAAGTATTTATGATATAATTTATTCCTGGATATTGGTTACAAGTTGAGTTTCCATAAGTTAAACCTATATTATCTATAAGATTGTAAATGACAATAGTATTCCTGAAGACTCATTCTGTATTATAAAATACCAAAATCAATCAAGACAACTACATGTTTTTACAGTGATTTTCTAAGTTTATAAAGAAAACATCAATATTTTAAATGATCCTCTTATTGACTGGCTGAGGCTTCTTAAAATACCAGTGCAAAGAAGTTCTAACTAAAGATATTTAATTTTTCTGATACATCTCCCTGAAGCAATTAAATGCTTCAAGGCTCTAAGACCTTCAAACTGTGATCTAAATTAAGGCCATCTGCCTAAACACTATCATTGCAGATTCAGTGGATATAAATTTCTTTGAATGTTAAAGTTTTTCTTATTGCTGTGTTCCTTTTCTCCTCCTCCTGCATCTCCTCATCCTCTTCCCATCTCTGCTGCTGATTTTATCATCATTAAATACCTGTAACACACAGTAGTTTTCATCTTTGGCAGATTTTGTGGGCAAATTATTTGACGTTACTCTCCTGGCTCTTGTAGCTTCTTCCCTGAACAGTTAATGTTTTGCCAACTATATTCCAAAAGTGATCCATCTAGCTTTTGCTTGCAATAAAAATGTCTTCCCTTGATGTCTTGGAGTAGCTATTTTTCAGTATAAATAGACAATGCTTTTGCAAGAGTGTTGCTGATTCTGATTTGCTTCATCTATACCTCCTGCATCCATAAAATCAAAAGGTTTTCTACTTTGCTGCTAGCACCAATCAACATAACAGCAGCTTCAGTTTTCCTGTCACCTATGATGAGAGTCCTAGGCGTCACAATGGCAAGATTTGGCCAATACTGAGAGAGTCATATTTACAATAATAAAGGTCACAAAAGCAGCAGTCTAAAATGAAGCTATTGTGAGTCAGGAGCCAGCTGTACCCTTCTATCCATGTTTATTGTGAGGATTAAGAGCATAAAGTGCTTTAAAACCTACAAAACCTTATACAAATAAGAGGAATTATTGTAATCCAAACCTGTATAACACACACGAAAACACACAAACCAAACAGCACTAATACGCTGCTCATATAGATCTGTGTCGTTAGAATTTGAAGCATTGCTTTTTCCTAAAAATCACAGACTTCGTCTTGCTGAGTTAAAGAAGCATTTGGGTCACCATAGAAGAGGGACACCAAGTGAACAATCCACTTATGAACGGGCAAGGAGCCATGATCTCTCCAGCCTCTTCCCTTCTCTCTTCTCTAGCTATACATTGCCCACTGTCTGTCTCCCTGGCCTTTTGCAGGACTCACAACCTGCCTCTCTGGAATGACATTTCTTGCAGTTTTCAGACTTGAAAACTCTGAGAAACACCTATGAAAGCACAAAACAGCACTGTACCATTCAAATCTGAACCAGTCTTCTACCTCAGTGACAGAATGTTAAATAAAAAAGTTTGCCCCTCCCAAAAGCTTTCAAAGGATCAAGCATTCCTTTTAAGGATAAAGGAAGAAAATGCCAACTAACTTGTTATAAACAAAGCAATTTGAAATTCTAGTCACATTCTGAAAAAAGTCAAGAGATCATTTTTCCACAGGTCCCCCCTATTAGTGCCTTGTGTGACTTTTGGGAAGGTTTCAGGCAGTAGAATGCTTCAGAAATTCAATCTTGCTGTCCTACCTACTCCTGCAGTGCCAAATCACAGCAGATAAACAAAGCCTCAAAGCAATTGCCAAGCCATTTCTCTCTGAAATTTCCAAAGATTAACATAAGATGGGGATATTGGGTACATTCATATGTATTAATTTAATAATGTTTATTAAATTCCAAGTATACCGACATATGCTCTCCCCTTCTCTTAGCTGCTCATGATTTGCTTCTAGCATGTCTTACATCATTAGAATAACAACTACAATAACAACCACAGGAATTTTCACTACCCGTTTCCCTGAAAATAAGACCTAGCCAGACAATTAGTTCTAATGCGTCTTTTGGAGAAAAAATTAATATAAGACCCGATATTTATTATATATTATATTATTATATTATATTATATATTATTATATAAAACCTGGTCATATTTTATAGTAAAATAAGACTGGGTCTTATATTAATTTGTTCCAAAAGACGCATTAGAGCTGATTGTCTGGCTAGGCCTTATTTTCGGGGAAAGACGGTAGAATAAACATGATCAATATCCCTCATAATTCTCCATGAAAGCTAAAATAAGGAAAAATAGAAAAGAGTTTCATAAAATATGTTTCCCCTAAGTTCTACCATGAGTTATTTCCATTGTGAGTTATTTGAAAGATTGTTTATAGGTCTTTTGCGTCTCCATCAAACACCAATCTGGAAGAAATACACATAGAACTTTGGACCTGAATTTGGTATGATATTTCACAGTTTACAGAACACCTTTGTGTTCATGATTTCCTTTCATCTGCACAAAAATGACTGTTGGGTAAGTGGGTATTATTATAGATGAACAAATTAAATCTTAGAGAATTCAACTGACCCACGTAGGCAGTAGTGATGCTCAAAACCAGTCTGATTGACTCTTTTCACCACCCCATGTTTCTCCTTAGCTAGATGAATACAAAGATAATAGGACATTAAGGAATGATAATAAGAGCAATGTTCAACTACAAAGAATATAGAAAGATAAGAAAGTAAGAGGATGAGAAAAACACATTAAAAAGATAATCCTGATTTTTACATACACAGATCAGTGTTTATAATTTTTTTAATTATAATCTATTTTTTTTCTAACAGGTCTGATGGTATTAATAAGTTGAAAAAACACATTTAACTAATGTGTGCTTCTATTGATTTATTTATGGTGTTATTAACACTGGAGCTTCTCATAGGCTACCTTCTCACACATGATAATTACTATTTACTGATGGCAAAGCTCTTTGGATGTGACTAAAGTGTCAGTGACATAAAGAAAAGCCTGTTTAAATGATCTGTAAAGCAGGGCCACAGCTGTAACTTTGCCCTGGCAGAGCCTATCAAGTAAATAGCATGATCTTTTCAAACACAGCCATATTATTTTCTTCCTGGCATTTGTAATTTGTTAAAACTCTGTGTTCATGCATTTCTTCCTAATAACAATGGCAAATGGCCAATCTCTGTACTTATCTCTTGCACACTCATTACATCTATGTATATTTCATATATATATATATATATATATATATATATATATATATATATATATGCCTAGTTGCAAATTTTAAACAGTCACAAATTTTGTGACTGGTATGGTATAACCTATAACTGAGTGATGTCATACTCAAAAACGCCAAATAAAACAATTTTATTTGAGACGCTATAAAAGTAGACCAATGGGAACTGCTGGATCGGCTTAGGGGAAAAAAAAAAATCACCACAATGCTCCAAAACTGCTGATATTCAGTGTTGTAAGACATACATATGATATTTATAGGCTTAGTCTTATTGCCAGAGCCCCAAGAGCATCTGTCTGGGATCCCAGCCATTGTCTACCAACTTATTTGTACCTTGGTAGATACAAGTATGTGAATATCCAACAACTTTCTAATTTAGAAATGATGGGTGGATTTTTTAGTAACTTTTATTTTATTCATAACTTAAAAATTAGATACTAAAACAGGAGCCACCTAACATCACTGCCAACAAAATTAATCTTTAACATAAATCCCTTTAGGCATGACATTTTTCCCCATATCAGTCTCAGAATTTGACAAAATCTTGAAGGTTATTGAAGCCAACCACTCTTTCCAGACAATTCAGTGTATTGATTAAGATTTGGAGCTCTGGAAACAGAGTGCCTGGGCCTGAAGTCAGGTTTTCATATTTAACCATCTATGTGATTAATACCAGGCAAACCTTTAGACTAAGCTTCTGCTTTATTTGTTAAATGAGGCTACAATATGCCGTCACTCATTGGGTTGCCATAATTATATGAGATAGTGACTGGCTTAGTTCTTGCAACACAGTAAGTGCTCAAGAAATGTGAGCTTTTAAGTTCCTACCATTAGGAAACCTACAGCATTCCACCACATGGTCACTGAGCTTTTGGTTAAACACCTCCAGTGACAAAGAACTTTCCACCTCTTAAGGCATCCCTTGCACAATTTTGAATCACTCTGTTAAAAGTTCTGCCAGAGCTTAAATCTCTCTTGCTCTTGCCTCTTAGTGACCCTGATTATACTTCCTTGGGCCCTCTATAGCCCTCTGTAGAGAGCTGTAGTAGGTATCCTTGTCTTCTTGATTTTAAAAGGAATGCTTGTATCAGCAAGTTGCATTATGTCAAGGAAATTTTAGCAAAACTTGTGCTAGTTCTATTGGAAATGGACGTGCAGTTACAGGAAGCATAGAGGTTTTCTGAGAAATGTTTAATGCCTGTGATGTTTATATCAGACGACCTCCAAGAAAATGAACTGTTGAAGCTTTACTTTTTATACCTTGTTTTACTATGAAATTGTCTGCCTTATCTTGAGGATGAAGAAGAACTTTTGATTATACAGACTCCCCAACAATTGTTGAAATATTAGCCAATAAAATAAACAATCTCAAGCACATATAAATTAAACATACTCTGAAGCTTGATTCCTTTGACAATGTTGTAGGACCACAACTTTCCTAGTTCTGGACCCTAAACTTTTAAAATAAGACCCAAGACCCCGGTAGTCTTTTAGCATCCAAAGCACACTGATGCTGGCGACGTCAAAACTTCTCTACCCAGGGGTTATATAATTGGTACTATGAATCCAAAAGCTGGTCTCTAGTCTATTCATATTCAATATTATATGATAGAACACATAGATAAATAGTTATATAATTTGAGGGTATTTTTCTGAGTAGGACATAAAAGGAAAAAACAAAGTGATTGATAAGTTTAACTCCATAAAAATGAAAATCTGTCAAAAAATAATGTTCATAAACAAAAGACAGACAATAAACTTGGAAGAAGTTTTTGCAATATGTATTTCAAAAAAGGGTTAATGTGCTTAATATATAAAAGCCATTAAGAAACATTAAGATATACAGTCTAGTTAAAAAATGAACAAAAGACATAAACATAGACGCTCCAAAATAAGAAATACAAATGGTCAATATACATATTAAAAAATGTTCACCTTCACTGGTATTCAAAGAAAAGCACAATGAAGCAAGACTCTAATTTGTACTTATAAAATGGACAGGAATTTTGAGAACTATAATATCCAATGGTGAAGCAACAGGGAAAGGGCCAAGATTCTCATACATTGCTAGGAGTTTCTCAGAAAAATTTACTATAAAAATTTTCCAAAAATAATGCCATAAGAATATTTGTGATCATCTTAAAAGACCAAAAAAAAGGGGGATTGCGGGAAGCATTCTAATTGCCTAAATATAACAAATTGGCTAAATAAATAATGGTGCAGTCATGCAATTGAAAGAATAATATATAATGATTTGGAAAAATGTTTATGATTTTTAAACAAAAAATGTTTCAAACCAGTATTTATGGCATTATCCTGATAGGACATTGATTAAATAAATTATGGTATATTAAAACAACATTATAAAATAATATTTAATGATTTGGAAATGTCTGTGATTTCTAAGTGATGAAATGTTTACAAAACAGTATTAAATTATTATCCTAAATATATTTTTCAAAAAATATAGACTGTATAAAAGAGAATGAGTAATTTTCTAAATATTTGACAATGAGCACATATTATTTTTGTAATAAAAATGTGTTTTAATGTTATTTTGTTAGACTCAGTCATTGTTCTAGCTTGTAGGATCTTGCTAAACAATGTTTTTCCTCAGTGAATTTGATAAGCATGTCTTCAACAAAGGTGGTAAAAATATTGAATAGAAAAAGGCAAAGGGAAAACTTTATATTAAAAACAAAGGCAAAAATAAAAATAAGAACAAAGAACAACCTCCCTCCAGGCTAAAGCAATTCATTAATTAATATACTTTGAGTATGCTCAATAAGTTTCTAATTCATTGACTTAGACTCACATTTAATAAAAATTTTCCAGTCTTGTCTATCAGGTATAACATGTCTTAATGAAATATTTTGCTGAAGCTCATATACACATTCAGCCACAATTCCTTGATACATTAGTCTCTTGATCGCAAGGAAGACAAACTCATTGAGGTCACCCTAAGAAATGAGATTTCTTGTAAGATTACACATCCAGTACCTAGAACACATCCCAGGAACCAAGACAGTTCTAGAGAAAACATGCTCTATTTCCCTTTTATTACTTACATGGTGCCTCATTTCAGTACTGCTTTTGTTTCAGGATTTGCTTTGCTCTCCTTCTGAAACTAACTAACTGGTCCCTTCTATATTGTCCCACTCCAAATCATGGAGAGGGCTAATCTGATTAGCCACCACTGTGCAAAGAATAGCCCAACTCTACTTCTCCATGGAAGAGGCTGTGGGTGAGTCATTTTTATCTAGGGAGAAACACCGGGTAAGGTAGACATTGTGACTGATGTGTCTGATACTTCTAATTTGCTAATTCTGGTAAAGAAGAAAGCGATGTTAGAATGACATGGTTTGTTCATAGTAAACACACTCTGCCTAACAATCACAAATTTTGCTTTTAAATATATTCATAGACTAAAGCATGGGGAGAGAACAAAAGAAAATATATTTTAAAAGCAAAGAGATGTACAGAAAGCAGTGAAAAAGTCAAACTTTAGATTTAAAGTTTAGAGTTCCAGTTATGGAAGGGAGAAAGAGAAAATGGGAAGAAGCAATATTTGAATAAATAATATCCAAGAATTCTCTAAAAATCCAAAATATATAAGCCACAAGAAGTGCTGTAAACCTCAAGAGACATGAACTTTAGAAACTTAAAAAATCAAATCTAGACATATCATAATCAAACACTGAAAACCAAAGACAAAGTAATATTTCCAGTGCCAGGAAGAGAAGTCTCCATGGCTTTTGGCTGTGAAAACCAGTGGAGATTGTGGCTGAGGGAAACAGGGGGCTGCTAGAGTCCCAGGTGTTATTCTTAAAGGGCCCATGCATGCACTTACTCACTGACAGATTCACTAGCTCTGGGCTCCAGCACCGAGGCAGCAGCTCAAAAGATACCAAGGACATACAGGGAGTAATTGAGATGTATGACTTCAGGTCAAGGGCTGGAGAGGCAGCTTTCCCCCAGATGGAGAAGCTGGCGAAAGCCATTGTTTCTTTGTTGAGCCCTCCCCCTCCCAGCCTGCAGACACAGGTAGCTGCCATATCTGAGCCTCCATCAACCTGGCTAACACGGTTCACCCTGCCATGGTGATTCCCTGACACCCCTGCCCCACCCAGCTTGCAGGCCCAAGCCACTTCCAGTGGCTTTTCCATACAAGTGGCCTGTCTTGGCTCATGCTGTGGACTGTCCCAAAATTTCTCAAAGTTTCACAAACCACAAATAAGCAGCAACTGGCCTCAGTGTGTCCCAAACCCCTTGCTAAGCAGCCCCAAACTTGGCACTAGCAACAGTCGGCTTCAGCTCGCAGCTTAGCCTCTCCTAAGCACCTCCAAGCTCAGCATGGGTGTCAGATGGGTACTAGATTTATTGGGGTGATCGTTTTGTAAGTTATATAAATGTCTAATCACTATATTGTATACCTAAAACTAATATACTATTATATATCAACTGAAATTAAAAACTAAAAAAAATTATCAAAAAAAGATTAATGACAACTAATAAGACAGAACAATTATAACAATATACTGTAAAAAAAAGTTACATAAGTGTGGTCTCTCCCTCAAAATATTTTCCTCTACTGTACTCACCCTTCTTTTGATGATGTGAGATGATACAATGCCTACGTGATGAGGTGAAGTAAGGTGAGTGACATAGGCATTGTGACGCAACAGTAGGCTACTGTTAACATTCTGAGGATACATCAGGAGGATCATCTGCTTTGGGTGAACCTGGATCACTGGGCCATGACGATGTCGATGGTGAGAGATGCAGATATTATTTTTGGACCAAGATTGACTTTGGGTAACTTAAACTGCAAAAAACGAAACCACAGATAAGGGGAGTGGGGGACTACTATATTGACATTTCATCACAGGCTGACCTAACTATAGGTGGTTCCTGAACTTAGAACACGTGAACTCACCCCCTTTTGTGCACAGCTTTGAACCTTAGTCAGGGTCCAGGACATCACTGTTCTTCTCCTATTGCACTTGTCTCCAACCACCTGGAGTTTCTATTAATCTTCACAGTATATGCTGGAAAAAATAAAAACAGAATTCTGTATTAACTAAAAATACAATGGGAAAGAAATGGGATACAGGAATAATTGCAATGATTTTCTATTTGAAGGCAAAGTAAATTTACCTTCAAGAAAATCTGTAGAGTTGTATTATTCATCTACATAAATATAGTAATTCAAATGTATTTGAAACTTTCCTGTGTATACCTTTCATTTTAATACCAAATTGTCCATTTATAAGATTTCTACTCTTACAACTTTGATGTGATTGTGTATCAAAATTGAATATGATTGAGCAATGTACCGTACTGGAGATAATCTGTACAGTATACCAGGTCTGACAATTAAGTTCATGAACTTGTTACAACAATGTTGCTAACCTTTTTTGATATCAGAGAGATTATTCATTATGAATTGGTACCAACTGGACAAACAATTAAGTTTACTATTTGGAAGTGCTGAAAAGGCTGCATGAAAAAGTTAGACAACCTGAACTTTTCGCCAACAATTCATGGCTCTTGCATCACGACAATGCACTACCTCACATGGCACTGTCTGTGAGGGAGTTTTTAGCCAGTAAAAAACTGTATGGGAACACCCTCCCTACTCACCTGATCTGGCCCCCCATGACTTCTTTCTTTACCTGGAGATAAAGCAAATATTGGAAGGAAGACATTTTGATGACATTCAGGACATCTAGAGTAATATGACGACAGCTGTGATGGCCATTCCAGAAAAAGAGTTCCAAAATTGCTTTGAAGGGTGGACTAGGTGCTGGCATCAGTGCATAGCTTCCCAAGGGGAGTACTTCGAAGGTGACTGTAGTGATATTCAGCAATGAGGTATGTAGCACTTTTTCTAGGATGAGTTCTTGAACTTGTCAGACCTTGTGTGTGTGTGTGTGGGGGGGTATATATTTGTTAAAAGCACAGAACCATAATCTAAAACAAACAAGAGAGTATGATTTATCAATATTTAGTAGGGGGAGGGACAATATTTCATTATAGTTAATAAAAAGTAAAGATTAATTTTCTTCCAGAAAGGAGAACATAATTTACATTTTACAACAGTGTAATGTAAAAATGTTATTAGTACAGTAATGCTATCATTACTAAAATTGGAACTGATTACTTATTCAATAAAATGGCCACTTGCTTCTAATCAGTATCACAATTCACTTGAGAGATCTGAGGTTTCCTTAAGCAGGTTTTACTTTACTGATCTTCCTGGGCTTGTCATTCCCATCTCCCACATAGTTTGACACATGGAGCAGCAGCTTACTATAACAGAGGAGCACTGTGGTAGGCTAACACAAAGAAATGCCACAGAACCAAAAACTTATTATAAACAGCATTTGAAAAGGGAAAGAATTTTCTAATAAAAATGCTCAATAGGGATGTCTTTGAATACAAAATACTAAAGTCAGCCTTGAAATATCACTTAATATAGTAAGAAAAATTCCTTTCATGAGACTTGACTTTTTATGTAATTCATAGCCTGGTTCTTTCTTATAAACCTTTGAAAAGTGCTGTGAATAGAATATATTGTACTAGGGATTCAAAAAGGTTTTGATTAGCCATTAACAATTTGAGGATTATAAGATTATATTTCAGGTTATTTAAAGATTTCTTAAATGCTGATGTGGAATCATATCTGAAGATATTCTATCCAAATATACAACTTATCTTTTAAACTTGTCTAAATTCTTACAAATGTTTCACATATTATTTTAAGGCAATAAATTGAACATGTTCCCTTAAAAAATATTGTTTCTAAACTCTTTATTAGTATCAAGTAGAGAGAATTTATATCTTTATTATGCCAAGGAGTAATTTAAATGACTCCCCCAATTAGTTTCTTGTCACATAGTATAATATATTACTGCCAGACAACTTTGCCTCTTGTCAAAGAGAAACAAACCAATATACTAAGCTCAAAATTTTTGTGAAAATATTTAGGAAAGTAAACTATAAATGTAAGTAAACCCCAATGAAATACATTAAACAATTATTGGGGAAGCAGCTGTTACTCTGACCATCAACATTGGCATAGGAAGTAAACAATTTATAGGATTATTTACTAATCTTGCTGGGATTATTTACTAATCTTCCCATGATTTTAAGAACAGAGACTCTATACTCCTCTCTTTATATTCTGAGTGATAGGTCTAAAATAGAGGAAACCTAAATTATATTAGGCTCTTGAATCCATGTTCTCACTATGTGATTGCCTATATACCAGGGGTGCTAAAAAAGTGAATACAAGTGGACTCTTTGGTCAACGTTGCTCAAACAATGGTTCACCATAATCAGAAGTGTCTGGACGCTGCTGGTAACCACTTTGAGCACCTCTTGGAAGTCAAACATGACTTGTATTCATCTTTTTTTATTGGTATATATTGAGTATTACAATTCTAATGCTGTTTTCCTTTCTTAAAATGTGTATACATTTTTTGGCACCCCTGGTGAGCATCAACTAACAAAATAATATTTGAAAGTTGTTTTAGCCCCTTGGACCATTTGTGACATCAATAATGGCAGGATTCTTTCCGAATCACAATACCTTTCCTCTCAAAAATCCTCTCTAAGGGGCCGGCCCGGTGGCTCAGGCGGCTAGAGCTCCATGCTCCTAACTTCGAAGACTGCCAGTTCGATTCCCACATGGGCCAGTGGGCTCTCAACCACAGGGTTGCCTCGAGTCCTGCAAGGGATGGTGGGCTCCGCCCCCTGCAACTAAGATTGAACATGGCACCTTGAGCTGAGCTGCTGCTGAGCTCTGGGATGGCTCAGTTGGTTGGAGTGCATCCTCTGAACCACAAGGTTGCCGGTTCGAGTCTTGCAAGGGATGGTGGGCTGTGCCCCCTGCAACTAGAAACGGGAACTGGACCTGGAGATGAGCTGTGCCCTCCACAGCTAAGATTGAAAGGACGACAATTTGGAAAAAAGTCCTGGAAGTACACACTGTTCCCCAATAAAGTCCTGTTCCCCTTCCCCAGTAAAATCTTAAAAAAAAAAAAATCCTCTCTAATAATATATTTTTGTACTACCATTGCCCCTTCCTCTCAATTTATTTTTAATAAGATTTGTTTTGAACTATGAAAGGCATGTTTATTACAGGAAACTTGAATGATAAATAAAAAGAAAAAAATACCCATAATTGGTCAACTTTTCCCCCAAGGATTTTGATGTAATAATTGCAATCTGAACAAGGTGTTTCACCTCTTTTTTCAATGCTAGAGAGAAAAAAAATCTTTAAAAGATTCACTCAGGCCTTGATTTAAATTTAGTTAACATGGTTAATCACATCCTCTGGCTTTACTAGAAAAGTAATAGAGGTGTTGCCTCATAGGTACAGTTGAATTCAAAAAATTAGATACTGGCATGATTTTACTCCACTGTGGTAAATATTATTTAAATAGAAATGTCAATGATAGCTATCACTTATAGAAAGCCCTATTTAATCATATAATTTGCACATCAACCATAACATAAATTATCATTATTCTCACTTTACAAAACAAATGTCTGAAATTAATCACACAGCTCTTAGATGGTAAAATGAGAATGTTAGGGGATTTGAACCCTGCTCTCTCTGATTCCAAGGGCATCCTTTCCACTACAGCTCAGCACTTCATCATGAATATCATAATCTGCTTAACTCCCCTCTTTAGTAGGCACTTCAAATGCTCCCCCACCTTTTACTTTTTTAACTAATATCAATAATGTTGGAAGCAATATCTTGATGTATAAAACTTTGTGTTTATGATTATTTCCCTAAAATAGAGCCTTAAAATTTGGATTATTGCATTAAAGGCAGGAATATTTTCAAGGCAATTCATAAATATTGCTGATTTGCTTACCTCCGTGAGATTGTTCAAATTATAATTCAATCAGCAGAGCATGAAGCTTCCTGCTTCACTGTGCCCTTTATAAAAATCTTGGTTAATTTAATAGATGAAAACTGATTTTTTTGTTGCTAAATTAAAATTTTTTTTGATGGCTATAATTCATTGTGTTTTAACATATAAATTCTCCATTCTATAGAGTGAAACTTATATAAGGGCTGGCTAAGTTTCTGAACTAGAAATGGGAAGATATGGGAGTGATCTTTAGAACTTTCATTCCCTTTATTCATTCAGTAGTTATCCAGTTCCCACTCTAGGTCAGGAACTGTACTCTAGTGTTCAGGATATAAAGATGAAAGCCCATTATGAACTCAAAGAGCTTGAGAACTAGCAAAAAAAACAGACACAAATAGACAATTATATTAATAGCATAGTGTGACTAGCACTGGGACCAAAGTAACACAGAGGAAGATGTTGAGAGAAACACAGAGGAGGGCACTTAAGCCCTACTTCAGGAAAGTCCTGGAAGCCTTTCTGAGGATGTTGAGGCCTGAGATCCATCTTAAAAAGAAGCAAAAGTCAGCCAGCTTTTCCCTAACATCCCCAACTAGAATTAACTGCTTCTTCATCTGTGTTCCTTTCCGAATGTGTATTGTACTTATTTGTTGCCATGTCTCTCACTCTCTCACTGGGCTGAAGTTCTTGATGGGGAGGGACTATATCCCTATTTAGCCTAGTACAGTGTCCCAAAAAGTAGTACAAACGAAATCAACATTTGCTGAATTATTTTGAAATTCTAACCATGTAGCTATTCCTTCCCATAACTTCCTCTTGACATTTATACTCATATAAATACCTGAGGTTTTTCTTTTAATTGTAAAAATAATACTGTTCACCACATACCCATCAGAATGGCTAAAAGGAAAGGAAGGAAAATAGGAAGTGTTGGTGACAGATTTAGAGCAACAGGAATGCTCATACCCTGCTGGAGGCAGCAGAAACTAGTACAATCACTTTAGAAAACTGCTGGCAGCATGTATTAAAGCTGGGTCACACCTCATAAGCCAGCAATTCCACTCCTAGAAATAAACTCAGCACAAGTACATGCAAGTGTTCACCGAGAAGCATATTTTCACCAAATGCAGCACTATTCATAATAGATCCAAACTAGAAAATACCTATGCTCATCAACAGAATTAATAAACTTATTGTGTTATGGTCACACACAGCAAGGAAAAAGAATCTACACTCAACAATATGACAGAGTTTCATTAAAATAATTTTGATTATTAAAAAGCCAGATTTTTAAAAATAGCACTTACTATATGATTACTTTTATATAAATCATAAAAATAGGCAAGACTATACTATGTTGTAGAAAACAGGAAAGGTCAGTTAGAAGTGGGGGTTTAGTGACTTTTAGGGAATAGGAAGGGGGGAGCTTCTCGGTATGCTGGTAAGGCTGTTTCTTGATCTGGGTGCTGGTTACAAGCATAAATTCAGTTGGTGCCCTTTTCTGTACAGTTGACCCTTGAACAACACGAGGGTTAGTGATAGTGACCTGCCAGTCAAAAACCTGTGTATAACTTATAGGCCCTTCTCATACATAGATTTCCAACCATAGATTGAAAAGCATATTATATTTCAGTGGCTTTTAAAAAAATAATACATCTTATTTGAGAGAAAGCTGAAAAACACAGAAATGTTTTTAAAAACTTAAATCAGCCAAAATCCACTATCCAGAAATAACTACCAACATTTTTAATTATTTCCTTCTAGTCTTTTTTTGAAACCAGTGCTTGTGCTACCTCCTCCTCTCAGCTCTCCACATATTTACATGCACACATTTTGCTAAGTTAGGTACATTTCTATTTAGTTTTACTTGTTTTTTTAATTTTACTTAAAGTTAATCCTTATCAAATATTCGATGCAAGCATTTTTTAAGCTGTTGCAATGTATTCAATCAAATGTATGTATATATACATATACACACATATATAGTGAATATACATATGTACACTCTTCTAAGTATATTATATATTATTAGGAATATTATATATTATACATATATATCCCTAGAATAGGAGCTATTGGGTCATGAATATTCTTTAAGCCCTTCATTCACTCTGTATTTCCTTCCAGAAAGGTTGCACCCCACCAACAAGGTATGAGGGGTCCATGTATCACAATCCAACCTCAGGTCATTTATGATTATTTCTATTTGTTTTTAGACATTGGGGATTAAAACAGGACTAAGGAATCTGTCGTTTCGCACCTGGCTAAGGTGCCTGGCAGGAACCGGCTTTCCACAAACACCTACCTTCCAGGCGTGCGGGATCGAGACCGGTACCTCGACCCGCGCTGTGCTGCTGCGCGTGCGCCCTGGGCTCCAGCACCACCCGGTTGCTGTGGGAACCGCAGCACTGGGCTGCGCCCGCACACCCAGCTGTGCGCGGTACCGAAGCCCGGGCATGGAGCTGCCGGATTCGGTCCGTCTGCGGCTGGGAAACTTCAGCCGGACCGTGTTCAGCGACTCCAACCGGACTGGGCCGGAGTACAACGAAAGTCCGGGTGAGTGGCTGAGGCCCAGAGCAGTGTGTGTGGCTCACCGAGAAACTGGTGCGGGGTTTTGGAGCAGCCAGATTTTGCCCAGACCTAAAATGGCGGTTTCGCCTTCAGCTGGTTCTCCGCAGTGGGTGAAGCACCTTCGAGGAGAGGCCGGGCCAAGAGCTGGGGCTGGGACTGGGACGTATCTCAGCCCTGATACCCGGACAGTCCGGGGCTGATCGTGCCGCGGCCTGGCCAGGTAATTGCAAGCTGGGCAGCTGAGGTGGAGCTGATCTTCGTCAAAAAATAAAAATATGAAAGCCGCCTTCACAGCACACATCAAGTCCCTCACCCTCTTTGAAGGCCAGCGTTGCTTTTCCTTTGCGACGTCAGCCCTTGGTTTTCTGACTTGGATAGAGGGAATCACCCTTTCCCACTCCTCACGTCCCAACCCCAGTAAAATATACTTTTCCTTTTCTGTTTTCCTAGCAGAACAAGTACGTTCCACCACAAGGGGGTTTTCTGGCAGAAGAGATGGAAAGATTTTTTTTAAATGAGTCATTTTAAACCACTGTCCACTCCATAGTGACAATGGTCACACTAGCATCGCCTTCAACAAAACTCTCCCCACTTCCCCACCTTCTCCTTTCGTTCCCCTTTATAAACTCTTTCCCTAAATCTGGTAACAAAATACATTTAACATGAGACAAGTGATAACACAATTTCCTCCAAAACAGTTTTCCCTTTTTAAATTATGACGATATAGACCTCATACTGTCAACCAAACCCAGTTTTTATCACTTAATTCTGCTGGAAATAGAAATCATTCCCTTTTGCTTGGTTTAGGTATTTTCAAAAGGATCAGAGAAAAGTAAAGTTAATTCCCATAGCTGCATTTTTTTCAACTTGATTACTTGCAGGTCCCCCAAATTGAGGCTTCTTCATGATTTAGTATGTACAGAGAAAAACGTAATGTGAAAAATTAGGTTTTTACATCTCTGATTCTAAAGCTAAAGCTTAACAGGCTCTAAAATCTGATAATGCAAGGTACCATGGGTCAGCAGACATTTTCTGTAACGGGCCAAATAGTAAATATTTAAGATTTTGCAGGCCACAGGTCTCTGTGGCAGCTACAGTATAGATAATGGTAATTGAAAAGACACGGCAGTTTTCCAATAAAACTTTATTTATAAATAAAGACAGTGAAATTTGAATTTCATATGATTTTCAGTGTCACAAAACATTATTCGCTTATTTTTCCCCCAACCATTTAAAAATGTGAAAAACCATTTTTAGCTCACTTGCTATATAAAATCAGGCAGCTGGCTGGTAGTTTACTTACCCCTGATTATATTATATAATGTTTTAATTTAAATTCCATTTACAGAACTTAACATGTACTTTTGCAAAATTTAGTAAATTCATTTCTTGTGCTTTCAAGGTTCATTTACATATTAACTTGATTTTCAACTGCATGATTATAAATTTCATCTGCTGAAATATACACATAGCATAACTCTTAAGATGCTCATGTTCAAAAGTTAAAAAGAAAAAAAACTTCCTTGCGAAAGTGGACTACAGTTTCCGCTCCAAAGGTATTAACATTTTCAGCTTAACGAATTTATCATTATTTTTCTACATTTTCTGCTTAGTGGATCTGAAGTGGGTTTGATTATTTGTACTATAATTATGTTTATCATTACCATATCCACAGCTGACCAAGAGTTGTACTGTTGTTATGAAAAAAAATCCTAGGATGGTAAGTTGCCTTCAGATTTAACAGATGTTAAGAATTCATTCTTTTATCAATGGTAATTTAATAAACAGTTACAACCAAAAGTAGATCATAACAATATTTAAAAGTAAATCATAATAATCAGACATATTCTTGGAGCTAAAGGAAACCTTATTGCTGTGAGACCATGATTATTTCTTATATTTTAAAATTATTAAATGACACATAAAATACTAAGTTGTAGAGAAAAAGAAGAAATCTGTTTTTTAAAAATTTATTTTAGAGCCTTTGTAAATTCTTACATTTAGAGCAATTGATTTCAAAATATATATCTGCTCCTAAATTGTTAGAATTTACTAAACTTTAGTATGCATAGGACTCAATTTAAAAAATAAAGTTCGTATTTTAGGACCCTTCTCCCTTACATAAAACCAAAACATATTCTATAATAAGTCTTAAATAAATGAAACTCATGTATCACGAAGGTTTACACTGATAATGTCCTTATGACAATCCGTTTTCATTAGTTCATGCTTTCTGTTAATGCATATTTGGTATTTACCATGGTAAAGTAATATGCTAGAGTCTATGAGGGTCTCAAATTTGGGTAGAATGTGGTCTGTTCTTACACTGAAGCTGTATATAAGTGAAAGAAAAGGAAAGTAGACTAATATTATTGAGAGCCTTTTAGGTGCCAGGCATGGTTAAGGTGAAATAATTTATATTATCTCTAATCCTCACAAACAATCTGTGAGGTTATTTTAATGTTACCACTTTATAGATCAACAAATTGAGGCTCAAAGAGGTTAAATAACTTACTTCAAGCGTGGCATCCAGAGTTACAGGAAAGTTTGGGGAGCTCCAGGTTTACTTGGACTCCAAAGCATGTGATCTCTTTAGTATACCGGACTGTGTCTTGAGTGAGTGGAGTGTGGTTCTTTTCTAGCACTTCTTATATACAGGTTAGAGTTATAGGTACCTAGAGGAGAAAGAAGTACCTAGATGGGATCTGAGCAAGAAAGGATTTATGGGAAAAAGTGGTATTGAACTGAGTATTAATGAATGGGTGGGATTGTGGTATATTTAAAGAGGTGTGTGTCTAATTATAATTCGGAGAGATTAGTTTTTGTACAGGGCTAGTTTATATGTGAGAAGGTAGTTTTTATGTATTTTATGAGTTTATTTTATAGGTCCTTTACATAGAACTCTACAAAGAAGGTATAATGATGATTATTGTGTTTCAAGAGGATTCATATTGATATTCTACGTTTAATCTATAGTGTGCAAGAAAAGTCAGCAGTAAGGGCAAAATGATAAAGTAATTGAAAAACATGAAATGTACCCAAGTATCCACTATACAAACTAAATAGCATGATGATGAATATTTCCTTTCACTGTCAATGATTATAAATAAGCCTGAAATTTGTAGTTTTGTTGAGGAACTACAAATTTCTAAGGTACTACAGGACATAGACCGGGATTAAGAATTTGTTACTTTTCTCTCTCTCTCTCTCCTGTAGATAATGAAATGGTTTCCAGTTTGGCATTGCAGATGTCACTTTATTTTAACACTTACTTTTTCCCACTTTGGTGGGTGAGCAGCATGGTGATGCTTCAGATGAAGGTAAGCCTGTGTTTTAATACGTCTGGTGAGGTCTCTTCTGGCATTATAACCCATAACTGGCATTGTTATATTGTCAATAAAAGTAAAAGTTCTAAATATTTTTTTCCATCTCAGATCAATTTTACTATATGTGAGATTTTACAAACATGTTTATTTTTGTTTTTTTTAGTACTCAATCTTGCCTGATTACTACAAATTCATTGTGGTCACTGTTATCATCCTAATAACCTTAATTGAAGCTATCAGGTTGTATCTGGGCTACATGGGTAACCTACAGGAAAAGGTAAGCTCTTCTTCCTCACTATGCTACACACAAATGCAGTAAGGTTTTTACAGTAAGGAAAAGGCAGTGAGATGTGGTAGAAGGAGCAAAGGCCTGTAGTTAAAGCCTGGCTCCAACTTTACCACTTCGGTCACCATGGACTGTTTGCTTAATCTGTTGAGACTTGGTTTCTTCATATATAAAATGGGAAAATATTTACTTCAGAGGTTTGTTGGGATTAAATGAAATAATTTATGTAATGTACGTGAACATAGTAAGCATTTAAGAATTGGTAATTTTCCCTCTTCTCACCAGTCTTGAAAATACTTGGTCAATTAAACATGTCTATTTGGATCCTGAATAAGAAAATGGGGGGAAGTCATGAACTCTTTTCCTTTGCAGGGCACATGTTTTCTGAATCATCATGCTGCCTAAGCATTTATAGTTACCAGTGCTTAGGGGTAAATATTTCTAAAGTTTTCTAGGCCCTTTATAATTAGGCCCCACCCAGTCTATCTTACTATATTGATTGCTATTTCCTAAACCAAGCATCCATTCCAGGCTGACATGTTGATTCCCAATCATGCTCATCCCGTATCTTTGCTTACTTACTTTCTTGCCTCTTCCTCCTTCTACTCAACTTTAAAAGCCTCCATCCTGATTTCTTTCTTTCACTTACCCTAATCACTCTCTTATTTCTTGTAGCATTTAGTCTGTACCACTAAGTGGTGCATTTAATTATTCACTAAGGCGTAGTAGTCTAGGATTGTCATATACATTAGTTTTCTCTTCTAATCTAAACTGTAAATTCTCTGAGGACAAGGACCATGTTATACTCCTTTTGAATTACAGAACTCATAATGTAGGTTCACAGTAATGTTAGTACTTACTTAACTATGTAAACAAAAGAGTGTACTTCACTGATCTGATTACTCTTAATATATGTCATTGCAGGTGCCTGAGTTGGCTGGCTTTTGGCTTTTGAGCCTTCTATTGCAGTTGCCTTTAATTCTTTTCTTGCTCTTTAATGAAGGCCTAACAAATCTGCCCTTGGAAAAAGCGGTACACATCATCTTCACTGTGTTCCTTACTTTCCAAGTTGTTTCAGCATTTCTTACCTTGAGGAAAATGGTAAATCAGTTGGCAACTCGTTTCCACCTCCAAGACTTTGACCGTCTTTCTGCAAATAGAGGAGGCATGAGAACAATGAGATCCTGTATAGAAGAGATTTGACCCAGTGCTGTTGAGTGAAAATCTTAAAGATCATTCCAGAAGACTGCAAAAGTTAAGAAAAATCAGAGCTCTAGCATGAGATAAAGGACAAAGCAAGTTTTGGAATTATATACTCTCTGATTCTGAAATTCCAAATTTGGGGTCAATGATAAGACTGTACAGTACACAAAAGCAGTAAGTCACCCTAAAGCTTAGACGTTGTTCACCTGATGCCAAATAACTTAATTTTTAGTTTATTGTCAACTTTCTCAGATGTGTAAAATGCTGTGGTGGTGGCCACAGTTTACCAGCTTTACTGTAATATTGCTAGTTAACACCTGTAACTAGAAATGTATATATTTCTTTTAAACTTGTTGGCTATCCATATGCTGGCAGTATATCTGAAGCACATGGAAATGCTTGTCAATATTCTGGTGTATTAGACTACATTTGTAAACAAAGACACCAAATGTTCATGTCTGCTATGGTTACATTTTAACCCTAGTCTTAGCTATTATACTGAGGTTGCGAAGAAAACAGGTGGATTATCATGGTATTTAGGAAATATTTTTATCATAAAATTGTAACTTTTGTAAAACCATGTTCAGTATTTATGGTGATGGTGGTGTGCAAAATGTCTTTCCTATAAATTATAAAATATTTATGTTAAAGTAGCTGCAACAAATCATTCTTGTCTTGTACAGTTCTTTTGAGTCATGAGTTTGTTATTTTTATTACAGAGTTACAAGGGAAGGAAGGAGGAAAAATATATATTGGAAAGCCTTCTATGTAGTCGGCACTGTACTAAGCACATTAATCCTTGTGATCTCGTCTACTAAAATCATTATTCACTGAAGAACTGCCTTATACCCAATAAATTCACATGAGGCTTGATTTGAAAACCAAGCCTATGGGTGCCTATTAGTATACGGTAAGAGCTAACATGGCCAAAGGGACTATACTCATGGTCTTAAATGAGCATGTTCCCTTGCTAATAGGAAAAACCTGTTTAAGCAAATTCTGTTAGGAATAAAATTACTTCGGTGTACTGAACATTTTATTTTTAAGTGATTATTGGATTGTTTTAAGGAATATACAGTAGTTCCCCCTTATCTGGGTTATACGTTCCAGGATCACCAGTGGATGCCTGAAACCTCGGATAGTACCCAACACTATATATTCTATGCTTTTTTCTTACACATATATAACTATGATAAAGTTTAATGTATAAATTAGGCACAGTAAGAGATTAACAATAATAATAGAATAGAACAAGTATAACAATATACTGTAATAAAAGTTCTGTGACTGTGGAATCTCAAAATATTGTATGCAATTTTTCACTTAAGGGAAGCATTTTATAGCTTCTCTTTGGCATATCCGAATTGTCAGCATCACTACTCTTGCACTCTGGGGCCATTATTAAGTAAAATAAGGGTTACTTGAGCACAAGCACTGTTGACTGTCAACCTGATAACTAACTAATGGGTGGGTAGTCTATCTACTGTGTGGAGATGTTAAAGGGATGATTCATATCCTAGGCAGGACTGAGCTGGACAGCTCAAGATTTCATCACACTACTCAGCATTCGCACAATTTAAAACATTACTTGCTTATTTATGGAATTTTCCATTTAATATTTTAGGACAATATTTTAGGACTGTAATTGACTATGGGTAATTGAAACTGTGGAAAGCAGAACTGCAGGGAAGGGGGGACAAATGTAATATTTCTTTTCTATAGGGAAATGTGGCTTTATAAGTAATGTATTTTACTGAGAAACAGTTGTAGCTACATTAAAATTTGTTTTCTTCCAATTTTATTCTCTCTGATTCATGCTCATCTTAAGATTTCTATGTTTTGCCTTATTTACATTGCTTAGTTTTTGAAAATGTTTTCACTTCCCACTCTTAATTACACCTGACCAAACTATTTATGCTAATTTTATTTCTGCTATTTATTATTACAAAGTTCAGTCAAAAATTTTCCCCTAATGCATTGGCTAATTAACCTTTCCCTCATACAAAAGTAGTCACTAGGTATGCTCCAATAACTTGAAATTCAAAATAGAATTCTGTGTGGAAAGTATTCTAAAACTTACATTTCTTTGCATTTGTTTCCAGATAGGAATAGATGGGTGATTATATAAGAAAATGCAAAATAAGAACACTAAATCTACATAGCAGATAAAATAAGAGGATGACCAAGAAAGTCTTTTCTATTTAACAATTGTTTCCAGAGTTTTATTTTAAAAAGCAGAGACTCTAATACATTTAAACTTTAATTTAGAATTAAGAGATTAATAGCTTGGTAGAGATTTCTGGTCAAGGTGGCAGAGTAGGTAAATGCTGTGCTCACTCCTCTCAGGCTCGCATCAATTACAACTAAACTACAGAACAACCATCATTGAGAATAACCTGAAGTCCAGCTGAACCAAAGTGCCACAACTACGGACATAGAGAAGAAGCGTTGAGCCTGGCAGGAGGGGCAGAGATGTGGAATGGGCTGGTTCCACACCCATGTGTGACCATTAAAAATCAGGAGGGATAACTTGACTGTGGAGGTTCCCCCCCACCCCCAGAGGAGCAAGGGATCCCAAACCCACACCAGGCTCCCCAGTCCTGGCAGTGCAGAAGAGAGAATTCCCCATAACTTCTGGCTGTGAAACCCAGCAGACATTGTGGCTGAGTAAACCAGAAGGTAGCTGCAGTCCTAGGCACTCCTCTTAAAGAACCTGCACACAGACTTACTCACTGAGAGACTCACCTGCTCTGAGCTCCAATGTTGGGGCAGCAGCTTGAAAAAAGCACCAGGGACATATGAGAAGGAACGGAATTGTCTAACTTCAGGGTGATAACTGGAGGGGTGGCTTTCTCCCAAAGGGAGGAGCTGGTTAAAGCCATTATATCTTTGTTCAGCCCTCCCGCTCCCTGCGAGCAGACCCAGGCAGACACCATACCTGAATTTCCATCAAATGGGCTATTACCCTTTGTGCACCCCTGCCGTAGTGATTCCCTGAGACCACACCCCACCCAATTTTCAGACACACCCAAGCCGCTTTCACTGGTTTTTCTCCATAAACAACCTGTTTTAGCTTATGCTGCAGACTTTCATAAAATCTCTCAAAGGTTCACAAAACCCCAAAAGGCAGCAGCTGGCTTCAGCATGTCCCATACCTCTAGCTGAGCAGCCCTAAGCCTGGCACGAGCAATGGTTGGCCATGGTTTGCAGACTGGCTTTTCAAGGCACCTCCAAGCCCAGTGCAGGCAGCAACCATCTGCAGATTGCTTTGCAGCTCATACCAGATGGTCACGGGAAGGGCACAGGCTGCTGCTAAACTTGGCCTGTGATGGGGCCCCTCCCAGGAGGCTCCAGGGCTGGCACGCTTGGTGGCCAACTATGGACCAAGCCTGAGAATCACCCGGCTACCTCCAAGGACAAAATACCCAAAGGGCAGACTGGGAATGCACCAGAGCCCCACTGAAGCAAACCCTGCTCTGTAAGGTGAGTGAGCCCTTGCGCTACAGCTCCTCCACTGTGGTCACAGCCAGTATTCAGCACCAATCAGCCTGAGGGTCAATCCCTCCCACTGATGTACAAAGAGCAACCAAGGCTCAACTACAATAGGAGGGCACACACAACCCCCCACAAGGGACATACCTAAAGCACCCAGCTCTGGTGACCAAGGAGACTGCACCACTGAGTCCCACAGGATACCTACTAAATAAGGCTACTATACTAATACTGGGAGTCATAGCAGCCCTACATAGAAACAAACACAGGAAGGCAGCCAAAATGGGGAACATGTCCCAAATAAAAGAACAGAACAAAGCTCCAGTAAAAGAACTAAACAAAATGGAGACAAGCAATCTGCCAGATGCAGAATTCCAAACATTGGTTATAAGGATGCTCAATGATCTCAGGGATAGCTTCAACAAAGAGACAGAAAACATAAAAGTGGAGATAGAAAACATTAAAAAGAACCAGTCAGAAATAAAGAATACAATAACTGAAATGAAGATTAGAGGGAATCAACAGTAGATTAGGTGAAGTAGAGGATCAAATCAATTTTGAAGATAACGTAGCAGAAAACACCCAATCAGAACAGCAAAAAGAAAAGATCTCCCAAAATGAGGATAGTTTAAGGAGCCTCTGGGTCAACATTAAGCTTACCAACATTTGTATCATAGGGGTACC
This sequence comes from Rhinolophus sinicus, assembly GCF_036562045.2. Taxonomy (NCBI): domain Eukaryota; kingdom Metazoa; phylum Chordata; class Mammalia; order Chiroptera; family Rhinolophidae; genus Rhinolophus; species Rhinolophus sinicus. The sequence goes on along the minus strand of NC_133755.1, from coordinate 44,052,086 downwards.
AGAAGGAGAAGAAAGAGAACAAGGAATTGAAAACCTATTTGAAGAAATAATGACAGAAAACTTACCTAACCTGGTGAAGGAAAGAGATATACAAGCCCAGGAAGTGCAGAGTCCCAATCAAGAAGAACCCAAAGAGGCCAACACCAAGACACATCATAATCAAAATGCCAAAGGTTAAAGACAAAGAGAAAATCTTAAAAGCAGCAAGAGAAAAGCAGTAAGTTACCTACAAGAGAGCTCCCGTAAGACTGGCATCTGATTTCTCAACAGAAACTTTACAGCCCAGAGAGATTGGCAGGAAATAGTCAAAGTGATGAGATATAAGGAACTACAACCAAGATTACCCTACCCAGCAAAGCTATCATTTAGAATTGAAGGAAAGATAAAGAGCTTCCCAGACAAGAAAAAGCTAAAGGAATTCATCACCACTAAACCAGTATTACAAAGAATATTAGAGGGACTTCTTTAAAACGAAAAAAAAAAAAAAAAATCAAAAACATGAAGAATACAATGGCAATAACTACTATCTATTAATAGTATTTTAAATGTAAATGGATTAATGCTCCAATAAAAAGATAGGGTGTCTAAATGGATAAGAAAACAAGACCCTTACATATGCTGCCTACATGAGACTCGCTTGAGATCAAAAGACACACACAGACTGAAAGTAAAGAAATAGAAAAAGATATTTCAAGAAAATGGAAAAAAAAAAAAAAGCTAAGGTAGCAATACTTGTACCAGACAAAATAGATCTTAAAACGAAGGCTATAACAAGGGACAAAGAAGGACCTAGTAATCCCACTTCAGGGTATTGATCCGAAGAAACCCAAAATGCTACTTCAAGGAGACAAATGTATCCATATGTTCACTGAAGCATTGTTTATAATGGGCAAGATGTGGAAGCAGCCTGGGTGTCCATCAATGGATGAATAGATAAAGAGGAGGCAGTACATATATACAATTGAATATTGCTCAGCCACGGAAGTGATTGACATCTGCAGTGGCATGAATGAACCTAAAGAGTAGTGTGCTAAGTAGAAAATAATAGACAAAAAAAAGATAGATGCAATGAGATTTTTGCTTACATGTGGCATCTAAAAAATAAAATAAACAAAACAAAAACAAACTCATAGATAGAGAACATTTTGATAGTTGCCATATTGGGGGTGGGGGGTGGGAGTGAGTGAAAAATGGGAAGGGATTAAGAGATACAAATTGATTGTTACAAAGTAGTCATGGGGATGTAGGGTATAGTCAATAATATTGTAAGGATATAATCAATAATATTGTAATAACCATGTATGGTATCAGATGGGTACTAGATTTATTGGGGTGATAGCTGGGAGGGAGGTTGGGGGACAGGGTGAAAAAGGTGAAGGGATTAAGAAGTAGAAATCAGTAGTTACAAAATAGTCATGGGGATATAAAGCACAGAGAATATAGTCAATAATATGGTAATAACTATGCATAGTGCCAGGTATCTAGTAGGATAGTCAGGGGGATCACTCTTTATATTATATAAATGTCCAAACAGTATGTTGCATGCATATAAAATATAAAATAATACAATATAAACAATACAAATAATAATACAATATAAATAGTAACACAATATAAAATAATATTGAATGTCAAAATAAATAAACTGTTTTTTAAAAGTGAGATTAATAGCTAAAATATTGGAGTTATGATTTAAAAATTTAAAGACTAAAAATTTGGGGGAAATAAATTTGATTTAAAATTCTCCAGAGTTGAGAGATAACCAGATGGCGCAGTAGGTAAAGGCTGCATTTACCTTCTCTCACAACCACATCAAAATTACAACTAATCTACAAAACAACCATTATTGAGAATCACCTAAAATCAAGCTGAACTGAAGCCTTTCAACTAAGGACGTGCAGAAGGAGCCATATTCACACTGGTAAGAAGGTCAGAGACATAGAACAGGCTGATCTCACACCCATGTGTGACCATTAAAGATCGGGAAGGCTATTTTGGCTGTGGGGGTCCCCCGACCTCCTAAAGGAGCAAGAGATACCAGCCTCACCCCAGCCCAGGGTTCCAGTGCTAGGGAGAGAAGTCCCCATGATTTTTGGTTGTGAAAAACAGCGTTGTGACTGAGTGAGACAGTGCGGCTGCACTCACAGGCACTCTTCTTAAAGGGACTGCATGCAGACTTACCCACCAATGGAATCACTTACTCTGAGCTCCAGCTCTGGGGCAGCAGCTGGAAAGGCGGCAGGGACATATGGTGGGGAATTGAGTTGTCTGGCTTGGGACGGGGCCTGGAGAGGCGACTTTCTCCTGGACAGAGGGGCATCAGAGGCCATTGTTTCTTTCTTGAGACCTCCCCCTTCCCAGTGTGCAAACACAGGTGACCACCATTTCTGAGTCTCTGCCATTCGTTTGCCACACCCTGGAGATTTGAGACCTGGCCCCACCCAACTTTCAGGCACACCCAGGCTGCTTTCAGTGTCTTTCTCATGCAGACTGCCTGCCTTGGCTCAAGCTGTACTTTCCTAGGATCTCTCAAAGGTTTGCAGAACCCAAACAGTATCTGACTTGAGTGTGTCCTATACCTCTGGCTGAGCAGTCCTAAGCCAGCACTAGTGGTACCCGGCTTTAGTTCATGGCTTGGCCTCTCAAAGGCACTTCCGAGCACACGGGCAGCAGACATCTGTGGATTTCTTTTTGGCTACTGCTAGATCACTCCGGGTAGGGCACAGGCTGTGGCTGAAGTAGATCTACAGCAGATCCCCTCCAAGGTGGTTCTGGGGCTGGTGTCCCCCAGTAGCCAGCTTCAAAACAAGCTGGATCATCACCTAGCCATCTCCTAGTACGACACACCCAAGGGGCAGATTGGGCAGGCACCAGAGTCCTGCTGAGGCAGATCCTACTCTATAGGATCAGCCCCTGCACAACAACACTTCTATTGTAGTCAAGGCCAGTCCTTACAATCAGTGAGCCTAAGAGTCAGTCCCTCACATTGATGTACAATTATCAACCAAGGCTCAACTACAAGAGGAGGGCACACACAACCCACACAAGGGACACACCTGAAGCGTGTGACTGAGGTGACCAGAAAGACTGCGCCACTGAACCCCACAGCACACCTACTATATAAGGCCATTCTATTAAGGCTAGAAGACATAGCTGCCCTACTTAACACATAGAAACAAACACAGGGAGGCAGCCAAAATGGGGAGACAAAGAAACATGTTCCAAATGAAAGAACAGAACAAAGCTACAGTACAATAGCTAAACAAAGTGAAGACAAGCAATCTACCAGATGCAGAGTTCCAAACACTGGTTATAAAAATGTTCAATGATCTCACAAAAATGGAGATGGAAGCCATGAAAAAGAACCAGTCAGAAATAAAGGATACAATAATGGAAACAAAGAATATATTACAGGGAATCAACAGTAGATTAGATGAAGCAGAGGATCCAACCAGCGATGTAGAAGATAAGGTAGCAGAAAACACCCCACCAGAACATCAAAATGAAAAAAGAATCCAAAAAATTGAGGAGCGTTTAAGGAGCCTCTGGGAAAATATCAAGCATACCAACATTCAATTATATGGGTCAGAAGGAGAAGAGAGAGAACAAGGAACTGAAAACTTATTTGAAGAAATAATGACAGAAAACTTCCCTAACCTGGTGCAGGAAATGGACATACAAGTACAGGAAGCACAGAGAGTCCCAAATAAGATAAATTCAAAAAGGCACACACCAAGACACATCATAATTAAAATGCCAAAGGTTAAATGCAAAGAGAGAATCTTAAGAGCAGCAAGAGAAAAGCAGTTAGTTACCTACAAGGGAGCCCCCATAACACTGTCAGCTGATTTCTCAACAGAAACTTTGCAGGCAAGAAGGGAGTGGCAGGAAATATTCCAAGTGATGAAAAGCAACAACATACAACCAAGATTGCTCTACCCAGCAAGGCTGTCATTTAGAATTGAAGGACACATAGGAACTTCCCAGACAAGAAAAAGCTGAAGTTCATCACGACCAAACCAGTATTACAAGGACTCACTGAAGGACTTCTTTAAGGTGGGATGGGGGTTAAGGATGGGTGAAAGGGGAATGGATTAAGAAGAACAAATTCGGTGTTATACAGTAGTCATGGGGATGTAGGTTTATAGCATAAGGAATATAGTCAAAAATATTGTAATAACTAGGTATGGTGCCGGATAGGTACTAGATCTACCAGGGTGATAGATAGGAATGGGGTTGGGGTCAGGGTGAAAAAGGTGAAGGCATTAAGAAATACAAATTGGTAGTTAATACAGTATGGGGAATATAATCAACAATGGTGTAAAGATCATGTTAGATGCCAGATGGGCACTGGACTTATCAGGAGGCTCACGTCATAGACTGTGTAGATGCCTGACCAATGCACTATATACCTGAAGCTGAAGTAGAATAATATTGAATGTCAACTATAACTAAATATATAGGTATATATAGTCGCAGGATGTGGAGTACAACATAGGGAAGATAGTCGATGGTATTATAACAGCTATATGTGATGTCAGAGGGGTAGTAGCTCGGAGGGTGGGTTATCACTTTATGAGGGGTTTAAATGTCTAACTATTACATTGCTTTGTACACCTGAAACTAATAATAAAAAAAAGTACTAGTTGAGCATTTACTTAATAAAGGTATAAAAGACATGAAAACTGCTTTCCATTAGATATACATTTGCTGAATATTCCTTTTTCCACTAGTTCATTTATTTACTAAATGTTCTTGACCATAAGTACTGGACAGTCAAGAGTTTTATTTTAAGCTTCAATATTTTGTAATGTCAAAATATGGATGAACTGAATTATCTGTCATTGAATAAAAACTGATAAAAGTTAAAAAAAATTGTCCAAAAAAAATTTTTTTGGCTGTAATAACTATATTGCTTAAAATGCTGATGTAAGAGTGGAAAAAAAAGAAATGTAAAAAGTCAGTTGAGAAAATGGCAAAGTCATTTGTTTGTTTTTCATCTAAACAGTAAAACCATGATTTTGTGGTAGGCTGAACTAATATTTCCAATTGGAATACACCTGGTTCCCAAATGAAGCATGAAAACTGAGATAGAGAAGATATTTACATGTCAGCACATTTGGAGTTTAGGCAGTTCTTATTTGTATTTTATTTTATTTAAGCTTGTCCATCAATTCCTATTATATCTTTCTCTCCAAGGGTTCACAACACTGTTCTGAAATTTTCTAGTTAAGATGTTGAGCTTCACAAATGTTTTGTGTTTCAAAAATATTTTTTTTCTTCCAGAGTCTTTCACATCACAGACAAGATAGATGTACATCAGAATGATATTTTTAAAGTTTTTTTTGGGAGGTTGAAGGGGGGAATATAGAGGAACAGGGCCCAATATCCAGGGCCCATCAGCTCCAAGTCATTGTCCTTCAATCTAGTTGTGGAGGGCGCAGCTTAGCTCCAAGTTCATTTGCCATTTTCAATCTTTAGTTGCAGGGGGTGCAGCACACCATCCCACGGGGGAATTGAACCAGCAACCTTGTTGTTGAGAGCGCGTCCTCTAACCAACTGAGCCATCCGGCCGCCCCCAGAATGATTTTTAAATATTGAATTTTAATCGATGTTTGAATACCTAGTATGTACAAGGAATAGTGGAGGGTTTATAGACAAATAAGATGTACTCCCAGTTCTCAGGGGTATGATGTAGAAAGAAAAATATTCACAAGAGAATCTTAAGACAAAGTAAAAAGTCTGCCTTCATCAGGGAGGTGCATTGAGTGAGTTTCCCTGATAAGTATCTCACAGATAACAGTCTTGGCTTCCAGCATATCTCCCCTTTTTGTTCCTAGCACTGAAGTGTCCAGATTAACACACTGGCCCTTCATCAATATCAGTTAGCATTCACTATTCCTCTCATTGTCTGAGCTCAGGGAGGGAGAGGGGATAAACACATACACACTAACTGGAACTGATATAGGATCTGCCGGCAATTTCTGGTTGTAGGCCGGGATCATGTCTCGTGAGGACTCACAGAGAAATATTCCTACATCAGAACTTGCCTGTGCAAAAAGGTTACTATACTGTCTGGTGGAAAAGGCAGATAAGCAAATCATTGACAGCATAGTGTGATGGGGGCACTGTAGGGTTACAGAGGACATATAAAAGATGAGGAATCTGGGAAACCTTCCTAAACAAAGTAACATTGAGATTTGAAGAATGAGTGGGTATCAGGTGTTAATTTCAGTACTAAGACACAGAAATAATAGTGACTGTGAGTACTATTTTCAGGTATTACCTGTAGTTTGGTAAAGCTGGTGGGTAGGGTGCATCATAAGGAAGGGCACAAGTAAGGCAGAGGATCTTGGGAGGAGTTAGTAAGCTAAGCTAAAGATTTTAATATTCTGAATCCCTGTATTGTTTAAACAATGAAATATCACAAATAGATTTAGATTTCAGAAAGATCTCTCCGAAGATTGTGTGGAAAATGGATTAAAAGGGTTGGAATAGAGGAAGAACTTAATGGAGTAACTTTAGAGAGAACAAGCTTGGCCTGGATAGTCAGTGGCAGTAAAGTAAACTTGAGTAAAACCTATTAAAGGTTTAAAAATTAATTCTATTTTATGTTTTAAAATAGGTTTTGAAAGTTTTTTCCTAATTCATTCTTTTGGGGATTACACCCAATAGTAAATAAAATCACATACGAATTGTCTTATTGCACACCCCCAAGTTGTTAGATTACTAGGCTTAAATAGTCTATCTGAAATAGTCTTTTGTAAATTGTATTTGACATAACCTACCTAATTCGTCTTAATTTGCATCAGTTAAGATGATAGTTTTTACAAACATAAATTTTAAAAGAAATTGAATTAAGATTTTGAGAGTAAAGGAAAGAAACATCATCTATAATTCCACCACCCTAAAATAACAACGATTAGGAAATGTCATGCTTCCTTGAAGTTTGCCCTTTGTAAATGCTTTTTTAAAAACATAGTTGTGATCATCAACACTTACAATTTTGTACCCTGCTTTTCTGAGAACATTACAGATAATTACCCATCTTTCTAAAAAGTCACATAACCATCATCTTAAATGATTGTGCAATATTTCATCAAGTAGATAGACAGTAATTTAACTTCTCTCCTATTGCTGAATATTTGTATTGTTTTCTTCTTTTGCTTTTATACATAACATTGTAATGACTATCTCATGCATATGGCTTTTTCCATATCTTAGATGATTCTTTTTAAATAATAAGCTCGTAAAATTGCTGCATCATAGGGTATGAACATTTTTAAGGACTCTTCATGCATATTGCCAAATTATAACACCCACTTACTGCCATTCGCCACCCACAATTCTAAAGATGGAATAATGAAAATTTGACACAGACAGACTTACGGACCTTAGTTACCCATTCATTTTGTGTTTCTGAGTAGCCACCACAGGAACACTGAGTCTCCCAAGGAGGAAAAAAAGTCTAAAAGCTGCAAAAGGAGAAATGCAAAGAATGAGAAAAAGAAAAAGATTTTTGAATTAAGGGAAAACTGATAAGAGACAGGAAAAGGATTAGGTAAGCTGGTCACAGTCAGCAACAGACAGGGAGATGTGACACAATAAAAACTGGGTCATTGAGTTGGGACAGCCCTAGGACATAAAAAGACTGAAATGAAGTAAAGCTCTGGATTACTTTGTTCTTGAATATTGAATTTTTTCAGAAGCATGGAGCATGAAATATTATAGTGATAAGCCAAGATTGAAAACATAGCCAAGAAAAAAGGTCTTTAAGGGATTGTTTAAAATATGCTGAAGGAATAATTTGGTTTGGTCCTAAACAGCTCAAAAAGTAAATTGACATAAAGCTTTTGCATAGCAAAATAGGTATGGAGGCAGAAAACAATGAGGCAAGCCGTATAGTTTACCCTGTATATTTGTTACAGTGTAAAATGTTAGATTTTGGTTCTAGAAAAGGTTTATCAAAAGACTTAAATGCTGTATTTTATAAGTGCAGTTAACAGTAATTTGTTATGGGTATGTGTATCTTTATTCTAGTTGTAAAAGACTTAATTTAGGGGTTTTAAGTCAATAAAAAATAAAATTAAACAGTTAGTTGTAAGAATCATTCTAAAAGTCTTCCCACACCATCAGTATATAAGTATTTGAAAACATTTAGGCCATAGAAAAATGTGTGTAAATACAGATTTAACCACAACATTTAAATTTATCCTAGTGCTTACACAGAGTTATATCTTTCTGAAAATGAGTCTAGGCATTGGTGTGTAATCATTTTAACCAAAGTCAAGAAAGGATAGAGCTCTTAAAAACAAGATACCAGAGGACAGATGAAACATATATTCTATGAAAAATCAAAGATACTTGGAAATTTATCCTATCAATATGCTCAATCTAAACATGTTCTCTCTAGAAAGAGTTCTTTAACCTGTTGAGATATATTACAATCACCATGTATACATCACAGCTATTTGTCCTTCATTGTTCTACAGACCTAAGTGTTTAGCACTTGGCTACATTAAAAATGTAGACTTTTAAAAACAATAATCAACTAAGAATAGTGTTGTCTTTTAATTTTTCAGAACTCTTAATAGCACTGTAATCAGCTGATAGGAAAGTGGTATTATCGATTTGTCTTTAAAGGTTTTTAGTTCCTGATCTTGAGTTATTTATATTGCAATCAAAAACTCATTGGAGACACTACTCAATATTAGAGCTCAAAAGAGAAAAGTGTTTGATATTTAAATTCATTCAAAATTCAAATTAAAAAGTTTGATATGTACATTTAATGTTTGTTTTATAAATGTTTAATTCATTAGTGCCTAGAAGTACTAAAATGATCACTAGAGAGAGTAGAAGTTTAGGACTTTGCTTCAGTAGCTTCCTTAAAAAAAAAAAAGAGAGAGAGAGAGCTAGTAAGAGTCAATTCTTTGCTGTTCTAAAAACTAGAGCTCCCTATGGTCAATAAACCCTTGCTAAGGAAGGCAGGAAAGCATTAACTGTTGATTTTTTAGTCATTTACAAAGCAGAGCAGCAAAGGATATGTTCATGCTTTATGTTTGTAGTATGCTATGATTTTTGTTCTGCAAAATAAACTTGATTTTGTTAGCTCCAATAATATACCATCCACTATGCTTTGATGCTCCAGGACAAAAAGATAAATAGGATTGAGTCACTGCCCGTCCAGCCAAGGTCAACCATAATGGTTTGTAATATTGTAGTAGACCTATATAAAATATGAAGGTAAGTTAGGACTCCTGTCTAGGGGCAGGACAGTCTTTTATACAACTTGTACAGCATGAGCAAAGGTATAGACATTTGAAAATATAAGGCCTGAACAGAACCAAAAGTAGTTTGGTATGATCAAGTATAAGGCGTGTAGAGAAGGGCTTGAGATGAGCTGGAAAGACTGATGTCAGGATGTTATGTTTTTTATATAATATGATAAAGAGTTTGACCTTTTATATATAAAAGTTATATATGTAAAATATATATATAAAGGTATAAAGAGATATACCAATGAATGATATATCTATTTTTTAAAAGAATTAGAAGACACTGTTGCCATATTTGAAAAGGATAGAAAGCTAAGAGAGAGCACTAATTTGATAAATAATACAATCACATTTCAAAAGAATCTCATAACAGGCTGAAATACTATGCACAAATACATTTCACACACTCACATCCTCCAACATACATTTTCTAAAAACTCAGTTTACTAGTACATAATTAAGGAACTCATTGTGTGCTATTTTTCAAGGAAAAATACCTGGGTGGTTAATAGGTGTATAATGACCAGGTCATGGAGAGTAGCAATCTCACTGTACTCTTCCTTGCTGTACTCAGCTTTATAGTACCTTCCCTATAACTGTATTTACTGAGATAACTAAAAATCTAATCTAATCTCTCCTTCAAATTCCACAAGACTTTCCATTTCTTGCAGCATAACACCCCAACTCTTTAGTGTGGCACACAGGGCCTCTTCCCACCTCTCAGGCCTCATTTTGCCACCCCTTCAATCCTACAACCATAGTTCCTCTAGTGCACTTTTCTTGGTTTTGCCTACAGATCTTTTCCCTCCATGCTGCTCTCTCTGCCAGAAGTAATCTTATTCACAGGGTGAAAGTCTACCTACCTTTGAATACCTGGCTAAACTGTCATATCCTCTCTGGGAATTTCCCATGGTCCTCTACCTGCTTCCAGGTAACACATACTTTTCTTTGTATCTCTGCTGCTCTGACTGCGTCTAAAACAGTTCATTATATGTATTTTTGTATATTAGACTCCGGCTACTTGATTGTAAGGTCTCTATGACAAGTATCTTATTCATCCTTTTATTTCCAATGCTTAACATAGTGTAAGTATTCATAAGTATTTGATGAAAGAAATGAATGAGTGGACTTAAGGGGAGTTAGTGTAGCACAGTGATTAAAAGCATGGGCTTTAGAGCAGATAGACCTATGCTCAAACACTTGCTCCATTTATCAGCTTGCTCACGTTATTTCATTTACCTAATCCTTAATTTCTTCATCTTTAAAATGGGTACTAATGGGGATTTTGCAAGAATTAACTGAAATAATCATAGCAAAATAAACATTTACAAATGGCAAGTATTCTTATTATAATGCTACATTCTGAAATTCCTGGGCAATATAATTCCTCCTAAGTCTTTAAACATCTTGTTGCTTTATGGGCCCAGAAATTTGATTCTCAGGCTTGATTAGGCAGGTATTTTGATTACCTCCATCTAAACGGATAAGAGACTTACTGATAATGTATTATAGAAGCTATATCTGGTCTGAGTAGCCTGCACACTGGAAACAGGCATAGGCTTGCCCTTCCTGAGGGGCCAGATGCATTTTGGAGATCAAGTTATAACTACAAGGGTTGCTTGGAAAGCAAAACTTCAAAAGAAGAAACTTGGATATTGTTACAAGGATGTTTTTAACATACACACACAACATACACACGACATTTCCACTAGATAGTTTACATCTAAGTTCCCCCCACCCCCACCCCTTTCTCTTAAGGCAGTGATGATCTTAGTGTTGTAAAGGTCTTTAGAAGTCACTGTTGTTGTAAGGAAGTGAGCTAGATGCATTGTCTCAGGAGGATAGCTAATTACTTTGGTGGTGTTCTATGTGGGTTTAGCAGTTTGGTCCTTGGCTTTTCCATACACTCAATTTTGTTAGTATATCCATAACAAACAGATTCAAAAGGAGTGACCTTGGTAACCAAACTCATGACAGACTGATATACAAAACAGAGTACAAATTTATTAATTTTTAATGCAAAATACAACTGCCAGTATATTTTCTTGCTGTAGAAAATTTACTTTGAAGGTCAAATTATAATCATTTAAGTGCTTGGTAATCATGGGATCAAAAAAAAAGATGTTCATGTCATCTACCTATGATAACTTGAGGCTCTCGTCTCTACTCTAGAAATGTGTCTGCCAACGAACTGACTACTTGTATTTTTGCTGATCAGGGCTCCCTCTCCCCAGAACTGAGGAGATGCCATGAGCAAAGCCAGAGAATCAGAAGCTTCATGGTGTGTATAGGGAATCCCAAGTAGTATGTGTAATGTTCAAGGGTAAACTGAGAGGAAGAAAGCAGACAGATGAAACTAAAGAGGTTGATAAGACCAGATTGTGGGACGTGGAGAATGGTAGAAGGAGGGACCGGGGCCACACACAGAATTACTAAGTGGTATTGAGGGCTTAGCTGGGAATGGAGACCATGGATATGTGCAGCTATTCCAACCTAGCAATCGGGCCATTTTCTATAGCTATCTGGGTACTCTTGGACAGAAGATAGATGGTTAAGTTGATTCAAAGTTAGGAGTATATGGGGGAAATGCAGTGGTAAAACTACAGTACAGAGATTTTTAGGTGTTGTCAAGACAATGGCAGATGGACTAAATCATGGGATCTCTACTAGGTAGAAGGGTAAGTGATACTGTGAAGGACAATGAGCAGAAAAGGGTGAGGCACAGGTCTTGATGAAGTCAAAGGTAAGTTCTAATATCTTTCTCCCTTACAGTCAATGAGCATCTTGAGGACAGAGACCAGGTCTTATTCACTGCATCCTCAGTGTCTGTGGTCATGCTTGGCACATCGCAGGCATTTAATGATAACACAGATGAATGAATAAGCAAGCCATGTTAGAACTCAGAGCTCCTGCCTCTTGTTAATATACAGTAGTTTCTTTAATAGTTAAGCCCTTAAAAGTGGAAATGTCACATTTATTCATCGCTAAATCTTTGCAACATGAAAAATAATCCTAATTTTAAAACCAATAGCCACTAAGAGTAAACTTTCAAATTTGGCTGGACAATCAAAACAAATACAAGTAACAGCCACCATTTAATTGAGTTCCTGCTATGTAAACAGAGTCTGTGCTGGGGCTTTATCAATATCTCACTTGCGTCTCGGGAGGCAGGAATTACTCCTATTTTACAGAAGGTAAAGCTGGGACTTGGGAGAATTTAAGGAACGTGTCCAGTGTCACACCTCAGGCAAACAGAATACAAATTTAAACCTAAGCCTGTTGGGTTATAAAGACCACACTTTTCACTATGCCCTGCTTCCTCTCCTAAAACACATGCTCCAAAGATGTATATGGGTTGATTTATATCTGTCCAATCTAGAAGCCAAAGCAGGAACAATGACGCTATTTCTTAAACTTGGACCCCCAGACCTCTAGGTGTCAAGGAAAGTAATTAAAAAAAACAAAAACGGTCCACAAGCTATTGTCATTTTTTTAAATGGAATAATATGTTTACCTGTGAAAAGGCTGAGTAGGCAAACTAAAAATCTGTGGTTTTGCTTTTGGTTGGAATAACATTAACTCAGAGCACTGACCTCAGTTATTTCAGGTTGATCAAATTTGACCAGATAAAGATATATGTATTTGATTATTTTTTTAATGGAGAAACCCGTTTGTAGACTAATTTAAAAGATTGCCATTTTCTGAGGTAGGTCCTTGTGAAGACCTAAGTACTTTTCATGCGCTATCTTATTTACTCCTCCAAAGAATAAATTATAATTGTATTATTCTGTTATATTAATGTAATAATCATAATCATACCATTTTCCATTTGCAAATGAGAAAAACTGAGTATCAGAGAGGTCTAATAAGTTAACCAAGATCACATAACCTGTAATTGGCAGAACTGGGATTCAAATTGAGGTATGTCTGATTCCAAAGCTTTATCACAACACCATTCGGTTCCAGAGGTTATTTGAGGTCCTATTGTTGGGCAGGCACGGGGGATGCTGGGATGAGTAAGATACTGTTCAAGAGACAGTCTAGTAGTACCTTTGAAAACTTGGGGTGTAGGGGAAGGTAATAAAGGGGTGCTTTGTGGCAAGAACTCTGGGCCCCACTGAATGGAAGTATGGCCTATTTCTTTTATTTTACTTTCCTTAAAATAAATTTTTATTTTTAATTACAGTTGACTACAATATTATATTAGTTTCAGGTGTACAACATAGTGATTAGGCATTTATATAACTTACAAGATGGTCACTCTGATAAATCTAGGACCCATCTGACACCATACATAGTTATTACAATATCACTGACTATATTCCTTATGCTATACTTTACATCCCCATGACTATTTTATAACTAGTAATTTGTACTTCTTAATCCCTTCCCTTTTTTCCCATCCCCCCAACACCTCTCCCATCTGGCAACCCTCAAAAGTTCTCTGTATATGAATTTGTTTCTGTTTTGTTTGTTTTGTTCTTTAGGTTCTGTGAAATCATAAGGCATTTGTCTTTCTCTGGCTACCTTGCTCCACTCAGTACAATATCCTCTAGGTCCATCCATGTTGTTGGTAATGGCAAGATTTCATTTTTTATGGCTAAGTAATGTTCCATTGTATACATGTACCACCTCTTCTTTATCTATTCACCCATTGATGGACACCAAGATTGCCTCCATATCTTGGCTATTGTAAATAATGCTGCAATGAACATACGGATGCACATGTCCCTCTGAAGTAGTGTTTTGATTTCTTCAGATAAATACCCAGAACTGGGATTACTGGGTCCTCTTTGTCTCTTGTTATATAGCCTTTGTTTTAAAGTCAATTTTGTATGATATAAGTATTGCAACACCAGCTTTTTTTTTCCATAAAATATATTTTTCCATCCCTTTACTTTCAGTCTGTGTGTGTCTTTTCAATCTGAAGTGAGTTGCTTGTAGGCAGCATATGTAAGGGTCTTGTTTTCTTAATCATTCAACCACTCTAGGTCATTTGATTGGGGTATTTAATCCATTTACATTTTTTATTAGTTTCAGATGTGCAAAACAATGTAATAGTTAGATATTTACACTCCTAATCCATTTACATTTAAAGTAATTGTTGATAGTTTATTACCATTTCATTATTCATATTTTTAATCTTTTTTTCTTCTTCTTAAAGAAGTCCCCAAATATATGGTGATGAAAGGAGAACTGACTCTGGGTGGTGAACACACAATGTGATTTATAGATGATGTAATACAGAATTGTACACCTGAAATCTATGTAACTTTACTAACAATTGTCACCCCAATAAGCTTTAATTCAAAAAAAAAAAAAGAGATCCCTTTAATGAAGTTATACAGTTCTGGAGAATATCAAGATGATGCAATAGGTAAACACTGCGCTTACCTTCTCTCACAACCACATCAAAATTAAAAATAAAGTACAAAACAACCATCATTGAGAATCACCTAAAATCTTGCTGAACCAAAGCCCTACAACTAAAGACGTGAAAAAGAAGCCACCTCAAGACTGGTAAAAGGGACAGAGATGCAGAATGGGCTGGTTCCACACCTGCGTGTGACATTAAAGATCAGGAGGGATATTTCAGCTGTGGAGTTCCTCCCCCAACTCCCCAGAGGAGCAAGAGGTCCCAGCCCCACCCCAGCCCAGGGTTCCAGTACTGGGGAGAAAAGTCCCATAATTTCTGGTTGTGAAAACCAGTGGAGACTGTGACTGAGTGAAATGGAGGGCAGCTGCATTCCCAGGTGCTCCTCTTAATGGGACTTTTGGCAGACTGACCGACCAATGGAATCCCTCGCTCTGAGCTCCAGCTCTGGGGCAGCAGCTGGAAAGTTGGCAGGGACATAAAGTAGAGAACTGAGTTTGCTGGCTTGGGATGGGGACTGGAGAGGCAGCTTTCTCCTGGACAGAGGAGCTGATGGAGGCCATTGTCTCTTTACTGAGACCTCCCCATTCCTGGCATGCAGACGCAGGCAGTCGCCATTGCTGAGTCTTCACTGTTTGCCTGCCACAACCTGGTGATTCCAGAACCTGCCCTGCCCAACTTTCAGACACATCCAGCCACTGCCAGTGGCTTTTTCATACAAACTGCCTGCCTTAGCTCATGCTGCAGACTTTCCTAGAGTCTCTCAAAGGTTCACAGAACCCACACAAGCAGCATCTGGCTTGAGTGTGTCCTGTACCTCTGGCTGAGCAGCCCTAAGCATGGCACTAGCAGCAGCCAGCCTTGGCTTGTGGCTTTGCCTCTCAAGGTGCTTTCAAGCATGGCAAGGGTGGCAACCATCTGTGGATTTCTTTGTGGCTCCTGCTGGGTAGCCCTGGGTGGGGCATGGGCTATGGCAGAACTTGACCTACAGCGAATCCTCCACCCAAGGTGGTCCTGAGGTTGGAGCCCCAAGTACCCAGCTTTAAAACGAGCTGGAGCATCACTCAGCTGCCTCCAAGAACAGCACACCCAAGGGGTGGATTGGGCAGGCACCAGCGTCCTGCTGAGGCAGATCCTGCTCTATAGGGTCAGCTCCTGTACAACAACTCTTCCACTGTAGTCTAGACCAGTCCTCACAACAAGTGAGCCTGAGGGTCAGTCCCTCCCATTGATGTACAATTATCAACCAAGGCTCAACTACAAGAGGAGGGCACATGCACCCACACAAGGACACACCTGGAGTGCAGGGGTCAGATGACCAGAAAGACTCTGCCACTGAACCCCACAGCACACGTACTACATAAGGCCACTCTACTAAGACCAGAAGACATAGCAGCTCTACCTAATACATAAAAACAAACACAGGGAGGCAGACAAAAATGGGGAGACAAAGAAACATGTCCCAAGTGAAAGAACAGAACAAAGCTCCAGTAAAAGAACTAAACAAAGTAAAGACAAGTAATCTACCAGATGCAGAGTTCCAAACACTGGTTATAAGGATGTTCAACAATCTCAGTGAGAATTTCAACAAAGAGATAGGAAACACATAAATGGAGATAGAAAACATGATAAAGAACCAGTAAGAAATAAAGAATACAAGAACAGAAATGAAGACTATATTACAGGGAATCAACAGATTAGATGAAGCACAGGATTGAACCAGTGATGTAGAAAATAAGGGAGCAGAAAACACCCCACCAGAGCAGCAAAACAAAAAGAATCCAAAAAATTGAGGAGAATTTAAGGGGCCTCTGGGACAACATCAAGCATACCAATATTCACATTACAGTGATGCAAGAAGAGAGAGAGCAAGGAATTGAAAACCTATTTGAAGAAATAATGACAGAAAACTTCCCTAACCTGGTGAAGGAAGTAGATATACAAGCCCAGAAAGTGCAGAGAGTCCCAAACAACATGAACCCAAAGATGCCAATACCAAGATACATCATAATTAAAATTCCAAAGGTTAAAGACAAAGAGAGAACCTTAAAAGTAGCAAGAGAAAAGCAGTAAGTTACCTACAAGGGAGCTCCCATAGACTGTCAGCTGATTTCTCAACAGAAACTTTGCAGGCAAGAAGGGAGTGACAGGAAATACCCCAAGTGATAAAAAGCAACAATATACAACCAAGATTGCTCTACCTAGCAAGGCTGTCATTTAGAATTGAAGGACAGATACCGAGCTTCCCAGACAAGAAAAAGCTGAAGGAGTTCATCACCACTAAATCAGTATTACAAGGAATCTTAGAGGGACTTCTTTAAGATGGGAGGGGGTTAAGGGTAGGTGAAAAGGGGAAGGGATTAAGTACAAATTGGTTGTTACACAGTAGTCATGGGGATGTTGAGTATAGCATAAGGAATATAGTCAATAATATTGCAATAACTATGTATGGTGCCAGAGAGGTACTAGATCTATCAGGGTGATAGATGGGAATGGGGTTGGGGGCATGGTGAAAAAGGTGACGGTATTAAGAAATACAAATTGGTAGTTACAAAACAGTCATGGGGACGTAAAGTATAAAGAATATAATCAATAACATGGTAATAACTATTTATAGTGCCAGGTGGTACTAGCCAGGGGGATCACTTCCTAAATTATGTAAATATCTAACCACTATGCTATACACTTGAAACTAATATAAAATAATACTGAATATCAACTCTAATTGGAAAATTTAAAAAGTGGGGAAAAGATCAATAATAGTATCATAGTGTGGTACAGTGTCAGATGGTTGCTGGACTTATCAAGGTGATCACTACTTTAGCATAGGTAATAAAATCAATAATGTGGTAATAACACTGCATATGAAGGTGCTGTTGAATAACTATGATGTACACTTGAAACTAATATAATATTGTATGTCAGCTGTATTTTAATAAAAAAATCTTTAAAAGGGAAAAAAAAGTCCCTTTAACATTTCTTGTAATAGTGGTTTTGTGGTGATGAACTCCGTTAGCTTTTTCTTGTCTCGGAAGCTTTTTATTTCTTCTTCAATTCTAAATGATAGCTTTCCTAGGTAGAGTATTCTTGGTTGTAGGTCCTTGCTTTTCATCACTTTGAGTATTTCATGCCATTCCCTTCTGGCCTGCAGTTTCTGTTGAGAAATCAGTTGACAGTCTTATGGGAACTCCTTTGTAGGTAACAAACTGCTTTTCTCTTGCTGCTTTTAAGATTCTCTATTTGTCTTTAAGCTTTAGCATTTTAATTATGGTGTGTCTTGGTGTGGGCCTCTTTGGAATCATCTTGTTTGGGACTCTGTACTTCTTGGGCTTGTATATCTATCTCCTTCACCAGGTCAGGGAAGTTTCCTATCACTAGTTCTTCATATAGGTTTCCAATTCCTTGCTCTCTCTCTTCTCTTTCTGTTACCCCTATAATGTGAATGTTGGTGTGCTTGATGTTGTCCCAGAGGCCCCTTAAACTATCCTCATCTTTTTAAATTCCTTTTTCTTTTTTCCTGTTCTGATTGGGTGTGCTCTAGTATGCTGATTCAATCCTCTCCTTCATCTAATCTACTGTTGATTCCCTCTAGTGTAGTCTTTATTTCAGTTATTGTATTCTTCATTTCTCACTGGTTCTTTTTTGATATTTTCTGTCTCTATTTTTATGTTTCTTATCTCTTTGTTGAAGTTCTCACTGAGAGCATTGAGCATTGAGCACTGAGATCACTCTGCATCTGGTAGATTGCTTGTGTCCATCTTATTTAGTTCCTTTTGTGAAGCTTTGTTCTGTTCTTTTACTTGGGACATGTTTCTTTGTGTCCCCATTTTGGCTGCCTCCTTCTGTTGTGTGTGTGTGTGTGTGTGTTTATGTATTAGGTAGAGCTGCTACATCTTCCGGTCTTGGTAGAGTGGAGTAATGTAGTAGGTGTCCTGTGGAGCCCAGTGATACAATCTCCCTGGTCACCTCATCTGCGTACTGCAGGTGTATCCCTTATGGGGGGTTATAGGTATCCTCCTGTTATAGTTGAGCCTTGGTTACTGTTTGCATGTCACTAGGAGGGATTGACCCTTGGGCTGATTGGTTGTGAGGACTGGCCATGACTACAATGGAGGAGCTGTTGTGCAGGAGCTGACCCTACAGAGCAGGCAGGGCCCTGGTGCCTGCCCAGTATTCCCTTTGCATGTTTCATTTGTGGAAGTGGTTAAGTGGTACTCTGGTGTGGTCTGAAGCTGTCCACTGGGTCTTTTGGTTCTGTGGCCTCTGGGGAGGAGCTCTGTTGCAGGCCAAAATCAGCCACTGCCTGTGCCCTACCCAGGGCCACTTGGTATAAGGTACAAAGTCATCTGCAAATGGTTGCCACTTGTGCTGGGCTTGAAGATTCCTGGGAAAGGGTAAGCTGTGGACCAAGGCTGGCTGCTGCTAGTGTCAGGCTTGGGGCTGTTTAGCAAGAGGTTAGTGGCATGCTGAGGCCAGCTGCCACTTATTTGGGGTTTGTGAACCGTTGAGAGATTTTAGGAAAGTCCATAGCATGAGTGAAGACAAGCCATTTGTATGGAAAGGCCACTAGAAGTGGCTTGGGTGGACCCACAAGTTGGGTGGGGCAGGGTATCATGGAATCACCAGGATGAGGAAAACAGTGTTAGTCAGGTTGATGAAGACCTAGATATGGCAGCTGCCTGTGTCTGTATGTGCAAGCTGGGTAGGGGAGGACTCAATAAAAGAACAATGGCTTCTGCCAGCACTTCTGTCTGGTAGAAAGCTTCCCCTCCAGCCGTTTCCCTGCAGCCAAATGCAGTTCCTGCCCATATGTCCCTGGTGCCTTTCAAGCTACTGCCTTAGCACTGGAGCTCAGAGCAAGTGAATCTGTCAGCAAATAAGTGCATGCATGGGCCTTTTAAGAGGAACTCCTGTGACTCCAGTAGCTCTCCATCTCACTCAGCCACAATCTTTGCTGGTTTTCACAGCCAGAAGTTGTAGGGACTTCTTTTCCTGGCACTGGAACATTGGGCTGTGGAGTCTGGTATGGGGCTAGGACCCCTTGCTCATCAGGGGGAATCTCTGCAGCTGAGATATCCCTCCTTGTTTTAAACTGCTACACAGGGGTGTGGGACTAGCCCATTCCGTGTCTCTGCTCCTCCTACCTATCTCGATGTGGCTTCTTGTGTACTTCCTTAGTTATAAGACTTCTCTTCAGTAGACTACAGGAGATTCTTAATTATGGTTATTCTGTAGTTTAGTTGTAATTTTGATGTGGTCATGAGAGGAGGCAAGCACAGCATTTACCTACTCTGACAGCTTGACCAGAAGCCAAGTTTGTCCCATTTCAAACAGCCAATGGGTATAGTGCAGGAGCCATGTTGGAGTCAGGAAGCAGCAGGACTTTTAAAGCAGTGTAGCATACACACTTGCTTCCTTCTTCCTCCTCCCTTAGAATAAAACCAAGAGCTACATTTTACAAAGCAAAATTCCTGCAAATGCAAATTAAGGAAGTATAAACTCAGAGCTCACACAGACTCTGGCCAAGGAGAAAAATGATCATATAGGATGGTCAGAAAAGGATTCTGAGAGAGGCAATTTGAATCTTTGGTGGGTCTGTTCCAGTTAAGGTACCCGCATATTTTCTTGAATCCCATGAGTCTATAACTCAGAGTGTTTCTAAATTGCAATCTTTAAAATATGAGAAGTGGTCAGATCTTCCTCAGCAATTACATCTCAGCATTTATAATGTTTTTTTTACTGTCAGAATTTAAATATTTTCTGAAATCAATTTTTGTTCCTACAGAAACTATAAGGAACTCACTGATTTCATAAATGTAAAGACTGTGGAGCTGAAATGTAACAAGCTAACCTAATAATATTTTGATGGAGTGCTTTTGTTTTGCTTTGATTTTTAAACTTCTTTTAAAAATAGAGTTAAGGGTGAGGCACATAAGCACTTGGGGTATTACTTGTTGCTCCATCTCACACAAAATCTTAAAACACCTAGACTTGCCAAATTTCTTTTGAAAACTTCAGTCTTCTAAGTTATAAAAACAGCCCCTGATAAGCTGCTGACTTTACTTCATGAAATGGAATGAGCCAAATATTTCTTCCTTTTGTAAACAAGCCCAAATCAACACATGGATTGAGTGAAAAAGACATAACAAAAATACAAGAATAATCAAGCCCCTCACAAAAAATGCCCACTCCAATCATAGGGTACAGGTAATCACAAGTCAATGTGATCCTCACCAAAGACAAAAACAATTCAATTTGCTCACAGCAAATGCAGCTGCAGTTAACAACATGAGCAGTATCAAGAGCAGATCTGAATGCACATACATGCCAGTAAAGAGATTTCATGATTTCAGTAGAGAAAACTCCACCTTCTACCCCATTCAGAGCCAAGAGCAAAGTCAGGCAAATGGAAAATATGCTGGAAACTGTGTTGGGACTCTCCAACGAAAACATTCCTTCCCATTTCATTTTAACTATTTGAGATAGCCATGGTTTGGAGCTGGAAGATGAATCAAAATCACCACTTTACCTTGGTGCAAAACCACCCTATAGGAGTGTTTTGCCATAATTGCTTTCTGAGATGAAGGGCCATTACAGGATACATTTACTATTTCCAAGGCTCAAAGAGTATGTGTGACGTACGTTGCCAAACTCAGTCACCTGGCAAAGGCACCCATTTGTGGAAAGTACATTGTTTTCAAGTTTTATTCCTGGCTTAACAGTATACTGCTGTATTATTGACTAACAAGATAGCCAAACACTCCAAGAAGGTGTTCCAGTGTGTTGGGGGGTGGGGTGAGCGTCGGTGGGTGTGAGTGTGGATGTGTAGTGCTGTGCTCAGTTTTGTTGTTTTTAAATATGAGCAGAGAAATTGTGCTAAGGTTGGGGAAGTCTTTAATTCCACTTAAACAAACAAATAAACAAACAAACAAAAAACCAGAATAAAACAGAAAGGGAGTGCCAGCCAGCAAGGGCTCTGTGTAACCCTTTTAAATCCAGCCTCTTAGTAGGTTGGGGACTTTCTGTTTCTTTCTTCCTTGATTTCCCTTAATTCAGGATTCAATTCTTGGGCTCCCTAGTCAAACTGCAGAGGGAATTTAGCTTTCAGGAGAACTGTATAACTGGGTTCTATGTATTTGGATGGCAATCATGGAACAGTGGTCAGAGTTCCTAGGGTTGCCAGTTGATTTTAGGATTGCCCTAGATATCACAGGTTTTCAAATTCTTTTTCAAAAAGTTCAGTCGTTATAAAATTTTTAAAAGTTTGTCCAGTTACTGATTGCTTGTTAGAAATAATCTATTCCTCCTTCATGGAAAATTCAACAAGGTCAGTAGCAGGGCCATGGTTTTTGTTCTCCATTTAGCATCTTTCTATGGCATTCATTTTAATAAATACAAATAGCTTTGAATTTGGGTCAGACCTTTTTACAGTAGCTATCTGTGTTAAAACTATCATCTTGGTCAATTTCAAAGCCACTTGGGTGGCTTTAAAAACAGGGAATCCCAGACTCAGGAAGAGAAAATGACATAGCCAGATCAAGTTCCTGTAAGCACAAAATGAATGGTGATATAATGCTATGCTTTCCCTCACACTCCTCCTCCTTAATATGCATTGTCATCTATGGCCTGGAAATGGAAATGAAACTGTATCTCAATTATGTTCCATCCTCTACTTCAAAGTAATCTCAGGGTGAGATCTGTGCAAGTTTTGTTTGTTTACTTTGGTTTTTTGACTCTTCTTCAGCTTCCTTATCCATTAAAAATCATTAATCCCACTCACTCACCTATATCACAGGCAGTTTTAGGGTCAAATGAGGTCTGTGAAAAGGCTTGGTGAAAGGTGAGGTTTATTATTATGGTGGGCAGAAAAAATGGTCCCTCAAAGATGTCCACATCTAAATCCCTAGAACTTGTGAATATGTTAAATTACATGGCAAAGGGGAATTAAATTTGCAGAGGGAATTAAAGTTGTTAGTCAGCTGATTTTAAAAGAGGGCGATTATAAAGGATTATCCAGGTGAGCCCAATGTAATTAGAAGGGTCCTTAAATGGGGAGCAGAAGCGTGTGTGTCAGTGGGATGGGATGTGAGAAAGATATTTGCTGGCTTTCAAGATAGAGGAGGTCAGAAGCCAAAGAATGCATGAGCCTCTAGAAGATGCAAAAGGTAAGGAAATAGACTGTCTCCTAGAGCCTCCAGAAAGGAACACAGCCCTGCTGACATCTTGATTTCAGCCCAGTGAGATCCATTTGTGTTGTTTTAAACCATTAAATTTGTGGTAATTTGTTACATAGCCATACGAAACTAATGTAATTATGACTGAGTTTCCAAGGACTGAAACAAGTTCTAGATGGATTGTGACAGCTGAATGAAATAGTACAGGGAGTTGCTTCTCCAGTGTCTGCCTTGTAGATCAGCAAAATATATCCAGTAAGAGAAAGAAAGGGTTGGCAGGAGCACACAGCTGACCAGGGAGTGGCGAAGCTCTGTCTGGAGCTGCCCCAGGATACTGAGTAGGGGCCTGTGCTAAAAATGACAAGAGGTTGATATGCACCCCATCTGTTAGGTGGAAACACCCTCCACCCCAGCTGTTACCAACGTGGGCAGCAGATCCCTTCCTTCCCTTGTTGATCTTCCACTGGAGCGGCATCCACTTTGTCTTTCGGTTCCCCTTTACTCTTTCAATCCCCTCCAGGTGTTCTCAGCTCACTGCCCTGGTAGCAGGAGTTGGAGCTGGCCTTGCTAGAGCGCTGTGATCTGCCCTGAGGCCAGTCCCCAGGACCGCCTCTGGCCCTCAGGTTCCAGATTCAGAGATGGGGGCAGAGTAACTGAGCAGCTTAAGCTCATCCTTATGCTGTTCTTGCTGGAAGGCCATTCCTACTTCACATACATCTCATCAGAGGGCCTCCAGAGACAGAGACAGTGCATGCCAGATTTTAAAATTATTTTCCTCCAGCTATGCATTCATATTTTTTTTCAACCTTACCCCAAAGCCTGCTCAAGATGAAAAGCTTGAGGGGGTTCCAAAGATGGATCGGAGCCAAACTGATTTTTTGTCCATGTCTCCAGGCCCCAGCTCTCCCCCCACCTCCAGCAGCCTTTTCATTAAAATGAAAATCCTGCCCTGGAGCGTCCTCTCTTTCTGCAGATTTACACACACCCAGAACCCCAGCCAGGCCTGAACAGCTTTTTCCTGGTCAATTCAGCTTCTACAGGAGTGTCCACTCTGACCCACATTCCTGGAACAATTTCTTTTGCAAATCAGCAGGTTTTAAGCAAACAAGGGCACATTTCAGGACACTGAACTCCACAATTAGCTAAGGGTAAATTTGGCAAAGCATCTGGTCTGCCTACCAAAATGGAAATACAAAAAAAAAAAAAAAGAAAGAAAAAAAAAGTGCAGCTTTTAAAATGAAACTTTAACTGTGTAAGGTTAATTTTGTGCAAGTCTACTTGAAGTGGCACAAAGAGGCACTGGCTCTGTACAAAGGGGTGAGAGACCAAGATTGCCAGGGCTGCTAAGAGAATCATTTGATTGGGGCAGATGCTGAACACAGAGACAAATATAATGTAGCAATGCCAGAAAACGAGAGCAAATAGACAGTCTTTTTTTTTTTTTTTTTTTTTTTTAATGCTGCACACTAGACGGTCATGTTTTGTTGGCATCTCCTAAAGTCAACTTTTAGCAGGTTTTAGCATTTTACTAACTGGGAGCATCAGAATTGTTAAAAGGACATATTGGATTAATCAAATTAAAGATCTACTCCCTGATTTCTCGGATCTTAGAACACATATTTTATGTAAAAGCCTTGTACTACTGTTCTCTTGTACAATGCAAGGTCAAAAGCACAGGTCAATAAAACGGCAATGGAAAGGAGAAAGTGGTGACAGCAAATATATTCAATATTAAACCCTTCAAGACACTTCCATTTCACGAATATTTTTGAAATTTTGTAATCTCCTGCCTCTGAGAATCAGAAAGGCCAGTTTGACATAGTATTTCCAAACACCAGAGTAAAATAATACATATAAAAAGCAGGAAGATCAGTCAAGCAGGTTTTCAGGGGAAATGAGTAGGGAATCATGGAAATAAATATTATCTTTTTCCTATTTTTGCAGCAATAGGCAGCCCTTGATATGATAGAAATTATGAGTTGGTTAGGAAAGTCATAACTGCTCATTTTTTACCCCTCATTCTGTTCATCTGAGGAATTCTTACGTAATTCCCCACCGGTTATACCAGTTTCAGTATGACTATCCTTTATGGGCAAAGCCAAACTATTCTAAAAAATATGAGAAATGGGTACAAATGGGATTTCAGTAGTGATAAATACAGACTTGGAGACGTGAAAACAATTCCAAAGCATTCAAATAGAAGCTGGAAACTATAAAGAGGTTACGATGAATAAAGGTTCCTAGTAGGCCACAAATTGAGCAAAAGTCAACAGGTTTTTAAAGAACAAGGATAACATGTGGGAGGCCAGAAATAGGACCAGAACATGTATGTGCTATATGTGATGGGGGGGGTGGGTTAGATACATGTGATTATTGAAATGTAAATTAATTAATTAAACATAAACAACATTTAGAATTCAGTCCTTCAGTCACACTAACCACAATTTGAGCGCTCAATAGCCACATGTGGCTAATGGCGACAGTATTGTACAGCACAGATAGTCAATATTTCCATCACTGCAGAAAGTTCTGTTAGATGATGCTACTATAGCAATAGAAGAGCCCTGGAAATAGTATGGATAAGTACCACCAACATCACTGGAAAACAGAATCTTTGAAAGAGGAAATAAAGACTAAATTACATTTCTTAAGCTTTGAAAGGAAAAAGGTGAGGAGAGACTTTAGGCTTTAAGACTATAGTAACTATTGAGTCAAGAACAGATGTTTTCCACTTGTTTGAAGAGCCAAAGCAGGAAACTTGTAAGTTTCTCACAAAGAACCTTGAATTGTGAGGTGACTGGACACTGGAAAAGAATAGGAAGAAACACTATCAAATTTGTAAATTTGGGAAAGATTTAAAAATAGGGTAGTAACTTTGTTTTGTCCTGCGCGACAAGAGTTGTGGGGAATAAGGGGGGTGGCGCAGGGTTAAGAAGAGACAGTAGTCATGAATAGAGTTTAAGCAGACCAAGGGACCCCCAATCTCAAGGACTGGAAGCCCTGAATCGGGCCTTGCATCAGCTTTTATTAGTTCCGTGGGGAAGTAAAGGAGATAAAGCTTGTCAATCTCAAGATCTGTGAATCCTATACACCATAATAGGAAACTGATTTAAGTCAATCACCCTTGCCTGCAGGCAGCTGGACCATAAGTCTCAACTTCCCCTAGGGACAAAAACCTATATGCATATGAATAGATGGAGAGCACCTCATTTTCCCTTACAGGTTTTGGGAAGGAATGCAGCCACAGAGGCCAAGGCTTTCCTTAGCCTGAGGAAGGTGGGGGGGTGGGGTGCCCAGCTCTGTGAACCCCGTGGGTTCTCCTGTTGGTCCCCATGCGACTGCGTCTGCCTTGAGTTGTTCCTTCCGTGAGGAATCTTCCTTGTCATTGACTATCCAGTTATCTTTCTGGGACCAAACAGGGAGGCATAAGGTGCAAACACAAAGGTTTAGCAAAGTCCCTGAAAGGATCTGTCTTACAGACTCTCCTTTCTTTGGGGGCAGGTTCAAGGAAACAGACGGTTAAGCTGCTGCATGGTGACATAACGTGACATCCTGGATTTTGTATTGGGGGATTGACTAGAATGAGCTTTGTCTTAATCATCAATTTGCATTGACCAGTCAAGTCCAGTACATAGAGTACTTAAATGATAGACACAAATAATCATAATCAGTGATGCTACATAATCACTGAGGGTTTTGTTCTGTTTTGTTTTGTTTTGGTCCCTCATATATATGGTGCCTGTCATCCCAAATCACAGCCTTAGATCTTGACCTCAAAGACTGGCCACTTTTGCTTCACCCCATAGTCTCCTTTGTTTCCAAAAGGAATTAGAAAAGCTCACCTCCTGTTTCCTTTGAGCAGCCCATTCCATCTTTGAGAAGCTATAGAGACAGAGTCCTTGGTAACCTCAGATGCACTGACTAAATTATTAGCTTAATAGTATGGCCCAGTGGCTAAGAGCCTAGGCTTTAGAATCAGACAGCCCCAGATTTGAGTTTTAGCACTTCCAATAACTGGCTGGGCAAATTTGGGTCAGTCATTTAAACTTTTTATTAAAAGACTTATTCTCTTGATTGCAAGTAACATTTTCTTAAGAAAAATAAAAAATGTATTGGTTTCTGTACCTGGGAAACCAAGGGTCTTCTCTCCACATATAAGGAATCTGCATTTCAGGATCTCTCACTTACAATACTCCTCTTTTGTTACCAATTTATTAGTATCTTTTGGTGGCAACTAATAAAACCCCAACCCAAACTAGCTTATTGTAAATAAGGAATTTATAGGTTCATGCAACCTGGGTGGTTCAATAGTAGAGCAAACTTTAGACATGGTTGAATCTAGGGGCCCAAATGATATCTTTCTCTCCACCCTTAAATAAGCATGTTCTATATGTAAGATGACTACCAGAAACCAAGTTCCAGACTTAACTTGACAAGCTCCCAAGAGACAAAGAGCATATCTTCCCTAGTAAAAAAAAGTCCCAGAAAAGTTTCTGACTGGCCCAGTTTGGGTCAATGCCCTTTTATGGACCAGTCGCTGTGACCAAGATGATGGAGTGTTCTGATTGGTCAGGCCTGGGTCACATGTTCATCCCATGTGCCCAAACTCTACAGATTGAATCCTCACAGAAAAGAGGAGTCATGAGTGCCATATGATCGGTAATAACATGCTTACTACAACTTCTCAGCCTTAATTTCCTCATCTATAAAATGGGGATAGAATAATTTTCTCATAGGACTATTATGTGATTAAATGAAGTAGCTTACATAAAGCATCTGGAACACTACTCAAAAGATGTTAGCTAATATTTTTGCCAAACAATAATTTACTATTATTTTATTTAAGATATGTGGTGGCTGTGTAATGTGTCCACTTGGCTAGGCAAAAGTAAGTTTCCCAGAATTCCCTTTCCTGTATGTTTCTAATTAGACTGAGCTGCAAGAGAGGATCTTGTGTGAGATTTGGAAGGTGGAAGTGAACCAGCAGCCATTTTGTACCTCACATATGTCATCTGCTGGCTCTCCCTGTTGGTGTGGGGCAACAGTCAAGCCTAGATCTGTTTCACCTTCCCCTGGAACCCTCTTTAGCTTCTCCACCTCCTGGGCCAGGTGTGTGTTAATTCTGTGATGGAGAGTGCCATATTCTCTGGAAGGA
The DNA here is from genome assembly GCF_036562045.2 of Rhinolophus sinicus. NCBI lineage: Eukaryota > Metazoa > Chordata > Mammalia > Chiroptera > Rhinolophidae > Rhinolophus > Rhinolophus sinicus. The sequence goes on along the minus strand of NC_133755.1, from coordinate 44,024,108 downwards.
CACCCTCACCATCAAGTCAGAGGCAGTGAAAAACTGACAAGAGTTTCCATCTCATGCTTGCGGGTTCCAACTTGCCCTTGTTCTCCTCTACTTTACACCCTCCTTCCCTTTCCAACTATCTTCCCTGGGTACATCAAACTGGAGCATTAGACACAAAAACAATAGCCTTACAGAGATTTCTTAACCATAATTGCATAAGGTCAAATCCCTGTCACACACACCTCTAAGTAGTTCTGCCTCTCTTATGGGATCTTGAGTGATGAAACCAGAACCTAATTTTTCTAAACTTGCCCCAGCTTCCCTTTGGGGCTTAAAGGAAAGAATACTCCTTGGAAATTGTTTCAAGGGAAGCACAAATTAGGATAAAACTAAAGCTAACAGTTAAAGTAATCTTCAAAATAATAATTTTGTTTTAAAAGCAAGAAAATAAAAATACCCCAGCACCAACAACATTCTAACGTCTCCTCAGAAGCACAGTAAATGAAATAAATGGGACCAGCATCCTTTATGATTCAATGATCTGGAATTGGCTCATACTTGCTCAAGGTCAGTGCGAAACCCTTGCAAAAGGGAACAAAATGTTTGGTCCAAGGGGAGGAATTCAACTACTTAAACTAAGCTAGAACTCTTTCCTGTCTAGTTACATGTAAGCTTAAGACCAGTGTCCATCATGCTCATGTTTATGCAACATGGGAATTTCTTGCCATGTGCCTTTCTGCACTTGGAGACTTGGCTGGGTCCCCAGTGGCAGCTGCCCAGGACAGTGTTCTCGGGATTTCCTCATTCCTGCACTCTCTATACAGGAAGCAACAAAGCAGTACATGTTGCTCCCTTCTCTGCGTTGTAGGGAACTCGTAACAAGCAACATTGGCTAAGGAAGGAAGCATTCCCGTCCTGTCACATGAACTAAAGTAGATTTAGAAAAAAGTGCGTTCATTCCACCGAGGCATCCCTCAGGACACAGAAGGTCACTGGCTTCTTGACCCTCCTTCCCAATTCTGTCTGCAAATCTCTCTTCTTTGGACATGGCCACCTGAAATTTGCCACTAGAGTCATTTATTGTGGATAGTTCAATCATCTTTTTGCCTTGTAACAGTAAATAGAGATCCAGCAAGGAGTGAGAGGTTTAATGGTAGTTGGTGGGACTTTTTTTTGCGGGGCTGGGGGAGGAGGGAATATAGGACCCAGGCAGTAGGGCAGGGGAGCCCTGAAGAGAGAGGGTGATGAAATGGGAGTTCCAGGAGCCACCGTATCATGAGAGCCTTGGATTGCTCTGGTAGAGTGCAGGGCTATAGATCAGGGGGCCCTTTAAGGTAGGAGATCACACATAAAGGAATGTAAAAAGGCCCTGAGCTTCCCTCTGCCACAGCTTAAGGGCACATACTTTCCTCCATATACCCTTCCTGTCTTGGTATCTCAGTTGTTTCATAGGTCAAGTCAGGGGCTTGGCCCACGTTATCTGTGATCGTAGGTCAGATGCCTCTGGCTTCCTGCTTCTCATCCTTGACCTCATCTCTGATTCTAACTGCAGCTTGTGCTGGCCTCACCTGGGCAGCCTCTTATCTCAAGAGCAGGCCCACATCTTTAGTTTCTTCTCTTTTGGGGTCTCTATGATGCTGCGGACACTTGTGGGAGCCCAGTTAGTACTCACACACACACAGCCCTGACATGTGGGGAAGTTAACACCTCCAATGGAACCTTCAAACAATGGACAATGGAAGCTGCTGGATGAGTGCCTCTTCTGGCTGATCACCAGATGGATGATCCTGAGAGGCTTTTTTACACACTCCCCAAAAGGTCTTGGCTGGGATTAAGCTCCACTTACAGAGTGATGACCTTGATAACACACCTGTATTGGCTTTTCTTCTTTCCCTCCCTTTCCTTACTCCTGCTCCCTGAGGTCACCTCCCCCAATAAACTACCCGCACACAATCTCTTATCTCAGGCTCAGCTTTCCCAGGGGAACCCACGATAGGAAAAATAATGTTTTTGTGTAATCCCAATAAATCCCAAGGCCCCACGAGGCTCAGCCTTGGCAGGAAGTCCAACACACAGTCCAGCAAACAATAATGGCATCAAGAAAATGAATTTCAATCTTTGTATTTATAATAAGATACATCAGAGAAGATGCAACACTTTCTAAATTCTCCTTGTCCAGGCCCCAAATCACCTCACGGCTACTACGGACTCCCTTGCATGCCATTCTGGCTCTTCTTTTCCTTCTTTTTTAATGTATGAATCTATTTAGCTTCTCTGGCTTAAATCACATCACACACACACACACACACACACACACACACTCACTCACTCACTCACTCTCCATCTCTCTGCAGAAGCTGTTCTCCTGATTCAGTATCCCAGAAGAGCCAGCAGGAATTTCTTTTGCGGTGATGGTGGTGGAATGGAGACTCCTACTCCCTCCCCATTTTTTTTCTTGGATAAAAGTTAGACTGTAAGTTTCCAGGGCATAAACATAGAGGCTGGCTTGCATAGTGCCTAGACAGAAGCCCACAGCAAACCTTTTTCCTGCCATGACACACAGAAATGGGCCTTTTTGTATCATATACTCAAGTAAATGACTAAAACTGCCATCCCAAAAGCCAAGGGGCTCACTGTCTTGCTTGGCACAGTATCCCCCATGTGCAGCACACCAACGAGTCAGACCACCCCAGTTGGGAAGGCTGGGGGACATACAGGCAGTAACCAGGCCCCTCCACACTGTGGTGGGTCCTGAGAACACACGGAGAGCTGGCTCTGGCTCTCAGCTCCTAATGAACACAAGCGCTTGCTTGACATTTTCCTGCACATTCTTACATATTCCAACTGCCTTCCTGCCCCCATCCACCCATTCCACGACATGGCAGTTAATTGTTCTCTGCTGTTCAGCAGCATTGGTGTGCACAGCCACGACTGTAGTCCTGCTTTGTTCCCAGTTTAATCAGTGGCTGTCCCTGGCTGTCCTTCAAAAAGCAGACAAAAAACAGCTGCAGACCCAGCTGTCAGCAAGCCCCAACACTGGCATTCAAGTGGCCGCAAAAGAGCCCAGACAGTGCCCAGAGAGAGCCCATTCTTCTCCTTTCTCCTCTCAACAATCGACAGGCTCTGAGGAAGGAAACTGGGAGCCCTGGGCTTGGCAGCGGGCAGTACGCTCTTGTTAACAGCTTGCCTTCCTGTTTATATGAGGTCTGGCAAAATTGTTAATTTCTCTCACAAAGGTGACAAATGGGAAAACCAGGAACACGGAGTAGCTACCTGGAAAACAGCCTTTGAGGGTCTTCTTGAAGCGAGGCAGGAGGCTAGAAGAGGGACAGAGGGACCACCTCAGGTTCCTAGGCCCAATGAAGAGAATATCTGTACTCAGCTCTCCCTCCAAAAAATGCACACTGAGCCCCACTGTGTGGGCATGCCTCCCCTGCTGTTCTGTCTGCTTCCTGCCAAAGAGTCCCAAAACAGAAAGTGTATTGCAGCTTCCTCAGTAAACATCTGTGTTAGGACCTGCAGAGTTTGTCCCCAACACCTATGAGCAACTCTGATCTGGCTCTGAAGCTGAAATCACTCCAGGAAATACACCAAGATTCATGGCCTCGGTTCCTATTGCTTCCCCCTGGCATCCTATATCCTAGGCAGCATTTCTCCTCCCTGGCTTTACACTGAAAGCACCTGGGGAGAGTCTGATTTCATCGTTCTGGGAGGGACCTGGGTGCTGCTCTGTTTTAAAAGCTCCTCGAGTGGTTATAGTGAGCTAGCCAGGATAGAGAATGTCAGGGAGGAAAAACTTTTTTCCTCTACCCACTTAGGTTCAGCAACTGAGGGACTGCAAATTTACTGTGCTTCCCCGAAAATAAGACCTAGTCAGACATTCAGCTGTAATGCGTCTTTTGGAGCAAAAATTAATATAATACCGGGTATTACATTATATTATATAGCTAGTATTATATTATATTATATTATATTATATTATATTATATTATATTATACCTGGTCTTATAGTAAAATAAGACCCGGTCTTATATTAATTTTTGCTTCAAAAGACGCATTAGAGCTGATTGTCTGGCTAGGTCTTATTTTCAGGGAAACAGAGTAGTTGTCAAAAGACAGATTAACAGGAGAAAAGGACTACAAATTTATTATTTTATGTGTATGAGAGCTTACATAAAAGAAGTGATACTCAAAGAAGCAGTTAGACTCAGTAACTTACATGCACTTAACAAAGGAAAGAGGGTTTGGGCTTCAAGGGACAATAAATTATGGGAAAGTGACTAGGCAATATATGGGGAAAACTAATGGAAGATAAGGGTAATTTTAGTAAGATTTGGTTATGCAGACTCATCTTGGTGCCGACTCTGATAAGAGTTGCTTTCCTCTTCCTGGTATGGGAGAGAGGTACATCTTTGAAAGGAATCTCTATGCCACCTTCACAAAGGGAAATGTATGCTACTTTTAGGTGGATAAGGTAAGGGCAGAGAACTCTTCCTGCATCTATTATTTCTCAATTGCCTTCAGCTCAAAATAACCTTTATCCAAAACGGCATATTTGGGGGTGGCATATCCTGATCTCCTTCAAGAACTACTGTAAAGGATAGATTGTTGTTTTCACTATCAGTTATTATTTCAGGTTAAATGCTAGCTTATTTCAAAAGGCTGTTTGTAGGGGCCGGCCCGGTGGCTCAGGTGGTTAGCACTCCATGCTCCTAACTCCGAAGGCTGCCGGTTCAATTCCCACATGGGCCAGTGGGCTCTCAACCACAAGGTTGCCGGTTCAATTCCTCGAGTCCCGCAAGGGATGGTGGGCTGTGCCCCCTGCAACTAGCAACGGCAACTGGACCTGGAGCTGAGCTGCGCCCTCCACAGCTAAGACTTGTTACTTGAAGCTGAACGGCACCCTCCACAACTAAGATTGAAAGGACAACAACTTGACTTGGAATAAAGGCCTGGAAGTACACACTGTTCCCCTTCCCCAATAAAATCTTAAATAAATAAAAAATTAGATTTTCTTTTTTTTAAAAAAAAAGGGCTGTTTGTAGGGTGGGGATGGAGGCAAGGAATGAGATGAAGGGAAGTGGACTCCAGTCGTCACAGCCCTGGGGTAGGGGGGCCAATAGTCTTGATTGGACTGAGATGAGGGGTGTGGGTAAGTGTTGCTGGAATGTGGGACTTGGGTGCCAAAACTGGATCAATCATCCTACTAGATCCCAGGTCACCAGAGGCTGCCTCTTAGAGAAAAGATAGGGGTGTCTTATTCACACTTGTATTTCCCAGAGTCTGCCATACAGCAGGAGGTGTTCATTATTTAGTTCCTGAATTTGCTGTCTCCTGTTTAATTCAACAACAACCCCTAGCTGCTGATATTTTATGTAGGAGTGTTACCATGCTTTCATGGCCTGGAGGAAGACAGAGTGTTATTTGTTCTAGAGAGAGAAGAAGCTTCAGAGTGGGTGGGAGAGCAGGTTGTAGACTGAACTTTGGGAGAGCATTTGCAAACCTGTGGACCCAGAATACTGTAGCTGCAAACACTGCAGAGAAATGGAGCTGTTCTCACTACAGATATAGAGCTCGTTTAAATATCCCTACGCACACAATTCCTGTGAAACAGGCTGGATTGCAAAAATTCATTATTTCGGAAGTTTTGTCTCTTATAGAAGGAAAATCAGGACTTTTTTCTCTCTCTCTTTGCTTCAGTTTTACATGGAGAAAGTAAAATGAGGATGCATGGATTTGTGGAGAGCACTGCAGCACACTAGTCATGGCTCTTTGAGGACTCTCAAAGCCTGATACACAGGCCCTCCAAAAGGTGACAATGAAGACCACCTCATCCCACACACTGGACCCCTCCCATCCTCAGCATGGCCACCCATCCCACGGCCTTGGGGACCTGCCAGGGTCCTGCCCATCTCCTGTTGGGAAGGCTCCTACCCAGCCCCTCTTACTTCTCCTTCTGCAATGGTCAGCTCAAGCCTAAGGCTCCTCCAGGAAGTCCTATCTCCCTCTCTCCTTGGAAAGTTTCCATAGCAAGCACAGTCCATATCATATGCCCAGCATCCCTCTGTGATCCCTTCTGGAAGTAACCACAGAGTTACTTTCCTTTGCTGGTACATTCTCTGTCCAACCACAGTCTTGGTATTCCTGAAACTGTGTCAAAACTTGGGTGGCAGTGGTCTGTCCATCTACTCAGCATGATGTGTATCAGTAGGAAAGCACCTAGGACAGACACTTAGTCAGCAAAAGGCCCAGGGATGCTATGATCCTCGGCTGCTTCCTTTACTCCCAGCAGCTGGAGTTGGGAGGGTGGCAGTAGGAGGCATAGGGTCAGCTCTGCCACTATGAGACCCTAGGTGTGACTTCTCAGATGTGGTCACCTTCCCTGGTTCTGGGTTGTGGGCACCCTTCCAGGACCACAGGCAGTCTACCATCTCTGCTGCAGTTCCACTATGTTCTTGGCTCCCAAATCCTGGCCAGATCCTGAGCTCAGCCCAACGGGAAGCAGCTGACCACATGATCAGTAACCTGACTCTGGAGTAAGGTACCTGGGTTCTGGCTATGTGGTTAGATTCTCCTGACACCTTAGTTTTCTCATCTATAAAATGTGGATGATAATGGTACTTACTTCACTGGGTTATTGGGAGAATTGAGTGACCTATTTTTGTTAAAGCAATCAGAACAGTGCCCAAGACATAATGAATGCTGGTTATTATTATTTAACATTATTTTAATGGAAGAGAGAGAAGCCACCTGATTTGTGAGTGTCCTATGCCGTGAGTTTTCCCATCTCTCGATTTGGTTCTTATTGTTAAAGGCAGTTCTGGCCACGCTAGCAACTTCTAACCAACCCCACTGACTCCTGGGTTTCCCTCTGTGTTGTACTGTGCCTGCCAAAGAGGCCAGCCCGTCCACATTCTAAACAGGCTGTCTTTAATTGCCTCCCTGACATAGTCAATTTCTAACTGTTTTGAATGTGTTAGTCTTGATTCCTCAAACCACTGAGATTCCTAAGGAAAGCAATTCCATCTTGTGCATTTTCTTTATCTCCCAACTATGCCTAACATAGTTGTAGGCACTGGTGGGATGACACATTAGGCCTGGAAGAACCCCCAAATGATCCCCCCTCCCGCCCCAGCTGCCTAACATCTGTGAGACCAGAAATAACGCTGAAGGGATCTCCTTGACCTTAGGCATCTGGATCTGGAACAGGCAAATTGGCAAATACACCTGCCTTGGAGTTGGGATTGTGGAGTGAAAACCAGCAGAACTTCTAGCCCTGGCTTCTGTCCACTCCCTGACATTTGGAGCAAGCCCAAATGGCTTTATTCGAGAGGCAGACTGGGGAGACGCCAGCCAGAGCCAATAAACAGACACCTTTCTCTCCGTTGGTTTTATATCCTTGGGGGTGCACAGTAATAAGCCTAGAGTTTGTAGTAATAAAACAGACACAGGTCCTGAAGGGGCTGTAATTCCAGGCTGCAGGGAAAGCTCTAAGGCTCTGCTATGTTTCTCCATGGCCACCCTTCTTTTACTGGAAAGGAAGCTATTGATGGCATCTCTTGGGTCCCTCTGGCATTTTAGGGTCTTTGTTGGAAAATGTTTTTAGATTAGCATTAATCTGTGTTATCCTGTAAAAGACTGAGTAATAAATGAGCTAACCTATCCTGTTTTCCACAAAGAACTCTAAATTTCCCCCAACTTCTGTGAACAAAGTATCTGTATTCCCACCCACACGTCAGCTACCTTCTGTAGAGGCTGAAATCCTGCCAAGTTTTGCTTCAATACAACTGCTCCAGCGGCTGTGTGCTGGTCCCCCATTCCAGCCAGGGTCTTCCACTCTGTGTCTGAGTTCTTGCTCTGTTCCAATATATAGATCAAGGCATGTTAATGGGGCCAAAATTCCCCTGTCAGATGGGCTGATCCACCATAGACTCACTGCAGTCAGCATCCCTTGGAAAAAAAGAGTCCAGACATTAAACTCTTGGCTGTGAAGAAATTGTCAGCAAACAAGAAGGCAGACCAGTACGCCATATTCCTGCTTGGGTGTCCAGGCTCAGCCTGTTTCTTGCCTGAAAGGCCCTCCCTTCTCCTAAGTGACAGGTAATCCTACTCTTTCAGCCTCAGCGCTAGCTCCTCCCTCTCTTCTGTCCGTACATTCAGAATGCATTAATTGAGCAGCTGCTAAATTTCAGGGAGTAGACTAGAGATGGGGATACAAAGATGAAACTCACAGGTGCTATCTACAGGAGCTCCCAATCTAGGAAGCCTTCTCTAACCACTCCAGCCCACAAGCACCCCACTTCCTTTTTTTTTTTAACTCCTTTGAACATCATCTGGTTGGTCCAGCCTTGGCTTTTATTAACAGTATCCCTAACTTAGAGATGAATTAGTCCCTAAGAGGTTAAGAGAATTGTCCAAGGTCACTGAGTCAGGTGGAAGCCCTTAAGTGTTCTAACTGCTCTTTGTGTTGGTCTCATTTCCCCCACTGGTCTCTAAGTTCCCAGGAGGTGGACAAGACTTTAGCTTCTTTACCCATAGCCTTCTAGTCAACTCCTTTGCACACCGTAAGTGCCCAATAAAGGCTGATGACTTGCTGACTGCTCTTGGGCTGGCCCAAGGTCCAACCTCACAGTCCAGAGCCTGCATCTTGAAAGGCTGAGTTTCTTCTCCATTGCGCTGTCCTCATTCATGTTCTCATAGTGCAGCCTCCTTTTGAGAAGCAGCAGCTTTCCGCCTCTGGAAGGGGACGTGCATCTTGCTGTTTGCAAACAGCCTTTGCTTGCTCCAAAAGCACTATCCTCAGGACAGGCCCAGGTGAGAAGCCCTTAGGATGGAAGTTTTACTCAAATAGGGGGCTTGGCTGAGGTCTTCTTCCTCAGAGAAAAATCAGATAACCCTGATCTCTTTTTTTCCAGTGAGCTATTTGTGGGGAATAGCAGATAATAAAGAAGCTCAATTTTCCTCCTGAGGAAATTTCTTAGGCTTCTCCTTGTGAGGGGCTGTGCCCTTGCCAGGAGAAAATAACGTGGGAAAGGGGACAGTGGAACTGTGCAGGGAATTCAAGGTGGACCCAGACCCCAAGGGAGGGCTGACCACAGTGAAGTCACAGAGGACCCTTGGTGCTTGGGCCTCTGGCCAAGAAGCTTAGACCTGGGTGACAAGCAGCCAAAAGCTGCTATGCCCATGAAAATGTGCATCCATGGACACAGTCTCAAACGAAGTGCCGCAGGCTGTGGGCCAAAGTCTGCCTGTGGGTGTTTGTTCCTCTAAGGGCAGCCATAACAGGCAGGGAAATTTAGGAAGCAGGAAGTGAGGACTCTGCATGAGAACATTTAGATTTCAGGTTTCAGGTCAGAACCTTATAGAAGATATGTTTGTTGCCTTTGTGGCAAATTAAATGTCCATTTAACCTCTTTCCAGAGCTGGCCCCAGAATCTGGTTAGTTGGGAGAGAAGCCTCCTGGCCTTGGAATTAAATCCTGGGAGTTGAGGAACAGGAAGGGAAGTGCTCAGAATATAGAGAGAAAAGGTTCCCCACTGTCACCACCAAACACGCACACAGGTGGTCAGCGTGGTGGGAAAAGCTCACTAACAGAGATCTAATTCTGCCAAAGGGAAACTAACCAACTAATGGGGTATCTTCCTAGAGCTCAGAGACCTGGAAGAAGGAGCAGCTGGCTGGACTCAGAGGTGACCTTGCTTTAGAGGCCAGGGAAATGAGAGGACACACTCTGGAAGAGTATATTCAGGGCCAGGAGAACATCAAAATACAAAGGCGGAGGTCCTAGGAAGGGGGTGGGGAGGGACTTTCTCAAAGGCAGGGGAAGGGAGAGAGACTTGACAACTTAAGACAAACTCACAGCCAGTCAGCAGGACCCAGGCTGACCAGGCAGCTACCAGGCAAGAGACCGCCTGCTCCTAGGTCACCAGATATTGTCTCTTCCCAAAGACCACAAAGCTTCAGCAGAAAAGCCACCTGGGCTTCCTTGGGCACTTTCCTACTCTCAGGAGCCAGGAAAGCACCCGTGTCTTCTGTGTCCCTGACCTCACCAACTCATCAACAGAATAGCTGGATATTCTCTGAATGGTATTTGCCTCCCATCACCTGGCAATAGGCAACAGGCAGACTATTTATCACCTTTATTTTAATTTTTATTTTCAAAAATCCTTAGAAAGAGCTCTGAAAGTAAGGAGAGGAAATCCTACTTTGGCAACACCATCAAATGTTTCCATTTTTCAGGGCAATTCAATCTCTAGATTTTTAACTTAAAAAAAAAAAAGAAAGAAATTAGCTGAAAGCAACCTTAGCAAGAAACTAAATTAGCCCATGCAGTTTGAAAATGAAGATAAAAGTCTTGGCAAAGTTCACATTTTCCCCCAGATCACATGTGTGACAGGACCAGGTGACTTCCCAGCCTTACCACACCCTGGGTTCATTTATAATAGAGAAGAGCTTAGCAGTCTGTACAAGCCCAACCACTTTTACTGGGCCTAACCTGAGGCTGGAATATGCCACTAGCCAATTTAGGGAAGTGCATTCTTGCAGACTAAGAGTTGCCTATATATCATATAAATTTTATGCAAAATAATTAAATGTGTGCCTGAAATAACACAAAGTGCATTTTGTACACTTTCTGGAAAAAATAAAGGTGTTGTTTGGCTTGGCCCTCTGGGGATGCCCTGACAGAAGGTAAAAGAGGTGGCTATCTGCCATGCTTGGGCCTGACATGACATAGCAGAGAGCTGACCCCATAGCTTACGTTCAGAGATGAGGTGTGGGTCTTCTAGGTTACCTTCCAAAGGCCAGCAATTAGGTCTGTTAGACTCTCCTCACAGCCTCTAGCAAGTCCCCTTCCACCTCTGATGGCTCCTTTACTCAGTTGTCTAACAGAGATACTCAGTGAACACCAGCCCTTTAGGTAAGACTTGCTGGCACAATAATATAAGCATCTTTCGGTCTCTCCTATGTGTACTTGCCTGTTCTGCCTCATCAGCTGGAATGTAAGGGACTTGCAGTGAGGAATCTAACTCTCCACTTTTCCCATGTTTCAGGAGTGTGTCTGTGATGAGCACTCAGTCTCCACTCTAACAACCTTCTTCTCCCAGTACCTACACGCACCCACATACACACCAGTTCTGTCCAGCAATCTAGAGATTAAACATGGAGGTGACAAACATAGAAATAGCCGAAGGAAGGACCCCAGTTCCACTGGATGCTACTGATTTTTTAAGGTGATAAATATGAGTGTCCCTTGGACTTTAAGCCAAATGTCAAATGAAAACATGGAGTCCCTGATTCTTTCACTTGGGGAGGGGGGGGATCTTTTTTCATCTTTGAAAACCTAACAGAGTGTGGACCGGGTAGCCATGTGCTGACATACCCCTCACCTCTCCACCCCAGGCATGTTCCTGGCCCCAACAACAGCCTCTTTTCTTAAAGAGGCTTTCTTATTCACCAATATCTCTGATGAATACAGATGCAAAAATCCTAACCAAAATTCTAGCAAATCAAATGCAACAAAACATTAAAAAGATTATTCATCACGACCAAGTGGGGTTCATCCCCAGGGCACAAGGGTGGTTCAACATCCACCAATCCATCGATGTGATACATCACATAAACAAAATAAAGGACAAAAATCATATGATTATATCAATTGATGCAGAAAAAGCATTTGACAAGATACAATATTCATTTATGATTAAAACACTTAATAAAATAGGTATAGAAGGAAAATATCTTAGCATAATAAAGATCATATGTGACAAACCCTCAGCTAATCTCATAATTAACAGTGAAAAACTGAATCCCTTTGCTCCACGTTCAGGAACACGACAGGGCTGTCCCCTATCACCTCTGCTTTTCAACATAGTGTTGGAAATCCTTGCCAGAGCAATCAGGCAAGAGAAAGAAATAAAAGGCATCCAAATTGGGGATGAAGAAGTTAAATTATCACTCTTTGCAGATGACATGATGCTATATACAGAAAACCCTAAAGATTCCACCAAAAAGCTATTAGAAACAATCAACAAATACACTAAAGTTGCCAGCTGCAAAATCAATGTACAAAAGTCCATTGCATTCCTATATACTAACAATTAAATCTCAGGAAAAGAAATAAAAAATAAAAAAAACAATTCCTTTTCCAATTGCAACAAAAAGAATAAAATATCTAGGAATAAACTTAACCAAGGATGTGAAAGACCTATATGCTGAAAACTATAAGACATTTTTAAAATAAATTAAAGAAGACACAAAGAAATGGAAAGACATTCTGTGCTCATGAATTAAAAGAATCAACATAGTTAAAATGGCCGTATTACCCAAAGCAATATACAGATTTAATGCAATCCCCATCAAAATCCCAATGGCATTTTTTAAAGAAATAGAACAAAAAAGCATCAGATTTGTTTGGAACCACAAAAGACCCCAAATAGCCAAAGCAATCCTAAGAAAAAAGAACAATGCTGGAGGTATCACACTCCCTGACTTTAGCTTGTACTACAGGGCTACAATAATCAAAACAGCATGGTATTGGCAGAAAAACAGAGGCAGAGACCAATGGAATAGAATTGAGAACCCAGAAATAAAACCACGTAAATATGGACAGATAATTTTTGACAAAGAAGCAAAAAACATACAATGGAGAAAAGACAGCCTCTTCATTAAATGGTGCTGGCAGAATTGGAAAGCCACATGCAAAAGAATGAAACTGGACTGCTATCTGTCACCACGTACCAAAATTAATTCAAAATGGATCAAAGACTTAAGCATAAGACCTGAAACAATAAACTGCATAGAAGAAAACATAGGTACTATACTTATGGACCTTGGGTTCAAAGAGCATTTCATGAATTTGACTCCAAAGGCAAGGGAAGTAAAAGCTAAAATAAATGAATGAGACTATATCAAACTTAAAAGCTTCTGCACAGCAAAAGAAACCATTGACAAAATAAAGAGGCAACCAACTGAATGGGAGATTTTTTTCAAACAGTGCCTCTGATGAGGGGCTAATATCCAAAATATACAAGGAACTCATGCAACTCAACAACAACAAAAACAAACAACCAAATTGAAAAATGGGCAGAGGACCTGAAGAAACATTTCTCAAAAGAACACATACAACTGGCAAATAGACATATGAAAAAATGCTCAACATCATTAATCATCAGAGAAATGCAAATAAAAACCACAATGAGATATCACTTTACCCTGGTTAGAATGGCTATCATCACCAAGACAAATAGTAACAAGTGTTGGAGAGGCTGTGGAGAAAAAGGAACCCTCATACACTGTTGGCGGGAATGCAGATTGGTGCAGCCGCTATGGAAGTTAGTATGGAGTTTCCTCAGAAAATTACGAATAGAATTACCATACGACATAGAAATCCCTCTCCTGCGTATCTACCCAAAAAATCTGAAAACATTTATACATAAAGACAAGTGTGCTCCAATGTTCACTGCAGCTTTATTTGCGGTGGCAAAGACATGGAAACCAAAATGTCCTTTGATAGATGAATGGATAAAGAAGTTGTGGTATATATACACAATGGAATACTATTTGGCGGTAAGAAAAGATGAAACAGGACCATTTGTGACAACATGGATGGATCCTGAGATAATGCTAAGCGAAATAAGTCAGACAGAAAAAGTAGACAACCATATGATTTCACTGATATGTGGTATATAAACCAAAAACAACAAAAGTATAAGACAAGCAAATGAGAAACAAAAACTCATAGACACAGACAGTAGTTTAGTGGTTACCAGAGGGTAAGGGGGGTGGAGGGTGGTAGATGAGGGTAAAGGGGATCAAATATATGGTGATGGAAGGAGAACTGACTCTGGGTGGTGAACACACAATGTGATTTGTAGAGGATGTAATAGAGAATTGTATACCTGAAATTTATATAACTTTACTAACAATTGTCACCCCAATAAACTTTAATTTAAAAAAAAAAGAGAGCAGTGGGGAGAGGGGTGCTGGCTGTCTGCAGGATCACATGGGAAAATGCCAGGACTAGGGCCCACCCTGGCCAAGGATGAAACAGTAGGAAACTTTCCAAAAGGCAGGAAACAACTCCAGCCCCTGCATATTGACCAAAGCCACCACAGCCCAGGCTCTCCCGGCTCTGGGGCTGCTGTTATCACTAGCAGCCCTAAGCCTTCTGAGCAAGACCCAGCTGTCCACCAGGCTGAGGGCACTGAGGATTCGCTTCCTCTGAAAGAAGGCCTGAGTCAACAAACACCTGGTTTCACAATTAGCATCTGCTCTCTGATTAGAAAAGAAAGACACCGCCTGTGAAAGCCCAGCAGCAGGCAGGCCCACCTGTAGGTGCCCGCAGGCCCCTGTGGGAAAGCTTATCTACCACCTGAGGCCCTGCTGCCAGGTTCTCAGTGAGTGAGAACTTCTGTGAACACTTGGCCTCCCGTGTGTCTGGAGCTTGGAGGAGTCCCAAGGGCCAGCAACTCCAGGCTCTCCCAGCATCACAGCCTCACCAAGTATTTCAGCCAGAAAACAGAACCACTGAATTTCAACCAAAGGGCCAGAGAGCTTGGGACATTCAAACACAGCCATTAGTGGGCAGTCTTGCAATGAGACTTAGCAAAACAAAGCAGGACACAAATCTGCCAAGAATCAGAAGAAATGAAACCTACGGTTGGAATCTGCCTCTGGGAGGCCTTGGCTGGGCACCAGGGTGAGGCATCCTAGAAGTGTTCTGACAAAGATACTCCAGAAGTCTCTATGGTGCTTCCAAGTTCACATGTTCATAAAATGTTAAAGTTGACCTTTTGTGGGTTTTTGCAAGTCCTTTCTCCTCTGTGGGCCACAGTTTGCCTATCTGTACACTGAAGGTGTTGGACTGGATCTGCTGGTCTCAACCTTGCCTGCACATGGGAGCCACCTGGGGATACCCCAATCATGAGCTTGTGATGTCTGAGATTGCTTCAAAGTAATCTAGGTGCAGGGGGAGTCAGTGAAGGAAGTGCTGCCACAAGAGTGACCAAGAGTTAAAAATTGTTTAAGTGGGATTATGCACAAATGGGAAGAGAGATGTTATTCCATTCTTGCTACCGTGTTTCCCCAAAAATAAGACTGGGTCTTATATTAAGTTTTGCTCCAAAAGACGCATTAGGGCTTATGTTCAGGGGGTGTCATCCTGAAAAATCATGCTAGGATGATTACTTTCCAGTTAGGTCTTATTTTCAGGGAAATACAGGACTATTTTTCAGTTAAAAAGTTAAAAAAATCAACAACAAAAAAAACCTACTGATGCCCTAAAACTATATTCCTGGCTCCCACCTGGATATATTAAATTGGACTGTCCAGGAGCTGGACACTGGAGCTAGGGCCCTGGCACTGGGGTTTTTAAAAAGGAGTCCCAGGTGATTCTAATGTGCAGCCAGGATGGAGAACGCTGGGCTAGACACTCTCCATGGTTCCCACATGCAGCTGAGCCTCTGAGCCACCCACACCTTCAACTAAACATAGCAAGTCACATTCAGTCCCAACTTTGCTTTAACTTCCCTGTGCTGGAGCCCTTCCTCTCACAGAGGAGATGATGGGAGGGGCTGAGGCAAAGCCTCACAGTTGCTCTTAGAGCAGGGAGCCCCTGCCAGGTCTTAACCCTGGGTCCTCTAGTTAGCCCACCCAGTCCTGAACAGTGAACCTTCAAATCTGCTGCTCCCCAAGGCCTCCAGGTCCACCTGTGCCAGCTCAGGGAGGGTGGGGGACAGCCCCTCCAGGTACATCACGAAGCTCCAGACAGGACGAATCCCTCTCACCCATACAGCTAGCTTGGATTTGAGCCTCATTTTCAGTCTCCTCATGTGGCCAAGCAGTTGGGCCTCCCACCTCTCTGAAAACAAGTCACATTCCTGTTGCATTTGGTTTGACTTCCCAGCAGACACTGAATGTTCCTGGACTGCTTCCCAGCATCCTTTTTTTCCCTGTTGCATTTAAGCATCTGAGACCAGGAAGCAGCAAACAGGCTCAGTTTGGATTTCCATTCAGGATGCTCAGCTTCCTGGGGCCCCTCAGATGTTCCACCTGCTTTCACTGCTCCCCACCCCCCTCCTCTGGGATGCTATCCTACCAGCTGGTGCAGATCTTTACATTCTAAACTCCCAGCAAACTTCTCAGAAGCTTCTCTCTCCCTTTCTCTCTCTCTCCCTCTCTCCCCCATTCTACTCTTTTGTCCTCTGTAAATGACTAATCAGCTAGGCTGGGCAGAGGGAGCCCCTTCTTGGGCCTTTCTGAAATGCAGGAACTTCATAGGTTATGTTACCACTTTTTCACATAGGTACTTCCTACCGCCTTTCTGTAGCTGAAGTTGGTTTTCCAGTTTGGCATTTGAGGCCTTTCCTGTCTCATTTCCCATTACTTCCCTATTTAAAAAAAAAAATAACAAATAAGACTTCTGTTTTGTTCTGTCTGGTCAGCTTATGTTTACCAACATACCTTGTACCTTCAGGTCTCTGCTTAGGCTAATCCTCCTGCTTTGAAGACTGAATTGCCTTTTTTTCTACTTGCCGTCCTTAGAATTTGTCAAAGCAAATAATAATAGAGGTTAAAACTTCTTGAGCACTTACTGTGCCAGCAGTGTTAAGCATGCATCATCTCATTTAGTCCTCACAAATCCTGAGTCACTTTTAAAAAACACATAACTTTAGACTTAAAGTTGCAAAAACAGTAGAGAACGCTGTGCACCCCTTACTCAGCTTCCCCTAATATTGACATCTTACATAACCATAGTACATTACGGTTTTTTTCCTCCCTAATGTCCTTTGTCCAGTCAAGGATCCAACATTTCATTTCGTTGTTATGTCTCCTTGTTCTCCTCCAATCTGTTGAGCGGTTCTTGAGTCTTGTCCTTCAAGACTTTGACTCTTTTGATCATGCTGATTATTTTGTAGAAAGTCTCTTAATCACGTTTTGTCTGTGTGTTTTTTTTATGATTAGAATGAGGTTGAGGTTATGCACTTGTGGCAAAAATATCACAGAAGTGATGTTATGTCCGTCTCAGTGCATCACTCCAGGGGGTACATGATGTGGATTTGTCTTATTACTGTCAATTTGTCATGTTAACTTGATCACTTGATTAACATGGTGTCTGCCATGTTTCTCCATAGTAAAGTCACTCTTTCTCTCTTCATAATGGCACGTCCCTTGGGAAAGATACTCAGAGCCTATAGAAGTATCCTGTTTCTCCTCTAATTTCTGCCCACTGGGTTTAGACTTGCAGCAGTTATTACTGTTATATGGGCCTAAGGACTTCATATTTCATAAGAGTCCCTGTTTTTCCCACTTTACAGATGAGGACACTACTCAGATCTGTAACGTAACTTGCTCAAGGTTCTAATGTTACTAAGTGCAGAGTCAGAACTCAGGCACCAAGCTCTGCTTCTCACACTATACTCTTTATTCTCTTCAGTGGGGAGCGAACCACGAGCTGTCCCATGATACCTCTTGTCCCTCACGTGATCTTTCATGCATGGTCTCCTCCCGTAGGCACAGTTTCAGAGGGCGGGAATTGTGTCTCCTATAATTCCCCTAGACTCCTCAGGGCAGAGTCTGGAGTTCAGTAAATGCTTCTGGTCCTGAGAGAATTGAAGAGGTCATGTGTGTCAAGAGGAGGAGGAGATGGAACCAAGAGAATATCCAGCTTTATTCCTTTTTCTCAGCCCAAAAGATATTATGGCCACAGACACACCCAAGTTATGGACAAGGGGACAGTGGTAATTAGGGTCTCTCCTGAGGGGCAGGGGACTCAGGAGAGCAGATACCAGGAGGGATGTGTAAGCCAGAGGTTAACTGATGGGAGGGGGTGGGAGAAAGTATCAGAGAAAATGCAGAGGGAGAAGGAGGAACCATCCAGTCCATTTTACAGATGAAATGTCTTGCCTGTTCGCATGTGGTTGGCCAGCAAAAGGGCCTGCCCCACTGACTAGGCAGGAACCAGCACAACTTACACTGGCTGTCAAGGCTGGGGTTGCTGAAGTGGAGCAGCAGAACCTTCGATGAGGGCAAACCATGCTGTCTGTTCAGACCTCTGAGGTCATGCTCTCCTCCATCTCCCCTCCCCTGGCCTGGTCACTTCAAATCCCAACCAGCCAAAGCTCATCTGAACATATCTGTTACCAAAGAGCAGAGTTCAGGGCCTAAGACCTGGAAGTACTTTGTGTTGTCTCAAATGTCAGGAGACGGACAAGTTGAAGAGACTTAACAGGAGTCTGAGGGACTGACCAGAGACCCCAGGACCCAGTTCCTCTGTGGGAAATCACATATTCAACAATTTACAGCTCTGAACCTTAACTTGTCCCACAGTTTATGGGCCATCAAAAGCTCCATCTTTCAAGGGTTCCTTCCTTCTCATGCCCCCAACCATACTTACCTGCTTTTTCTTCTACTACTTTGTTTGCCATCTTAGTGCCCATCATCTACACCAGTTAGAAGTCAGGGCTGTCCCATTTTTGTTCACCTTGGAGCCTGGCATGTAGCAGGTGTTCATCACATTGAAAATAGAATTGGATGAAGCAAGGGTTAGTCTTCCAGTTCAAAAGGTGAAGAAATTATCGTACGGTTTGTTGTTATTTTAGAATAATCATTGATTTAATGATATAGATTGCCAGAGTTCATTAAAATAACCATTTTGCAGATAATATGCTACAACATTTCCCAGCAATAATAAACTATTCACAAATTTAGTATTTGGAGATATCGAAAAGAGCCCAAAGATGAACTGCACAAAGTAGGAATGGCAGCTGACAATACTAAGCATCTATTTTTATCAAAACGATGCTTTGAAAGTGAATGGTATTCTATCTTATAAAACAAAAAACGAACTCTTATTTTGGTAAACAAGAAGGAATGTCTCCCAGAAAGACACACAATGCCACAAGAATTGCATATACAGCTAGTAATTATGAAGGAAGTATGACCTAAGAATTGCGGGTTCCTGTTGACGCTATAGACTCATATTTATCCCACAAAAAGCAAAGCGGAACCTTGATGTAGGAGTCCTGGTGGAAAGGCAAAACCTATATCACATCTGGGTCTGAGGTGGCCCTGGGTGGTGAGGGAGGTTTAGGGATACCAAATATTGGAGATACAATAGTAGTGCCTGGAGCCAAGGAGGCTGAGGAGGGGGCAGCTGCAGCCCATACTAAAATAACTTTACCTCAGAGAAAGCACTGTTTATGGAAATAATGACTGGGGGGAAAAAATGCACCCTTCAGGACAACAATGCTTATTCTTGGGTCCATCTGATAGGGTTAGAGCAAATTCTTCTGAGAAAAGTAGACGAGAACAAAAGAAGGAACATATGTGGTCCACTACTCAGGTGGGATGTCCAGCCTGACAACTGGCTTCCAAGAGAGGAGATGTAAAGGTGCAATCTTTCATTAAGGGGGTGATGGTGAGGAGTTTGTGGATGAGTCAACAATAGCCTGAGATATTTATGACAAAAATGCAGGAACACTGTGGCAAAAAGAAACCTAGAAGCTCAATAACTGAAACAAAGACGTGCAGCCACTCTCCAGAGGGCATTTTGCCCCAAAGCTCCCCAGGATTGGCTCACCTCAATGACGAAATTGCAGCACAGGAAGGAAGAATAACTAGTCTACTTCATGGAGCCTCAATTTTGTCCCCTATAAGATGTGTACAACAATCCTTTCTACCCACAGATTTGTTGTGAGTGTTAAATAAGATCACAGCAGGGCTGATACACGCTTTTCCTGAGGCCAGAGCAAACAGTACCCTGACCTGCCTAAATAATATGTAACAGTCTGCATTCTAGTGCAGAAGACAGAGGTGCTATGCACTTACTCCTGTAACTGAATGAGACATGAGCTCCATTGCCCCCTATTTGCAGTATTTAGTATTTTGGTTTTATGATTTGTCCTCATTGCTTTGCGTATTTAAGGAAAACCATTTCATCGGGAGGTCCTGAGAAAAATCTACTACTCACAAATGTTAATAGCAAGATGATATTTTTATGTTATAATGACATTTGGGCTGATTGTGAATGTCCTCTTTTCCCATCTTTTTAGGAGTGTAGGTAGATCACGTGAAAATTCAATTAAGCAGCATAGTCTGTGTTGTTAAGCTAGTGCGCAAGGCAGTGTTGGCATTTTTTTGTGGAAATGGAAAGTGTTAGCCCTGGTTTGATTCCATACAGAAGTCTCATTGTGACAGGCTGGAAAACGAACCAAATGAGAAGTTGATGCTCTACGTAGTGACTTGGTCAAGAAAACCGATCAGGAAGCTGAAACGTGGGTGCTGCAGGAACGCCACGTGTCTGTGACCCAAAGCCAGCCTGCGGTAGAAGGCCTTTTATTTCTGAGTGACTTTCCCTTGAACCATGCGGACAATAAAGAACTTCCAACGAAACAGCTCCATAAGCCCGAACTGATAGATTTCAGAGACGAACAATAAGGCACTGCCTCTCTGTAGCTGCAGCAGAGGCCCTGTTGTGCCTTAGCCTCCGAGTCAGTCTGGAAGGCAAACACCCTCACACATAGATATGCTGCCTGTTATTCACAAAAGCAACCCACTGATTCTCCATAATACCTGTGGCATTCTCCCTACTGTCACATCCGATTGAAATCTCTCCCATGAGGGAAGCAATTCTCCAACGATCTCACAATTTTCCATCAGAAATTCTACAAGCAGAGAAACCACATGACTCCAAATTAAACTTGTAGATATTCATCTGAGAGCAGGGAAGTGGTACAAAGTTGTATACAATGGTTCCCTAGCAGCTTTATTCATAATAGATTGTGAGTCTTCTTTAAAGACTGAGGCTAAGTTTACTTCAAAACGAGAATGCATTTTCTCCTCGAACTGTCTGCAGGATTCCATATTGACAGAGTGTCTGAAGCTGCCTCTGAGAGGGACTCTAGGCAAGCTGGCATGCTCATAAATATCCTGGAACCCTAAAGCACTCTCCCAGCCCAGGGTTTCCTGCAGATATGGACACACTGACCAGCAGTTGCAAGAGCCTCTCCAGCAGGCCCAACTTATTTTAGGTGTTAAACCCAAGTGTTCATCATCTGGATCTTCAGTGCCTGAGGGCTGTGTACCTGGCTTAGCAGCATCAGACATATTACCTCTTGATCATCACCATGTCATGTTATATGCATCTTGCAGATGAGAAAACCAGTCTCCATAGAGGTGAAGTAACTTGCCCAAAGCCACACAGCTGGTGAATCTTGGGTTGGGGTGGAACCCACATGAACTGGCTCCTGTAGTAACTGAGGTTACCCCGTCATAGGTGGAATGAACTATTGGGAGTGATCTCTGAGCTGCACCAAAGGGGAGCATGAGGGTCTCATCCCACGAGGACATACACTGCTGCACACTGTTCTGTCATCTTGGCCAGGCTGTATTTCCTGTCCTGCAGTGTCTAACAGGCTTCCACACACAAGAATGGCTTCACCCATCAGCTGGCCTTGATGCTCTCCTGGGATGCTCAGGCCAAGAGATGGGGTTGAAGGCCTTGAGTTCTAATCTTAGCATTTTACAAGAACTGAGTGATTCCTCACAGTAGCCCTATGTAATAAGTTCTGTTAGCGTCCCCATTTAACAGGCAAGAAGGATGCCCATCGTCTCACAGCTTAGTAAGTGGCAAAGTCAGAACTAAGATACAGGTTTTTTTCCTGACACCAGCGCTGGGCTTTAATGTCTATCTTCTCTGAGATTAGATGAAAAAAGGCAGTGGGGGTCGGGAGGGGGTTGCTGGTGCACAAAATGAGGGTCTTAGCTCCTTTGCAGTAGAATAGCCATTTCTGGGTTCAGTGGCAAAGCAGTAATGGGGCTAGAGGCTGCTGGGGACAACCTCTCAGGTCAGGCCACAAACAAGTGGGAGAGCAACCAATTAGATTAGGACCTTAATCACAGGCTTGGCTCAGAGCCTAGTAGCAAAAGCTTACTGAAGCCCCTTGGCTAAGAATTTCCCACTAGGCTGCTCAACCCTCTGCACTCAGGCAGCCCAGCCCCACCCCAGCCCCACCCCTACCTTCTGGACTTGGAACTTGGAGCCATGAGAACTTGTGAATCAAATTCTGGCCGAGAATTTGACGTGTTGGGTGAGCAACTCATTCCAAACCTAATAGTTCATTGCTACAGGGAAGTCCTTCTCCAAGCTTTCAGCGCACAAAGTGATGCCTCCAACCCTTCTGCCCTTTCTCTCCAACATTACTGTACCCAGGCACCCACCCTCCTTTTGTCCTCACGAAGAGACCGCTTGTCCTCCAGGCCTAGGTGATGGGGAAGTCCCTTCCCGCCCAGTCTCCCTTTAGTCCACCCACTGCTGCCACACCACAGGGCTGTTCTCTGCCTTCTCTGGGGTTAGAAGCAAAGAGGGCCAGGGAGAGGCGTGCCAGGGTGAGAGGTAACAAAGACGCAAATGGCCGTGTGGCAAACACGGTGACGCAGCAACACAAAACTAAAGGTGGCTGGAAGAAACGCGGAGAGCCGTGGAGTCCAAGCTCTCCGTAGGCAGCAACCGGGGGACCGTTTGCGCGGGGGATGCTGACCCCTGCTGGCCGCGCGCGAGAATGCAGCGTGGCTGCCGCGGGATCATGATAGTGACCTGGTAGTCACCGACAATCGCTGGGAAAGGCTGAGCTCGTGGTGCGACAACAGCCCCAGGACCTGCAGGAACTGTAGGGGAGGTGAAGAAAGGCAGGGACCGGGAGGGCCCGGGCATCAGAGGCCCTGAGTTCTAGTTCTGCCCCCACAACCTTCCGGTAACGTTGCAGACTGCCTCCCCCTCCCAGCTCTCAAATGCTATCACCTCCTTACATGCTCTAAGAGAAGAATAAGAAGAAAAAGTGTAAAGAAGAAAAACTATAGTGTAAATGACTGACATCCTTCCAGGGCCTACCTGGGCCTCCAAAAGGCTTCCATCCGCGTTTTCCTCAGAATCTGCCAACTCCCAGTCCTGAGCCAGTGAAGCAGCGTTCATCTAACAGATGGTTACTGACTGATGGTTGGATAGCGGCTTCCAAAAATATCCAGGTGCTAATCCCAGAAACCTGTGAACATTACCTTATATGGCAAGAGGGACTTCACAGATGTGATTAAGTTAAGGCTGTTTGAGATGGGAAGAGGATCCCGAGTTTTCAGGTGGGTCTTAATGTAAACACAAGCATATATAGGCGTGCCTTGTTTTATTGCTTAGCTCTGTTACACTTCACAGGTGTTGCGTTTTATGTGGGTTTTTATTTTGTTTGTCTGTTTTTTTACAAATGGAAGTCAAGATCCTCCACCAGCAAGAAGATTATGAGTCACTTTATTGCGATACTCACTTTATTACAGGTGGTCTGGAACCAACCCTGCAATATCTTTGAAGTATGCCTGTAAGTTGGAGGCAGAGGAAGACCATACTACAGAAGAGAAAGAAAGCCATTTTACAAAGGAAGCAGAGAAAGAGAAATGTAAGATGCTATGGTGCTCACTTTAAAGATGGGTAAGGGGCCATGGGCCAAAGAATTCAAAACTGCAGCTCTAAAAACTGGAAAAGACAAGGAAATGGATTCTCCCCTGGAGGCTCTGCTTGATACCTTGATTTTGGCCCAGTGAAACTGATTTCAGATTTCTGGTCTCCAGAACTCTAAGAGAATAAATGTGTATTGTTTTAAGCCATGAGGTTTGTGGTAATTGCTTACAACAGCCATCAGAAACTCATATATGACCTTCTACTCAAACTCTTGTGCTAGGCACTTGGGAAAAATCAGTTAATGAATAAGACAGGTCCCCAACTCCATCCCCAGAAAAATGCATAATTTCCCTCTCTTGGGATTTTAAAAAGCAACAGCCAAAAAGCACTGCAGAAGATAAATGAATGACCCATAAGCACATGAAAGAAGCTCAAGACCATTAAAATCATTAAAACCATAATTTAGATACCATTTCACACACTAGGATGGCCATAATAGAAGAGACAGCAATAAAGAGCATTGTCAAGTATGTGAAAAACCTGGAATACTCATACATCTCTGGTAGCATTGTAAAATGGTGCAACCACTTTGGAAAATAGTTTGGCAGGTTCTTAGAATTAAACATAAATTACCATATAACCCAGCAGTTCCACTCCAAGAAATCTATCCTAGATAAATGAACACTTATATCCAAAGACATGTACATGAATTTTCATAGCTGCATTATTCATAATAACCAAAACCTGGAAATAACTCAAATGTTCATCAAGTGAATTAAAATGTGGGCTATACACTGAAATATTATTCAGCAATACAAAGGCACAGATTACTGGCATGCTACAACATGGATGGACCTCAAAAACATTACACTAAGTGAAAGAAGCCAGACACAAGAGACCACACATTGTATGATTTCATTTACATGACATGTCCAGAGGTATACCCATAAACACTGAAAGATTAGTGGGTGCTGGGACTGGAGGTGGGAATTGGGAACAGCTTCAAATAGACAGAAGGGATCTTTTTGAGCTGATCACGGTGTTCTAAAATTGGATTGTGGTGATGGTTTCACAACTCAGTTAAAACAGGTGAATTTTAGGGTAAGTTATACCTCAATAAAGTGGTTACTAAAAAAGAAGGCGCAGCCCGAGTATAGGTAGATGAAGCCTTAAGCCTTCTAGGAGTATTTGCATTTTAAGAGGGGCTCTTAAAAACGATTTTAAAACCTAGAGTATGATGGAAGGCCAGGTGACAGACTAGGTTTGGGAACCACAGTCCAGCACTTCTTTGAGTCATCCTGGTAGGCAGAGTCTGCCTTACCACCAGGTACCCAGCTATGCCAGTACCCTCTTTACACTCTGGAGAGCAATGGGAACAGAGCTGCACACTGTTCACCTCCCACCTCGGCCAGGACCCCCTGGGGAAGATGGTACATGCCTCATGCAGCCACATTCATGCAATAGCACCCTGGTCCGATGCTCCAACTTTCCATGAGGCAGGTATGGGATCAGCTCCATGCCACCTTCACAGCTGGTTCAGTCCAGTTGGAGCACTTGAGGCCTCCTTGTATTCCCCTCCCTCCTCTCAGAAGGGCCCTGTGACTCCTCCCCCCTCAGTTCTTCTCCAGCTCCATTCAGCTTACAAAGCTGCTCTTGAGAGAGGGTAGGATGTGGGAGCTGGGTCAGGAGGCTGCCAATGCTTGGTCAGAGCTGCCATTTAGCCTTGTATCTCCCAAGAGCCTAAGGCCAGCAGCTTCAATGCACTCTTTATCTTGTAGCTTTACTTCAAGTAGAGGAATTCCTTCCACAGACCAGATTTGTGGATAGAGTGCTCCTGCTTCTAGATTTTCAGGACTCAGCCTTCCTGCCTCTAAGTTTTCCTTCTCTGTCTAATTTACAAATTTCTCCCACTATTGCCTTCATAGGACACAAGTACCTATTCCTTAATTGTGTTTAATTCTCCCACTCATTTAGCTCAATACAACTAAAGCAAGCATAGCAAGGGCAGGAACCATATTTAAGACCTCTTGCATCCTCTCCAATATGTCTCCTCCACAAAATGCCAAGTGGAGGCAAAGAGCAGAGGAATCGTAAATTCCTGAATTTTAAAAGATAAAGAGCCAAACATGAGTGGTAGATTTAAAGAAGTCAATCCACAGAGTTGTTGTCATTGTAATTGTTGTTTCAATACACAAAAGGTTTCTTTTATTTAAGGTCAGGCTGTAGAGCTCTAACATCTGGCATATACAGTGGCTGAAACAGAATAAGAAAAGAAGACAGAATCTCTCAAAATGCAAATTCGTAATCCAATAAAATATAACCAATGATGAAAGAAAAAGAATCAAGAGCAAGAGTTTCTCGTCCCTTACTTTTCGAGAAGTTTCCTCTCCCCTAAAAGTGGAGAAAAATGCTGAGGTCAAGTGAGTTTTCTAAACCAGGTGAACAGCAACTTAGCCTATCCTTCATTAAACTCATTCAACTTTGTAAGTTGGTACCCAGTGCTTCTTGCTCCCCTGAGCACCTCTGTGGACCATACTCATCACCTGAAGTGTCTGGGCCACCAGAGGTCTCTCTCAGCCCTGTGCAGGGATTATAGGCCAAGTCTTGATGCAGGGCCCAAAGCACACAGGCCTTCTCCCCAGGGAGGGGACAAACCACTGCAAAGTTGGAACCATAGAGAACAGGGGTGACAAACAGGATCAGAATCCAGCTGGTTCTTCCTAAATTCATGACTGTCTGCATGATTTGATGGCACAGTGAGGTTTTTTTTTGTTGTTGTTGTTTGTTTTTTAATAATGGTTCCATGCCAAACTTAAGGTTTGCAGTTTTGTTTTGTTTTGTTTTTAAATATTTTATTGAGGAATATTGGGGAACAGTGTGTTTTTCCAGGGCCCATCAGCTCCAAGTCAAGTCATTTTCCTTCAATCTGGTTGTGGAGGGCACAGCTCTAAAAGTCTTCCATCTTAGGTATATCAGAAATTAATTCTTTGTCTATTTTTTGAAAGACAGAAACTAAGTTTGAGACCATGCATCCAGAGAAGCATGAAGGCCAGAATGTATTCTATCATCGTGTAACTTACTATGGAGTCAAAGAACTAGAACTAGTTTGCATATCGTCTAGAGACTATTTTTAGAGCAGATGCCAGATTTCTAAAACTTCTAAGATGCTGCTCACAGACCTTATTTCACCTTAACTCTTGTCACTGCCTGCAATGGAATGAATGTTTATGTCCCTTCCAAATTCTTATGTTGAAATCCTAACCCACAATATACGATGGTTTAGGAGGTGGGGCTTTTGGGAGGTGATTAGGTCATGAGGGAGGAGCCCTCCTGAATGGGCATAGTGCCCCTATAAATAAGAGGCCCCAAAAAGATCCCTTACCCCTTTCTTCCATGTGTGGACACAAAAAGAAGCTGGCTCTCTAAGAACCAGGAAGCGGGTTCTCAGCAGATGCTGAATCTGCCAGGACCTTGATGTTGGATTTCCCAGCCTCCAGAACTGGGAGCAATAAATTTTTGTTTATAACCCACCCAGTCTGTGGTCTGTTAAAGCAACCCAAACAGACTAAGACACTGCCTTGTCTGGACACATGGGAGTACAGGGTAAGAGAAACAACACGGAAAAATTATTTTTGGAAGAGGTCAGTGAAAGGATGTGACAGCTGGTTGACCTTCAAGCTGGACCTGGGCAATTGGAGGCTCCTCAGCCCCACCCCTGTCCTTGTATGTTCTGCCCACCATTCCCACACTAGGAGCCATTTCAAGGACACAGCCTTGAAAGAGCAACATGTTGTTGAGACCATCTGGACAGTATACATGACTGAACCTAGTTAAGGCCTCTATATAAATTTTTAAGACTCTGGCAGGTAGGTACAGAGATCCATTCTACTTGCAGCTGCTCAAGACAAGCCTTGCTTTTTAAAACAGCCACCTACCAATCTAGAGTGGCCTGCCTCTTTCTTCAGTTTCTCCTTGCCTTCTCTGTGTATGGGGACCAGTTTCAAATTTCGCCAGGGGAATTCCCAATGTTCTGAACCAACAATTAAAAATTGTTGGTCACACATAGGTTTCTAGCCATAAGAAATTCAATTAATATGCATTGAGCCTCTATTTTGGGCCAAACTTAATCCTCTCTTGAAATATAAAAACCAAGATACACACATAAATACCCAAAGAACTATGCAAACAGCACTGCAGGATCATCCACCTGCCCTTATTTTCCAACAGAAAAAGATTGTGGTAGATAGCATCTTTGCTAGAATTTCAGCATCTAACATTCAAAGAGCTAGACAAAACCTTCAACATCTAGTGAAACCCTTTCTTTCATAGGGATATCAAGACCCAAGGACCAAGCTCACATGGCAAGTTAGAAAGATGGAAATAGAAATCATGTCTATTGATCTGTGGCAGCAGCACCAGGTACTTTACATTATTTCCCAGGTAACTATACTGAATGAATTGCCATCACGAGCAGTAGTTCCTTAAAATGGTGAAGGACTTTGGCCAGCTCATTACCAACTGCTCTATCTGGACTGCTCCGGAGCTCACTAGATTTCCCAGTGCAAGTCCCTGTCCAATGTCATCTTTAATAAGAAAACTTCTAAAAGCAAGGACACAATGGATAGAGCCTTGGGGAAACAATCAGATGTTCACGTTAATTCCTAAGCACATTTACTTTGATCAGAGTCAGGAATAGCATCCTTATGGAAGTACTCCAAAGCTAAAGTTTGCAAAAGAAAAATCAGTACAATGAAGATTCTCATGGTAAATGATTTCACACTGCATTCCAAGTTCTAGAACAGTTCCTTGACTTTGTATCCTCCACAGAATGTTTCCTTTCGTATTGCAGCCAGAGGCATCAGAATGAGAGCTCAACCCTGACCTGAGGACCTACAGGTCTCATAAGCATACAAAGTGGGAGAGCATCTGGGCAGCCAATACCTGCACGAGGAGCATACACACACAGCATGCCCTCCAAGGGGACATGGTCTTCATACTCCTTTGGGCAGCAGAACTATTGATACATTCTGTTCCATCACCACAGAGCTCCTGGCCAAGTTCATCCTCGTTCACATCTAAAAACAGAAGAAATAGACTGTTCTGGTTAGTCTCACTATCTAGTCGCTTCTGTTGTACTATCTTCCAGGCTATTCCAAAGGCCCATCGACTGCCTTTCCCCCCCCCTTGCTGGCCTTCATGCTGTTCCTTGTACACGTCAAGCACAACCCTGCTTCAGGGCCTCAAAACCATCTGGAAACCTCTTCCCCGGATGGCTAGCCGCATGGCTCTCTCCCACATGTCTTCTCAATGAGGCCTTCCCTCACCACCTTTTAAAGTCTATAATTACCACCCTCTTCCATCCCCTTTCCCTGATTCTCCACAGGATATATCAACTTATCAACTAATATACTCCATAGTTTTCTTGTTTGTCTCCTGGTTAATCTGTAAAGTACAAAATGGAAAGCATTCGTCTTCTGCTGTGTTTCCCCAAAAATAAGACGTAACTTGAAAATAAGCCCTAGCATGATTTTTCAGGATGACATCCCCTGAACATAAACCCTAATGCGTCTTTTGGAGCAAAAATTAATATAAGACCCGGTCTTATTTTCGGGGAAACATGGTAGTTTCACTATTGAATCCCCAGTACCCAGGACAATGCCTGATCCATAGTGGGAGTACAACAAAATGTGGCATAAATGGATGAATTAATAACTGAACCCTTCCATGGGCTGGGGGACAAGTATAACTTTTCCATGATAAAGACTGAGAAGGGGCCAGTTCTCCATGGGAGTGACATGCGCTAGCTCCCATGGAACCAGGAAAACTAGTTACTTGATCCTCGCAAAAGCATGCCTAATCTTCCAAGCATAGTAAATATCGACTGCCACCAGCATCCAAGAGTCGCATCCATACCTTCAAGGAAGGGGCATCTTTTCCACCTCATGGGTTCCTAGAGCATCACGGATGAGGGTCCTTAGCTGGTAAGACAGAGAATCCGGTATACTCACCACTTGAGACCTAAGTGTATCCAGAAAACAGATGTGACATTCACATCTTTTCTAGGAATGTTTCAGAAGCATGGAAAAGAAAACACAATCTAAAAACTTTTTGGTAGATAAATGTTAGTTAGTTTTTGAAAAGTCTAAGACTAGACAATATAGTTACAAAATTATAGTGTAGACTGTTGAAGTCATTAATTTAATTTGTTTAAATTCAAGTCTTTTCCATCAAGTAATAAGTCTGGGTTTGTGTCTGTAAATGTTTCTCTCTCACATGAACATTTAGCCCAGGGAGGTGGTTTTTAATCACACTCTTCCTAGGACATTAGTGATGTTTGTGGCTCTGGCCACAGTTCATTGTGTTATACCAGGTCGTTCTACCATTTACTACAAGGGAAGGCAAAGCTACATCAAGGTCATGTTTGACACTCTAGTTTGAACACTTGGTGGGATTTTTCTTTCCTTTACTTCAGGTACTTGGACTATAACAGAAATGAATTAGGCTTTTCCCCCCAATAATGGAATAACCACACATTAACACACATTGAATAAAACAACTAAACCTCCTAACCATGTACTTTTCCATTCCAGTCAGCCTCCTTCCTCATTTGGGAATGAGTAGTAGTCCTTTTTCCCTAAGATCTGTAAGCAAAAGTAAAGATTGTATGAAACCACCTTTGCACTTTATTACAGCTGGTCAAACTCACCACATTCCTGGTCAATGATTATGGAGGCTGCCTTCAGCCCCAAAACACAAGGGAGTATTCCCAAAAAGGGACCCACTGCAGCATAGCATTAGGTAGATAGCTGTTGATTATCTCTAATAGGAGTATCCTTTTCTGAACAAAAGTTTGTTCCAGAACAAAAGTTAAAGGCAACAAATTCCAGGAAAGAACTGGGAAGGGAAATTTATTTGTCAATCATTAGAGGCAAGTCTTCCAGAAAAAAAGTAAAGAAACCTATTGTATTCTATGCCTATTTTGGTTTTATTTGACTATTTTTTGTATCTGCTGCAGATCTCTTCCTTTTTAGTCATGAAAGAAAAGGGAAAACCCACAATGCCACAGTTTACACACTCCAGTGTGTGCTCTCCATTTTTCATATGGAACTTTCATCATTGTAGTTATATCCTATGCACACAGGTTTGTAGATTAAATTTTAAAGATTTATATTGCTATAGTCTTTTAGCAGCTGTAAAGGAGCCAGTTCAGTAGTGGGTACCATGATTTATTTGATCTTGTTCAACACTCATCTTTCTAACTTTTATTATAATAATCCTGTGATTTATATTGGTATATGAGTTTATCTTTCTGGGATTTCTAGAAGTGGGATATGTGGGTCTGAGAGCCATTTGTTTCAGGTTCTTGATATGTTTGTTACCCTGTTGTCCAGAAGGGGCCTGGCAATTTATAGCCCTGTAAGTAATGTGTTATAACCACTAACACTTTATAGCTTGTATTACGTCCCATGCACTGTTCTAAGCTCTCCACATTCACTCATTCCATCTTCATAACAATATTATGAGGTAGGTACTACTATTATTTTCATTTTATAGAAGAGAAAACTGAGGCACAGAAGTTATGCCTGACCTTTTTACAGGACAAATATTAGTTTGAGGAAGAATCATTTTGTCAACTGAAGGTGAATGTTGAGGGGAACCAGAGTTGCCACAATTACTGATGTCTGTTACAGCATAAAAACTGTATCAATCCGAACTCTGAGGAGATAAGAAGGGTGGGATGGATGGTCCTTCCTGAAAACAGCTCAGCAACCAGGTCAAAGATCTAGCAGTGAGGCTGGTGGCAGTAGTATTCCTAGTCAATGAGGACCTTTGTTAAGCTCACATCTAGACTTTATAGAATTCAGAAAACAGACTTGGAATGGGGGCTTTGTCCAAAACCCTATTAGAGATGCATGCCCATTGCCCCGGGACAGTGTTCTTTGATCCCAGCCAGAAGGCAGATGTCGTGCGGGAGACCCTGCTCACTGCGCCATTTGTCGTGCAAGGCGTCCGGCTGGGTCTCTGGTCCCGCTCCCCACAAGAGAACACAGGATATGGTGAGGCCAAAAAGGAACACCCACGGAGCCATAGATGGGGGAGTCATACCACTATATTCTCGCTGGTGGCATCTGCCCCTCTGCAATCCGCTCTTGCTAGCTCAGCCACCATCTTCTTGCTAGGCCCCATTTTCTGCTAGCGTAGCCACGGCAGTTATATTAGTGGCCAATGGCTCACTGGTTACAGCTGACGGCCAACTAGCCACAGCTGATGGCCATGCAATCACAGTTGATGGCCATTTACTACCTGAGCCAGCACCTTTCTATGTGAGGCCGAGAGCCTGGAAACTGCTTTCTGGGGCTCTGTCCCCAAAGCAGACCAGCAAGACGGGGTGTAGTGGAAAGTTTCCCACCTGGGCAAAAGCCAAAAGCCAGGAGAGGAGAGAGGGGAAGAGAGTACGAGAGAGAGAGAGAAAGAAGAAAGGAGAAGAAGGGGAGGGGAGAAGGAAAGAGAGAAAATGAGAATGTGTGAGGGGTGGGGATTCCCACCAGGGACTGCTGATCTTGTCACTAGAACAAGTAGTGTCCATGGACACACAGCTACTGAGTCCAATCCTTAGCTTACCTCCTGCTTAACTTTCCTCACCACAGATTCTAACACTTTAGAAGAGTGCCCGCTCAAAGACTCTTTCAGGTACTCTGACTTAACCATCACTTTAACTAACTAATATTATCTACTGGAGAGAGGGGAGAAGAAAATCTTATCAACAAAGCATAGCAATAGTGCTTCAGCGTCACAAGCCTCTGGGACTTTCACTCCCCAGGTGACCTAAAGCGTGTTCTTACTGCTCACATTTCTGTTTGAGTTTACACTAGACTGGGAGTGGATTCTGAGATAATGGCCCATGGGTGATGTTGCTATTCAGGTTAAGCCTGATAAATGCAAAACCTTAGACAATACACTAAAAATGTACTGAATCTGTGTGTTTGTAAAGTTGGGAAGGCACGTAGTTTGAAATCTGTATCAGACAGGATCATTTCTGATCAGTTTCCTGACATGACTAATGAAGACAATATTGTGTTTCCCCGAAAATAAACCCTAGCTGGACCATCAGCTCTAATGCATCTTTTGGAGCAAACATTAGTATAAGACCTGGTCTTATTTTAATATAATATAAGACCAGTTCATATAATATAATATAATACCAGGTATAATATAATACAATACCAGGTACAATATAATATAATACCAGGTCTTATATTAATTTTTGTTCCCAAAGATGCATTAGAACTGATGGTCCGGCTAGGTCTTATTTTCGTAGAAACATGGTACTTTGTGGCCTGAATATACATAGCCTCTCTTCTGATATCAGTTTACAAGATAGCTTTAGAGGATTCAGGTCTCTAAACATGATTAATTGGTTTGGAATGTATCTAGGACTCTCCAATTATGAAATCTTACCTCCTGGATTATGTTGAAATGGTAGAACAGAGCCATTTCTAGGAAGTGAGGAAAATATTGTTACAGCTACATGGGTAACAGGAGAAAGTGAAAAAAATTAGTTTTGTTTTCCTACTTATACGAATCAAATTCCTATAGTATTTCAAACTTAGTTCAGACTTTGATAATGGTTTTAATAAAAGATTAAACATATTTAGTTCACATTCTATGAGAGGGTACTGATATTCAATCACTCTATAATTAAGTTAGTTAATTATAACTTTTGTAAAGACAACCCTATGAGATATTAATATTTCAATTTTACAGAATATAAAACAGGGAGGTTAAATGACATACCCAAGGTCACATATCTAAAAAGCTGCAGACTCAGGGTTCCAAACCCAAAATGTCTGGCTCCAGACTCTACACTTAAATCAAAACACCTTGTAAAACTGTATGTATGCTTGACTTCCTGCATTCTCAGCCTCAGTTACCTCACCTGTAAAATCGAGATCCTACCGCAAATTTCAAGATTCTAGCAGCAGAACATTTGTGAGCCACAGTGTTTTATATGGTAGAGTCTCAAATGTCATTTACACCCTCTCCCATAAGGAAAGATTTATTTTTATTTCTGAGAAAAAGACTGAGTTAGAGAAAAATCCATCCCATGTCTTGCTTAGCTGCAGTGTTGGGGCTATTAAGCTTTCACCCATGAACAAAGGATCCTCTTCCCCATCAGGTAGAAAGGAGAAGGGATGCAGGTACCCTCCAGCTCCCAGGACTTCCTCATCCTTATTCTAGCAGGCCCCTCAGCCTCGACCTTCCGCTTCCCAGACCCTCGTGGGTGACACTCGAGTCTGGGATGGTTTCTAGCTGCCTCTTTGGGACCAAGACAGAGTGAGGCTGTTCACTACCAGGGCTCATGGGGGATTCTCTCCTGGGCTCAGCAAAGACATGGTACTGGCCTCAGAACACACTGCTAGTGGGTCTGGAGATCAGTTCGTGGAAAGCAGCACACATGGACAGCCATTGCTCATGTGGCAAACACCAGACTCCAAAGTCATAATAAATGAACCAAATAAATCTCCCATGATGCAGCACAAAGAGATAGGAGATGAAAATATGAAAGAAGTTAAGAGATTTGGAGGATTGAATAAGAAATCTTATCTATCTAAATGGAGTTCCAGAAGAAACAAATAGAGAATAGAGGCAAAGACATATCTGAGGAAGAAATGACTGCAAGTTTCCTTGGATGAAACACATACATCCACAGACCCACGATGCATAAAGTAGTAATTAAAGATGGTCGTAAGAACTCTGCTACTCTACCCATAGAAAGGTGGAGCCTAATTCTCCTCCACCTGAAGCTGGGCTGGCCTCAGGTATTTACTTAATCAATATGCCAAAGTGGAAGTGGATGCTACACGGCACCTTTCTAAGGCTAAGTCAGAAGCAGCCCTTCAACTTCTACCTTGGTCTCTCGGAAACTTGTTCTGGGGAAAGCCAGCTGCCTTGTAAGAAATCTGACTAGAGAGGTCTCAAAGCTACACAGAGAAAGAGGAACACATCTGCACATAGTCTTCTAGCTGTCCTCACCAACATTCATGTTATAAAGGTATATGAAGCCATCGTAGGCCCTCCAGAGCAGCCCAGATTTCAGTAAATACCACCAAAAATTCCTGTTAATTCCACATGGAGTGGAAGACTTGCCCAGCTGACAACTGCCTAAATTTCTAACCCACGATAGTGAGATAAAAAATTACTTTGTCTTTAAGCCACTAAGGTTTGGGGCAGTTTGTTAGGCAACAATAAATAACTAGAACAGAGAATGCCCAAGCAGAATTAAAAATAACAAAGGAATCCACATAGACATAATAAAATTGTAAAACAATGAAGAACACGAGGAGATCAGACAATTAAGTTCACGAACTTTCCCTGTGTAAGTGGAAACTTTCCACTGTGTAATTGTCTGACTGTGTGTGTGTGTGTGTGTGTGTGTGTGTGTGTGTGTGTGTGTAAAAGCCAGGGGCACAGAGGGGACATAACAGTAGGAGCCCCTACAACCTGGGTCCATTTCCCAGAGGAGGTCCCCAGAAAACTAGGAGGTAACACTGGTACATCGCAGGTAAGGTCTCTCCACACCTGTCCCAGAGGATGGGTGGCTTGCCAGGGCTTAGCTTCCTGTAGAGTGAGCCCTTTAGAGGGCTGAATGGCCATATCAGCATGTTTTCCAATGGTCTCCCCAAGGGAGGTCACTGCCCAAATGGTTTGCAGCTCAGAGACCAGTGAAGCTGCCACAGTAACATAAGCCTTTGGCTCTGTGGGAGCTTCACTTCCAGGGGAGAAACCCAGAAAGTGTGAAAGCCATAATCCAGGAACTAACTCAGAAGCAAAAGGATGCAGAACACTGTCCAGCCTTCTTCCTTCAAGCAGGCTTGTTACTTTTGTGCTCCCTGCTATAGGAGGTGGTTGAAAGCAAGTCCCCACTCCACCTTAAGTAGTGAGAACCAGCCACTGCCCCACTAAGAATTGCTTCCTTTGGCTCAGGCCAGGAAGTACTCGCTAAACTGGTCGGTGCTAGCTCTGCTCCAGCCAGATTTGGAGAGGAAGGCAGGAAAGCCAGTGAGCTCTGCGGAAAGCACTCGATGTTAGTCTGCAG
The DNA here is from genome assembly GCF_036562045.2 of Rhinolophus sinicus. Lineage (NCBI taxonomy): Eukaryota > Metazoa > Chordata > Mammalia > Chiroptera > Rhinolophidae > Rhinolophus > Rhinolophus sinicus. The sequence continues at coordinate 43,988,589 of NC_133755.1, read as the reverse complement.
AAAACTTGGATCACAGCTCCCAGGGAGCTCAGCAAAGAGACCAGTAGCCACTCTGCTCTTTCCTTGATGGGACAAGCCCTGGGGCATGGCTGGGCTTTGGGAGCCAAGGGAGGGGTACACATCCCCTCCAGTCTCAGAAAGGATATCTGAAGGCGACTATCAAACTGACACCAGCCACAAAACTGGTGTCAACATCCCCATGCTCCCCTCTGGGGTCCCAGGGCTTCTGTGGTAGGCTGAGGGTGGGAATACCAATGTGGGTTTGGGAACATACTCAGTGGCAGTTGTGGCTGGAGGAACTTGGTGGGGAGCCATTGTCAACATCACTTTGGCCAGGTTCTCCAGTGGCCAGCCGTTTTGGACTCTAGAAAGTGTGTGTTGGGTCTCTTTCTGTAAGATTGCCGTGATACCATAAGGAGAACCCTCAGAGGTCACACTGTAGGTCAGGCTGTCTATCTGTCCTGGCTCTAACAGGGGTGAGGAGAAGACAATCCAAGGCATAAGAAATGACTGCCTCAGAGGGAGCCACTCGAAATCCATGGGAGATAGTAAGTGGTGTCAACACTTTACCACCTGGAGATGCAGCTACCCAGGTGACTGACTCCTGCTCCACTGAAGATGAGCCCAGTGCTTAGCCATAAAAGCCCCAATGGCAATAGTTCGGGTGTCTACAGGAGCAGCAAGAATTCCCCAAAGCAAGTCAGTCAGAGAACTCTCAGCTTAAGACACAGGAAGAGAGGACCTGGAGATATGAGAAAGCTATGTGATGACAGAAATAGGATACAGCTTACCCTTTGGGGACAGTTGGGGCTCAGACTTGTCCCATAGAAAGTATGGTGTTTCACCAGGCAAGAATCTTGTTTGCACAGGCAGTTGCTTGTTCCATCCAGGAATACTCTCCCCAACCTGAGAAGGTCTGAGAGAAAGTGGCTCCTTCCCAGAGTATATGTAGTCCTTTCCCATAATCCCAAACCTGCATGGTTAACTGATCCCAGCGAGTCCTCAGGAATTGGCCTTGTGGCTGGCCCATCCTCTGAAGTAGTCTCCAGCCTTCCCCATTCTACAAGTGAGAACCAAATGCCCTGTCAGTGGCCATCATGAAGCTTGTTCTAGGAATCACAGTGCTGGAAGGGGCTGCTCTGCTTGCTAAGGGCCAGGCAAGGATATTCTTTTTCTGAGGTCTCTGCCCACCTGGTATCAAAGGCTGCTGTTTCTACTAGGGCTGGGGAAGAGGACATTTTCCAAAAGTCCTCCTCACTTATTTCTAGAGGCTTGGTGACCAGGATGCCATCTGCTGTGCGCTTGGTGAGTAATATGAGGGAGAGCTCAGCTGATCCAGATGGGGCACAGAAATTCCAGAGACCCCAAGTTCTTTCTCTGCTTGGGTCTTTGGCCCAGCACTGCTAACCGTGGGTTTGGAGGAAATTCTTTGAAATGAGATGGGAGACTTTGTAACCTGAAGCTTCATGATCTTTTCCCTTGAATCTGCTCTTGGAAGACATAATACTTCCCCTGAAAAGCCTCTACATCCCACCTCGAGTATAATTCTTAAATAGCAAGACCACATGCAGAACCAGATCTTGGGTGGCATAACTGTGCACGCTCTTCTTCCAACAGGCATAGACCATGCTGCTTTCTACTACAGATGACACCCTTTGAAACACGATCTGTCAGAATTTGCCCCACAGTCATTGTTTCCCGTGACCCTAAACCCATGGACACAGACAACAGTGTGACTTTGGGCCAGCCAAGATGGTCCAGTTGCACCAGATGTTCTGAGGAAACTGACCTGGTGGGAGAATTCACCCACCTTGTCTTTCAGGATGACATGACAGCGTTTCATGGGGACATAGATTTCTGTCCAACAGGGCCTGATTCCTGCAGGAGAAAAACAAGTAGAAGCATTGGGAAGAAAACCTGTTCAAGTGAATCTCAGAATAGCAAAGCTCACAGTTTTGCCTTTTGCACACCTTTCCTGTACCTGGCCCAGGAAACAAATACATTCAAGCTACCGAGGGGAAGCTGTGAGAAAAGCTGTTTTAAAAAATAAGAGCAAAAAGACATCACATTCCACTCGTAGGACATGGTGTTCCTTTGAGCTGGCATTTGGGACTGTGTCCCTCAAAGCAGAGGGCGGGATGGGGTAGAGAGGACCTGAAGTCACTCACAGAGGAAAGTTCGTCTTCATAGAAGACATTGAAAAGGCAGCTCTGGTACCTACGGAGAATAGATGGATCGCAGGGGGGCAGCGATGCTCAGCAGGAAGACAAATGGAGAAGCTATAGATGCTGCACTTAGCTCAGCCATTTTTCACCTATGATAGTATGATTTATAATAGGAAATATATATTTACATAGTTGGTCTTCCTCCCTGTTTCTGGCACAGAGCTTCTAAAACCCTTGAAATTTCCTAAGTGATGAGAGTGATAAAGTATCTTTCGTTGTGTTGATGAGGTGAATTTTGGAAAGTCCCTGTAGGTCACCTAAGGATGAGGGGTGGTTGCAAGGGGAACCAAGTGATTGGAGGGTTGGAACTTTTAGTCCCACTCCCCAACTTCCAGGGAGGAAAAAGGAACTGGAGATTGAATTCAAGCACCAATGGCCAATGAGTTAACCAGTCATGTCTATGTAACGAAGCCTCCATAAAAACCCAAAAGGACAGGTTCTGAGAGCTTCCAGGCTAGTGGACCTGGGGAGGTGCTGTGAGAGTTGTGCCTGGACAGGGCATTCTTAGTGGTGACAGAAAACACACATTGGACAGGAAGCTCTCTTAAGGGGTCGCTATTATCAGGCAAGTAGTTTTACTCCCTGAATCTCAGTTTCCTAATCTTTAAGACTGCCCTTTCTACTTCAAAGGGTTTTAGCCAAAGTTTAATTCATACCATGCTTTTTGGTATTTTCTCACAACAGCGTTTATTCTATTGGGAGTGGATAAGGTGGGGGATTCAGAGAAGCTTATGATATGGCCCTTGAGAACACAGTCCAGTTGTGAGCAAAATAATGACATTTATAAGGAAAGAAGCACACAAGACAGCTTATGACGGTCAAGTCAGAGTTTAGGTTGTGGAACTGTGGGGAGGACAGAAGACTTCAGACTAGAGAAAAAGGGATCAGTCGCCTAAACCCAGAAGTCACTGTTGATTCCTCTCCACCCCAAACTAATTCAACAGCATGTCCTGTTGGCTCCTCCTTCAAAATACCTAGAACCCAACAATTTTTCACTCCCATCTCGGTATCACATCTCTGACTTGGATTATTCTAGTAGCCTCCTAACTCATCTCCCTATTTCTTATGGAATGGTCCATTCTTCAGAGTGATTTTGTTCAAAGAGATATATCATGAGAGTCCGCAAACCCTCCAGTAGCCTGCCCTTAAAACGAAATCCTGACAACTGAACAGGATCTTCAAGGCCTTTCTTTCATGACCTGGCAGTTACCTCCTTGAGCTTCATGTCTCTCTCCATCCATGTGGCTCATTCCTCTGTAGCTATAGTGTCTTCTTTTCCGGTTCTGAAAGCATGGGATGCTCATTCTTCCTCGGGAACTCAGCATTTCTGTTTCCCCTTCCTGGGGTACTCTCCCTCAGGTTCTTCATGGGGCTTTCTTTCTCCCTCATTTCAACCAGGCTTCTGCTCAATTATCCCTCAGAAAACTCTTCTATAACCACAGCCAAAAATAGACCCCTCCCTATCACTTTCTTATGCTTTTTTTCCCCAGAGAACTTACAACTTCTAGATATTTTTACATTTAATGAGTGGATCATTATCCCCACTAGAACATAAGCTTCATGGAAGAACATTCTTTGATTTTGTTCATTGCTGCACTCCCAGGGCTTAGAATAGTGTTCCCTTAGAATAGAATTCCCTTGCCCTAGAATAGTGCCTTGCAAATGGCAGTTGCTCCACGAACATTGGCTGAATACATAAATAAGAGTCTGTCAACTATTTGACACTGTGTCACTTGAACAGGACATAAGGTCAGTAAACATAAGACTATAAGACCAGTGTGGGGAGCTGCTGGGAGAGGTTTCAACCTGATATAAGTTACATACATCCAAGAACAAACACGTCCCTGTTTCTGACAACAATAACTAGAGTCCATGTAGCAGACATGGATGTAGAGTAAGACAGCGGCTTTCAAATTTGAGTGACCATCAGAACCACATGGAAGGCTGGTGAAAAAGAAATTACTAGACTCTACCTCCAGTAGGTCTGGGATGGGGCCTGAACGTTTGCATGTCTGACAAGTTCCCAGGTAACGCTGGTGATTCTGGTTTGGGCACCTCACTTTGACAACCATTGGTGTAGGTTGAACTACATAATCACCTTGGTTCATTTCCATCCAGAGAAGCCCAGGGTGAGACTTTCTTGAAGAAAGTCAACATCCCTGCTCCTCCTTATACTGCATGGATCCTAATAGCTGATCTTTGCTCATAATATGTCATCCCCCCTTTCAACATCTCACTGAAGGGCCCCATTATCCTCTTGGCTGAATTCTTCCGAACTCAAGTCTCACCTATTCGGTGGAGGTTTCCATGACTACATTGGCCCATGATGCCCTCCACTCTTCTTCTCACCTCTGCAACTGCTTTAATGGTTTAGACACTAGATCATCTTTCTAATCACTAATTTTCCTAATCATTCTACATGCTTGTCTCACCTCATCTTAGACCAAAAACAGAAGTGCAAGCTTAAGTTAGGAATGTGTCCTATGAGGGCTCAGAACCATGACTGGAACAAGATTCCACACAGCCTGTTTCTATGTGCCCCTATTACCTGGAGATGATACCCAGCTTCTGGAACTCGCCACTCACTAGGTGTTCCTCAGGGGTATCTAGGGAACACCAGAACATGACTTCATTCTTGGTCATTAAGACCCTAGATAGAACTGGAGACTGAAGAAGGAACTGACAGTAGAAAATGTATTCTTCATCCCCAAAGCTTCTAAATCTGGACCTGCCAGAAATATACCACCCAGACACATACCACAAGCAGCCTTCTCCTTTGTCCCTTCTTCTAAGGGACAACTCAACAGATGTCAAAGGCAGAGCGTGTATCAGAAGCTGTGCAGATAGGGTTCAGGCCCACATTGGAGATGCCAAGTGGCCAAGTAGGTGTTCCTGGGTGGTCTCAGAACTGGTTTTACATTAGTATCACCTAGGAAGCTTGTAAACATCCAGATGCCCAAGCCTCATCCAGATGCCCAGGTCCCACCCCAAACCAATTAAGTCAGAATTTCTAGAGGTTATACCCAGACCTTGGTATTTGTAAAGCTCCCCAGGTAATTCCCATGTTCAGCCAAATCTGAGAAAAGCTGCTGTATGCTCTCCTAACTTTAGGGCCTCTGAAATGCCAGTGTAGACATAGCAGAGTTCTCCATTTTACTTGGCTCATTCATTTGGGCCCTTAGGATGGTCGGGTGCTTGGCTGTGCCATGTTGCTCAGCTCTGAGAAACAACTCCATACAAAGGAACACTTAGAGATCAAATACCAGGCCGATGGGATTTCACCCCCAAGGCCCAAACTCAAGATTTTCTCTCTCTGCCAATTGGTAGACAACTGAATTAAGAAACTGTGGTATATTTATACAACAGAGTATTACTTGGTTATTAAGAAGAATGAAATGTTACTATTTGCACCGATATGGAAGGACCTAGAGAACATTATGCTAAGTGAAATAAGTCAGTAGGAGAAAGACAAATGCCATATGATCTCACTTATATGTGGAATCTAAAGAATTGATAAACGAGAAGAGTAAACAGAAATAGTATCAGAGATACAGAGGAAAAACTGATGGTTGCTAGAATGGGGGGGGGAGATGAGGGAGGAGGGGAAGAGATTAGACAGCATAAATTGTAACTACAATATTGCCATGGGGATATGAAAGACAGTTTGGGGAATATAACCAATAATGTAAAGATTTTGTAGGGTGTCAGAAGAGAGACCACTTCATGGACAGTGTAGATGCTTGATCACTGCAGTGTACACCTGAAGCTGAAGCTGAATAATACTGTATGTCAACTATAATTTAATATATGTATAGTCACAGGATATGGAGTATAGCATAGGGAACAGAGTCAAAGGAATTGTGATATATACGATGTCAGAGAGGCAATAGATTGGGGGCGGGGGGTTATCACTTTGTGAGGGGTGAAATGTCTAACTATTGCATTGTTTTGTACACTTGTAGCTAATAAAAAATAAATAAAAATAAAAATAAAATATTTTATCTCTGCATCGAATAGTGTTGTCAGGTTTGATTTCCTAAGAAAGGGAAGAGCCATGCATCCAGCCCTGACCCTTATGCCAGAGTCTTGTTGGAGGCAACACTATATAGAAAGCCAGTGGAAGCTCCTCCAGAACAGAAACCCAGCCTCAGCTGCCCGCAGCAGCCTTGGTACCAGGGCCAACTCTGATCTTACTTCCTATTGATTTCTTGGAGTTTTGGGGGTAAAAATAGAAGACACCCAAATAAAATAATTAGTCCTGGTCTTAGGGGTGTCATAATTTGATGACTACCTCTTCACTCATTTCCTTAAAGGTCAAATTCCCAAAGTGTTGCTGACAGCATAGATTTTATACCCATTCTGTGAACATGCCTGACTTGTCTGGGTACCTACAGTGTCATCCACCTCTTCTTCAAGAATTCTTCCACCTGCGTCACTATCATTTCTCTGGCTGAGGTGTTGGCCTAGCCTTCCCCATTGATGACAGGGGTTCTGAGGTCAGTGGCTAAGACTTACTTAAGGCCCGTGGTCATAACCATGCAGGGTCTCCAAAAGCAGTGAGGGGTTGATAGAAAATATAGGCAGAAATGTTTGGAGAAGATGGAGGGTGTTCTTCCCCCTTGTAGGGCTCTTTTGAGAATTAAATATGATTAAGGGCACAGTGGGTGACATACAGCCAGAGTTGAACTTGGGGTAGATATCACAAGTGTCATTCACCACTATCTAGAGGCCCAAAGTCCAGCAGGTAGGAACAGGGAGCACTTGTTTTCACAGAGGTCTTTTGTCACCACCCCCACCCCCACTATTTCCTCATCTCCTCCATATATTTATCTAGCAGATAGCCCAGGAACCTACCCCTCTGCCTCACCCCCTTGTCCTGGGGCACCCAAAGGGGCTATGAACAAGATACTGATATGCAGTTTGGATGTCTGAGGCCAGCTCCATTCCCTACATGGGCACAGCCACGTACCACCCTCTCCTGGTCGACCCCCTCAACCCAGGGCTCTCTGAGAGCAACCGGTGGCAACAGTCTCTCCCTGCAGCAGGAGCTGGACAGCCCCTGCATAGTCACCACCCGAGAGCCAGGCCAGATGTGGGGCTGGACTTGAGACCTGATTGTGGACTTGGGCCTGGGCCTGGCCTCTAGGAAGCTTTAATTCCAGCCATCAGGCAAGAGAGCAAGACCTAGTGGAAGAAAGGCCACATGGGTATCAGGGGCCCCTTTCTAGCTGGGGCTGCCTTCCCTCTCCAAGCAGCAGGGGTCTGAGGCCAGACAAAGCCTCCGGTGCCTCCTCCTTTTGGGCTGCCCTGGCCTAAGGGGTGATTAACTAATGAGGCACCTTAAAAATGACAGAAGCCGTCCTGGCCTCCTGGACCTCTCTCTTTGGCTTTCCACAGCCAATCTACCTTGGATGACATCTGCTGTATACACCCCATCTTCTCCATCCATTCTGCCATTGCTTTGGTTAGAGCCATAGAACCTCACTAACCTATAATATCCAATATTCAATGTGACTTTGGGGAACCCTTGTGGGCAATTTTTCTGCATAGAAAAGATTATTCAAAAACATCTTTTGTTTTTAAAAATGAATATAACTCTTTGGCATTACCAATTTAAAAACCTCCCTTTAGCTTTTTTTAACATAAAGAATTTAATATAAAGAATTATTAACAAGGCATAAATTTATTGACTATATCACCAATAATTATCATTTTGGGATACTAAATTGGGCAATAATATTTTCATCAGGTAGGTTTTAAAGGTTAAGGGGTGAACACTTTTAGGTGTCATATACATATATATTCCATCTTATCCATTTTTAAGTGGCACATTTTTCATTCAGTGGCATTAAGTACATTCATAATGTGATGGAACCATCACCACCATCCATCCACAAAACTTTGTTCATCTTGCAAAACTAACACTCTGTGCCCATCAAACAGTAATTCCCTCAACCCCTGGCAACCACCCTTCTATTTTCTGTCTCTGAGTTTGACTATGTATCTCCTATAAGTAGAATCATGCAGTATTTTTCCTTTTGTGACTAACGTATTTCACTTAGCATAATGTCCTCAAGGTTCATCCTTGTTGTAGCATGTGTCAGAATTTCCTTCTTTTTAAGGCTAAATAATATTCCATTGTATGTATATACCACATTTTGTTTATCCATTCATCTGCTGAAAATCTTCCTTTAGCTTTTAAGTTCTTAAAATATCTTTCCCTATTTATAACCTTAGCAGACAAAATTATAGCAAACATCTTCAAGGATATATTTGGTTAAGATTTATTTGATTAATATTTGGCTCAATGTATAGGTTTAATTAATTAAACATATTCAAACTTTTAAAACTACATTTATAAATTTGTAACATGCAATTTCTTTTTTAAAGACCTCAACTGTCTGACTTAAACAAAATCTTACCAAGAACTTAAAGAAAAACATAAATTTAATAAGCTGAAAATATATAGTAACACTAAGTTCTCCTAACTCTTCCAACATCATACATAAATTTATAATACTTTCAACTTAAAATCACAAGTGTAACTCAGTTACTCAATTACACTTTTAAATTCGAATTATGTCTCGCTTTTCCTCTAATAGATAAAATTCTCTTCAACACTACAAGTAGTTAAAATGCCAAATATGCATAGGGTATTCTTAGAACAAAAGAATCAACACTGTAGGTTTATTTTAAAATCATTTCTATGCTTAGTTTTAAATCTCACTAGGTCTAATGAAATTCCCCAGAGAGTGGGAGCTTCCAGATTTCCCAGAAAATAAGAACCAACCTGGGCATTTGTGAAATATACAGATTCCCAGGTCCTCACCAAGATCCACTGAATCTGCATTTCCAGGGAAAAGACCAGTTGATCCGTATGACAATGAAAGCCACACGTCTAGCTTACCACAGAAATCGGGAAACACTTTCCTTAGGGGAAAAATTGCTTCTTAGACATCTATGGACCAGGTTTTGGTAAGGCTCCGACTAGAATTTTGTGGGTAATTCTAAAAGGACGCCTCAACACTTATCCTCCACTGCAGGATCACTGTAAATTAAGGGAGGTGGCCCACCTTCCTTAGAGGTGTGTCACATCGCTGCTTAAGATTTCAAGTCAGAGTACAGCCAGTGGACTTTGCATTGCTCAGGCTCTTTAAATAATGTAAATGTCTTTTCCTTCTATCTCTAAAGAACTTTGAACGTCATTCTTACATTTCTCCAGGCTCTCATGACCACACACCCTCATAGATATTAAAATGCTGCCTCCATTGAACCCTGGTGTCTCCCTCAGCTTCATCTGACTTCTCAGTCACAACTTCAGGGTTATTCTTCTGACAAATTCCTCACTGGTGCCATGATTCCAGGACTGTCCCCTCCATGCAGTTCCTAGATGATCTTCCCAAGATATAGACCAGGACACACCCTGCTAAACCCTCTCTGGCCTGCCACTGCCCAAGGACATGGCTGCACTGGTTCAAGACCTGGTTCACAGATGCTTGCCTTCCTTTCCCCAGGTCCACCTCAGGCCGCTCCCGCGGGGCCCAAGCCCTACAGAACTCCCTGCAGCTCTCCCAAGGGCCAGCTCCATGCCATGCTCTGGGCCAAGCACCTTCTGTGCATTATCGCAGAGTCAAAGCAACATCTGAAGCCTGCTGGACTCATCTCAGGCCTCTGCCTTGACAGTTTCCTTTGCCTGCAGTGCCCTCTCCTGACTTTGATTCCCATTCATCCTTTAAAACCCAGTGCGTCTCCTCCTCTGTGAAGCATTCCTTGACTATTAAAGTCAAATCCTTTCCTCCCACCCCTTTACATCCCCACTGACCTAGCAAATACTTCAGCTTGCACATATTTGTCGTACAATTATTTACTTACATAGACAGAGCTCCGCGAGGCCAGGGACCCCTGTGTCTTTTGTTCACCACCGAGGGAGGCCCCAGCACCATGCAGAGCCAGGCATATTAACTGAATGATACCCCCCTTCTCTCCCCCAACTCCATTAATCAAAGACCGATGGATGTCCTTGCCTCCCACTGCACCACCCAGGACCTCTCTACTGCCCTGGACTCAAAGCGTTTGTTTTTCATTTCATTAGGTTGAAAAAGAACAGTTTAGCTGCTTCTGGAGGATCCCTGCCACATGCACCAGTGCCTAGATACCTTCTAACCCAATCAGAGTGACTGGTGACCAATATGGCCACTGGCCAAGATCTCTGTTCTACATGGGACATGCAGACGGGTGCCTATGACCAGCAGACGCTGCCACAGGTGTCCAGCTCTCATTGCCTCCCCTCAGCCTGGACAAAGTTGGAGAGTGTGCAAAAAGCCTGAGTGAGGCCCACAGCAGCACTGGTCTGCCCACACCGGCTGGTTCAGCGGTGGCATACGGGCCAGACTCTGTGCCCTGCAGTTTTTCCTGCTGCTATTGTTATTGCTATCCCCATCATGATCCAGGCTTGTGGACAGCTGGTGTCAGGCTGGTGGCCGAGCCACGTCGTGCCTCTGCAGCAAGCATCAGCTTTTTCTTCCCGCTTTCTGTGTGAAAATGCAGCAATCTCTGTGAAACCCAACATTGGACAGAAGGGGGAAGTTGCAGAGAACCAGATCTGGAGCCTGCCTAATGTTTCTCTCAGGGGACGCAGGGGGGCAAATGCTTGCCAGAACTTTAAGCCTCAGTGAAGATTTATTTCTACTCAGGCCCACTGTTGAAAGCTCAGGGAACAGGCCTTCGTGTAATGTCCAACTAAGAGAAATGCTTGAAGATTGACAGCATTTCAGGTCAAGTGTCCAATGTTTGCCAAAAGATGGGCCATAGACAGTCTGCATTAGAATTGCTGGGGGGAGAGGGGCGTGTTTGCTCACATGCAGGTTCCTGGGCCCCACCCCAGACCGTCTAGTTCTGAACCTCTGGGGAATGGGGTCTAGAAATCTGCCTAATTAACAAGCCCCCACCTCCACCCCCAGGTAATTCTTGTGCTCACTGAAGTTTGCAATGCATTGCCTGCCCAGTCCAATAGCAATAAAATCAACATGCTTCACTTTCCTAAAGCAGCAAGAGAAAATTCATTTCTGTCCCACGTCCAGATTTCAGCAAAGTGGAAGAATCGCAGTCATTAAACCACCTGCATGTGAGCACCATGGTTTTGTATTTGTCTCCAGAAGCGCTGTGCAAGGTGGGTACACATGTGTGGGTGATGTAGTGGGGAGTGGTCTTTGACTTGAAGGAGGTTATAATGAAGGATATGAAAGAGGAGATGAGAGGATAATGAGAAAGAAAGGGGGTCTCCAGTGAGACTGTTGCACAAAGACAAACCGAAAGTGCTTTCCTGTAGGGTTACAGGAAAGATGAAGATTGACTGAAATATAAAATCACAAACCCCAGCAGGGCTGGATCTCAAAAACATATTGAATGAAAAGGAAGCATCACAGAAGAATAATACAGTGGATTCCATTTCCATGAATTTTTTAAATAAGCAAAAGCAAATAGCAGATTGTATAGGAATGCACACATAGATGGTAACACTGTAAAGGGAAACAAAGGAATGATGCACTGAAATTCAAGACGGAGGTCCCCTGAGCTACCTCTGGGGAGAGAGAAGGAGAAGTTTTGGAGAGGGGGAACCACAGGGGTCTTCAAAGGTACCGATAAGTTTCTATTTCTTAAACAGATGGTGGGCACTCAGGCGTAGTCACATGTACATAATAGATAGCATTTTGCATGCATGATATGAAATAATGAGCAGCATGAACAAAATAAACATGAGTTGTTCATCAATTTCTGAAATACTAGGAAAAGGCCACACCTTCTTGAATTTGTAGTGGGAACGGCTTGAGCAAATAAAAGGGAGTCCCATTTACCAAGGGAGTTGTGAATATTCAGTTACTGACTGAACTTGCCTCCAGGTCAGGGATGGGCAGGTGAAGTCTTGGGGATCCAACTGGGGGAGGAAGTACAGTGTCTCGTGCCCAGGGCTGCAGAGCATGGGCCGAGAGCCATGTCGCAGAGACAGAATCCTGTGGGGGGTGTGCGCCCATGCCAGGATCAGCAAATCCAAAAGGGGCAAAATGGGAAGAGGGAACTAAGATTGGGAGCCAAGCAAGGGGGGGGGGGGGCAAACAGAGGGGGCAGGAGTATCTGAAGGCACAAGCCTTCAGGTAAGAATTCTGAGATGGATTTGGGTCCTGATTGGGACAAAGGGGGTCCTGGTCTATGGCAACCAATAGACTGACATGAAGTGGACATCACCTCCAGAGGTGACACTACCAGACAGAGCCCCGATGGCCAAGAGCAGCTCCCCCCAGGGGCAGAATCTGAGGTGGTCCCATTAACCACACACCGTCAGAGACAGATAGAGTCCTAGAAGGAACCTGTCCACTCTGTGGTTCAATGTAGAAATCTCTTCTCCATCCATCCTGTCACAGGTCCCTAACTTCTGTTTGAGGATTCCAGTGGCTCAGGACCTCTCCAGGGGTCCTGTCTCATTGTAGAAAGACATACTTCCTTACCAAGTCCTTTGTCCTGAACTATGACACATTTCCCTTATGGTGTCACCTCTGCTCTCAGGAGCTGTGCAAAGTGAGCCCAGTCCTTCTTTTATTTGCCAAGTTAGCAGGACAGTCGGTCCAAGCAAGTAAGCAGAACCAGGTCCACCAGGGCGTAGTGTGGTGGACAGAGATGTGCCAACCTGACTGCCCCTCAAAGATGAACTTGATGCGGTCAGCAGTCAGCCTCCAGCTCCTTTGGGGTTGGTCAAGAGCTGCCTCCCCAAGACCATGACCACATCCAACAACTGATCACAGGAAGGGTGTCAAACACTGGCCACTGCAGCCCACCCCAAGAACTCTGAGGAGCCATATATGTGGGGTCGGCTTTGTCAAGCCTGCTTCACTGTGTGGCCACTCCCTCTGCCCTACCCCACTTCCCCTCCCTGCCCTTCATAACTGTTTATCCCTGATAAATGTCCTGCTCACCAGACTCCAGCTCAGCACCTGCTTCCAGACAGCCCTATCTGCTACAGAAGGGCATCTTTACAACAGATTAAATCAAAGAGAAAGTGGTTTTAGACCCACTAGCAAAGAAAAAGAAAATACTATTGAAAACCTTACTCACTGCAGCCTTTGCTAAGGGTCTGGCATTTCCCTAAGAGTTCCTTTAAAACAAACAGAAAGGATTTTAAGAGATTCCTCTGCAATTCTCTAGCCAGAGGGTGTTGCTTCAATGAATAGTCCAGAGGGGCAAGACTGCAAACATGCTCAGCTCCCTGCCCCTGGGTGGGGTTGGAAAAGCTCCCCATGGGCTGTGCCCATCACCCCTTTTCTATTTGTTGGTGGTGGAATGGGATTTGCCAGCACAAGACAGCAGAACAACCTGGCATTTCATTTCCAGTCACTTGGAAAGGGTTTCCTTTCAAGTTCGGTTTCCTCTCCTACTCCTGGAATTCTCAAAAGCAGCAGCTCCCCTCTTCTGGACCCATAGTACAGATAGCCCCAAACCCATTTTGTGCAATAATTGTACATTTTGTGCACTGCTGTAAGACAATTCTCAGGTGCTGATGGTCGGGTTACTTACTTATCCCTTGCATTATTATTCGCTACTAATAACAAAACAACAGCCAGCCATTCCTATGAGCTCCTCATGTAGATTTTTTGTCGCAAGAAGACTGTGCCAGGCCTCCTCTTAGCACCTCCTCCTTGAATGGCTTGTTGGGTTAAATTATAAGGAATGATTTCTAATCCTTTTTTGAAATGACTTTTATTATCATCATCTCTTTTATTTCTGACTTAAAAAAAATTCATTGTATTAGTTTCTTATTGTTGCTGTAACAAATTACCACCAATTTAGTGGCTTAAAAGAACACAAATTTATTATCTTATAGTTCTAGAGGTCAGAAGTCCAATATGTGTCTCACTGGGCTAACATCAAGGTGTAAGACTTCATTCCTTTTCTGGAAGCTCTAGGGGAGAACCCATTTATTTGCCTTTTCCAGCTTCTAGGGGTTGCTGGCATTTCTGGACTCGTGACCCCCTTCCATCTTCAAAGCCAGCAATGGCTGGTGGAGCCTTTCTCAAAGGGCATCCTTCTTCTGCCTCCCTTTTCCACATGTAAAGACCCCTGTGATTGCCTTGGGCCCACCTGGATTATCCAGGATAATCTTCCTTTCTCCAGGTCAGCTGACTGGTAACATCAATTCCCTTTAGCCATCTAACCCAACATATTCACAGACTATGAGGAATACAACTTCAGGACGTCATTGTTCTGCCCTCAACATATATGTTCAGTGTAGAAAATGTAGAAATACAGAAAAAGCATAAAAGAGAACATATAAGCCACTTCCAATCCCACTTCCCAGAGAGAACCAACAGTTTAAATATATATTTGTCCAGTCCTTCATTCAGTGCATGTTATTTTTTTTGTAAACTAAGTTTGAATAATACTATATATATATAATATTTAGTAATTTTCCTTAATAATATACAGATATTTCCATGCTAATAAATATTTTGCTGCATATCATTTTTAAATGACTATCTAGCATTGTATTATGTGGATGTACTATAATTTATTTAGCTAATTTAGTTAATCCTCTATTAATCCACACAATTTATCTCTAACTTTTCTTTATGCCTAGTATAGGAAACATCACTGAAGCTACATCTTTGTGCACATTCCCTAAAGGTACCCCAAAGATTGGGCGACCACGTTATTTGTCCTCCAAAGCAGCACATTTTTGAGAATGAAAAACCGTAAACTTCAACAACAAAAAAATAATCGATTCAATCAAAAAATGGGCAGAAAACCTGAATAGGTCCTCTTCTCCAAAGAGGACGTACAAATGGCCAACAGACATATCCCAACGTGCTCAACATCACTAGTCATCAGAGAAATGCAAATAAAAACCACAATGAGATATTATCTCACACTAGTTAGAATGGCTATCATTAACAAGATAAATAATGACAACTGTTGCAGAGGCTGTGGAGAAAAAGGAACCCTCATACACTGGTAGTGGGAATGCAGATTGGTGCAGCTGCTAAGGAAGGCAGTGTGGAGGTTCCTTTAAAAATTAAGACTAGAATTACCATATGACCCAGCAAACCCCCTCTTGAGTATATACCAAAAAAATCTGAAAAGATTTACCCATAAAGATATATGTGCTCAGAGATACAGAGGAAAAACTGATGGTTGCTAGTTGGGAGGGGGGTGGGGATGAGGGATAAGGTGAGGGCATTAGAAAGCACAAATTGGTAGTCACAATATTGCCACGGGGATATGAAAGACAGTCTGGGGAATATAATCAATAATGTTGTAAAGATTTTGTAGCGTGTCAGATGAGCACCTGTCTTATTACAGAGACCACTTCATGGATGGTGTAGAGGCCTGACCACTGCACTGTACACCTGAAGCTAAAACTGAATAATATTGAACGTGAACTATAATTTAATATGTATATATTAAATTATATACATATATATATTATAGTCACAGGATATGGAGTACAGCATAGGGAATAGTCAATGGAATTGTAACAGTTATATATGATGTCAGAGGGGTAATAGATTGAGGAAGGGGGGTTATCACTTTGTGAAGGGTATAAATGTCTAACTATTACATTGTTTTGTACACCCGAATCTAATAAAAAACTAAAATAAAAAAGATATATGTGCTCTGATGTTCATTGCAGCTTTGTTTACGATGGCCAAGACATGGAAACAACCAAAGTGTCCTTTGATAGCAATAGATGATTGAATAAAGAAAAAGTGGTATATAAACACAATGGAATGCTACTCAGCCATAAGAAAAGATGAAATAGTGCCATTTACGACAAAATAGATGGATCTTGAGATTATTATGCTAAGCGAAATAAGTCACACAGAAAAAGTCGAGAACCATATGATTTCACTGATATGTGGCTTATAAAACTGAAAGCAACAAAGGAACAAGACAAACAAATAAAGAAACAAAAACTCATAGACATAGACGATAGTTTAGTAGTTACTAGAAGGTAAAAGGGGAAAGGGGTGATAGATGAGGGTAAAGGGGGTCAAATGTATGGTGAAGGAAGGAGAACTGACACTGGGTGGTGAACACACAATGTGGTACATAGATGGTGTATTACAGAATTGTACACTTGAAACCATTGTCACCCTGTCATGCAGGGACTCAGCTCCCGCTCCCCGCACAAGAACTCAGGATATGGTGAGACCAAAAGGAACACCAATGGAGTCATAGATAGGGGAGTCATACCACTATATTCTCGATGGCAGCTGGTCAAGACACAAAAGCAAACATCGGCTAGTACCACAACAAGGGGTCTTCCTGCACCCCAGTCTCGCTGGCAGCTGGGCTAGACACAGGAAGCAGGATCCACACGAGCCGCAATGTAATTCACTTGTTAACCACACTTGCTAGCAGCAACCTGCCATCCGCTTCTCTGCCAACCAACCACCCCACTAGCATAGCCATGGTCATTATATCAGTGGCTAATGGCTAACCAGTAACAGCTGATGGCCAGCCAGCCACAGCAGATGGCCATCTGATTATAGCTGATGGCCACCTAACAACCGAGCCAGCACCTTTCCACGTGAGGCCGAGAGCCTGGAAACTGCTCTCCGGGACTTAGTAGAGAAAGTTATATATAACAAATAAAAATGATAATTTAACACAATATGTTAAAATATCCATTTATCTAAAATGAAATAATTGTGGTAGTTACCTTTTGCTATTAAAGTCATGAAAAACCCATTTATACTTAGGTAGAATTGTATTTATAAAAAGTAATAACTTTGAATGATTTTTATTCCATCATAAAAACAGAAGTGAAAAAATTGTACTTAGTAATTCTAGGCAACATTGATGTTTTAAAACAAAACTATTTGGGGGGGCCGGCCTGGTGGCTCAGGCGGTTGGAGTTCCATGCTCCTAACTCTGAAGGCTGCCGGTTTAATTCCCACATGGGCCAGTGGGCTCTCAACCACAAGGTTGCCGGTTCAATTTCTCGAATCCCACAAGGGACGGTGGGCTTGGCCCCCTGCAACTAAGATTGAACATGGCACCTTGAGCTGAGCTGCCTCCCAGATGGCTCAGTTAGTTGGAGCGCCAGCTTTCAACCACAAGGTTGCCAGTTCGATGCCTCGACTCCAGCAAGGGATGGTGGGCAGCGCCCCCTGCAACTAAGATTGAACATGGCACCTTGAGCTGAGCTGCTGCTGAGCTCCCAGATGGCTCAGTTGGTTGGAGCGCATCCTCTCAACCACAAGTTGCCGGTTCGACTCCCTCAAGGGATGGTGGGCTGCGCCCCCTGCAACTAGCAATGGCAACTGGACCTGGAGTTGAGCTGCGCCCTCCACAACTAAGACTAAAAGGACAACTTGAAGCTGAACAGCATCCTCCACAACTAAGATTGTAAGGACAACAACTTGACTTGAAAAAAAAAAAAGTCCTGGAAGTACACACTGTATCCCAGTAAAGTCCTGTTCCCCTTCCCCAATAAAAAAACAAAAACAAACAAACAAAAAAACTATTTGGAAAGAATTCACTCGAGTTTGCATTCTTGTATTACTCATGGAAACTCAGCTGTCATAAATGAAACAAAACAAATATATGTATAAAAGATAGCTTTTCTTCACAAGTTTTATTTTAAATTTAGTAGCATCTTGAGATGTTATTAATTTCTAAGCAGGTTTAGAATTCCAAAAGTAAAGGGAAACTCTCATGGCAGCATTTCTGTGTTTTTAATTTCAGGGTCTCTGTTAGGGTGTTCACATGAGTATAAAGACATGACATTAAAGACATGAGTTTTTTCATTTTTCTGCTAATCTTTTAAGCCACAATTTGAATGATCAAGTGGAGATAGTGAATATAAATATTTAACGTGCAGAATTTTATGTAATCATTTATATTTAGCTAGCATGGTAACTTTCCAACTAACTTTCATGTTGTCAGTCCTTCGTCTAGCATCTCTGCACATTTAAATTTATGAGCTTTGTTTTTGTAGAGGAGGGAGGCACTAGCACTGAGATAACAGATTGGGACAGTAGGCATGTGGATTTTCTTGTTTTCTCCTTGATCTTGAAATATGATAGAAGAACAACGTGATATATTTTGCTTATTTGAAAGAATCACCTAATCCCTATGCTGTATTTAGTTTATGTCCACAAGGGGTGGGCGGGGGGGAGGGGCAGAATAAATACACAAAATTGAATTCATTGCATACCACTATATTCTTGATGGCGGCTGGTTGAGACACAAAAGCAAACATCTGCCAGTACCCCAACGGGGTCTTCCTGCACAGCAGTCTCACTGGCAGCCAGGCAAAACACAGGAAGTAGGATCCACACGATCCACAATGTAATTCACTTGTTAACCACACTTGCTAGCCACAATCTGCCATCCGCTTCTCTGCCAACCAACCATCCCGCTAGCGTAGCCACAGCAGTTATATCAATGGCTAATGGCTAACCATTAGCCACTGGCTTCTCTACTAAGGTTCTTTAATATTTTATGTCACTGGACAATAATCACACCAAATAAAAGACTTACTAGTTTAATGTTTCCACATGGTTAACAATATAGCTTATAATAATAAATGTCTTGTGTCTGAAAAAAAAAAAAAAGAATATAGTGGTGTGGTGTGACTCCCTTATCTATGGCTCTATTGTTGTTCCTTTCTGGCCTCACCATATCCTGCGTTCTTGTGCAGGGAGCGGGAGCTGAGACCCTGCATTACACCAGGACTGGCCTGGGCAGGATACATTTTGCCAGCTTGTCTCCTAAATGCTGCAACGATTTACATTCCCACAGGCAGCTCCCAAGTATCCTTGCTCTGTGCCCTGGCCAACACTGCCTCCACCGCGCCCACTGCCCCCAGCCTCCGTCTTCCTAAAATTGAAAACCACACAGAGTCAAATCAAATGCCATTCTCACTTTTGCTGGAGAGATGACAGTGGAAGGCCTTTTTCTCGTGGCAGGGAGAGGACACCTAAGTCATTCTTTGCCCTGGTTGCAATGATTTTACTTTAGGTGAGACTATTGTGGCTTCTGATCCAGGTACAGGCTGGATTAGCATCAAGAAAGTTATGACTGACCTGCCTTCCCTACACACAGGCCCGGGTACAGGCTCAGCCAGAGGAGGAACCTTCCCAACCAGACCCAGGCAGGTTTCCCCGCAGAGCCCTGTAACCACATACTATTACCTGAGCAAACTTATCTGAGCAAGAGACACTGACCCTGAATAGCCAAGGGCAAGAGCTCTGAGCTGCAGTCAGTCCAAATTTCCTAACCCTCAGAATGTTACAAGCAATGAGTCACACTTTTTCACCAGAGGACTTCCTCTTGGATAGCAGCCTCTGAAACCACCAACTGTCAAGAACACATCCAAACAAAACAGTTGCTGAAACCACAAAAACTACAAGCACTAAAGTCATTGTGAAGATTCTAACATTCAAATGGGGATTTTAAAATTTGTTTTGTTTTATATTTTGGTAGAGGTCATTTGCATCTGGCTACCAAGGCTACAAAATGCCCTCTGGTAAAAGATCCCAGGCCCATGCAGCTGCCTCCCGGGGCTTCTGGAGACATAAAATGGGTGGGCATTCTGAGTGCAAACCCTGAAAAAAAGCATCAAGTACTCAGATGTCCTGCTGCAAGCATTTCTTTTTCTTTTTTTTGAAATTTTTTTATTAGTTTCAGGTGTACAAAACAATGTAATAGTTAGACATTTCACCCCTCACAAAGTGATAGCCCCCCTCCTCCAGCTGCAGGCATTTCTAACCTGCTGAGTCAACTAACCTGATGAAACCAGTCACCTTGTCTACCCAGAGGCCACTCAGGAAACATTAGACTCATTCTTGTTGACTTATTCTGGAAAAGCAAATCCACAAGGGCCCTAATAGCAGTGTAGTTTGGAAAGTTTTACCTGTAAACAACAGGCTCCCTCACCATAAAGAATATAAGCCTTCAGAAATAAAGAAGCTTAGTACTCTACCCCCTGCCCTCAAATAATGTTCCAGGTGATATTTTGTAAGCATACCTGCAAACTCTGTTTGTTAACATGGAAAATGAGTAAAACACACCTGGGAACTTTGCACTGTTTATTAAGTGAGCAAAGGACAAAGTAGGCCAGACTCAAACCCAAACTGGCTAACAGCTCTCTAAAGCTTGAACACTCTCTCTAAAAGAATTGCTCTTTTTTTAATATTTTTTTTTGTAAGTACACCTGCAAACTCTGCTCTGTTTATTAACATGGAAAATGAGCAAAACACACCTGGGAACTTTGCTCTGTTTATTAAGTAAGCAAAGGACAGAGCAGGCCAGCCTGAAACACAAACTAGCTAATAACCAGCTCTCTAAAGCGTGAACATTTTCTCTAAAGGAATTGCTCTTTTGTTTATTATTTCAACTCTGATGTCAGTGGAGACATTTCAGTTGGAGATCTGGGCTGTTGGACATAAGCAAAGGCACAGTTGTGGGATCACTGTCGTGTGAGACGGCCTGCGGGGTCTCTGCTCCCGCTCCCCACATAAGAACACAGGATATGGCTAGGCCAAAAAGGAACACCCCCGGAGCCATAGGTAGGGGAGTCATGCCACTGTAGTCTCACTGGAGGCTGGAGTCACACGACACACGACCTGCTGTCCGCTTCTCTGCCTGCCAACCGACCGACTCGACTCTCGACTCTCCAGCGACTCTCGACTCTCCAGCGCAGTCGGGGCAGTTATATCAGTGGCTAATTGGCTAACTGGTTACAGCTGACAGCCATCTACTACCCGAACCAGCACCCCTCCACATGAGGCCGAGAGCCTGGAAACTGCTCTCTGGGACTCTGTCCCCACAATCACCATGGGTCACAGAAGGGAGCCCGACAATTTGGAGAATGAAAACTGACCCAGCCAGTGAAGTATGTTGGATTTCTCAGATCCAAAGTCAGCTTCTGTATTCAGAAAGATGGGAGCCAGAACGTTCTGAATCTGGACTTAGAGCATGGCCTCCCCACATGCCCTTGGCAGGTAGATTTCTTTAAAGATGTCTTTGGATGCTAAAGACAGGGCTAGCTAGAGAAGGGATACATGTTGGATCTATTCACAGGCCCTACGCCCCTAGATCACCTCATGTATCATCTCTTATAGCTGCTTATCCTGAAGCCGCAGCCCCAAGACCCACACAACAGGACAGCGGACAGTGACAACCTGAGCCTTTGTTTCTTTACATTTGCAATTCCTTCTTCCCTCAGATCTCCACTTGGCCTCCACACAAATGTTACCTGCTAATAAAAGTTGTGCCTGACCAAGTACCCTATCTGAAAAAGCCTTATAATTCCGCTGCTTGATTTCCCTTCATTGCACTTTTTACCACTTCCCATTATATTAGATATGCATGTGCCTATTATCTGTCTCCCCAGTTAAAATGTAAGGTGTATGAATGGAGATGGTTTTATTTTCAACCAGGTCCCCAGGTTTTAGGAGAGTGCCTGGCCTATAAAAAGAGCACAATAAATATTTGTTGAAGAGTGAATGAATCTTAAAGTTAGGGTTGAGTCAAACACCAAACAGCAGGTATTTCATGGGGCAAATATGGACAAATCCGAGAGATACATGGAAGAGGTGCAGAGTTTGAAGTGCTTTCGTGGACAGGTTGCTGGGGGTGGGGAATGATAAGATCCATGGCTTGTACCCCTGCAGTTGCAGACACCATAGGTGGACACAGCCCAAGGACTGTTCCTTCCATGCCTTCTTCCTGGTTTGACATCAGCTCTGATCAAACCCTGGCAGATCACAGCCTGGTAAAACTGAAAAAGTCTAGAAGAATAATTTGACTGATAAGGAAACTGAGACCCAGAGAGGCTTAAATGGCAGAGCTTGAGTTCAAACCCAGATCTATCTGACTCCCATTCTATTACTCTGTTTCCAAAATACAACACTGCCCCCAGCAATTGCTGAGGCCCTCTCTAATAGAGGGAGGGAATCTCTTGGGGGAAATTGCTCTTTAAAATCTTTAACCTTGGGGGAACTCTAAAGGTAGAAAGCAGGCTCTAAACTGCTTTTCTCTTGAATTTTTGTACTGCTCCACCAAATGACAACTCTGAGCTTTCTACAACAGCTCTGTTCAATAGAACTTCCTGTGACAACGGCACTCATTTCTGTGCTGTCCAACGCAGGAGCCACTAGTCACATGGCGCTATTGAGCATTTGGCTAGTGTATCTGAGGAAGTGAATTTTACATTTTATTTTATTTTAATTAATTTACATTTAAGTATAAATAGTCACATGTGGCTAGTGGGTATTGTTTTTGGACAGTGACATTCTAGAAACTTGTACAAAGAAATCGTACTCCAATATAGAAGAAAAGTGGAGAAGGGTACCGCGTTTCCTCAAAAATAAGACCGGGTCTTATATTAATTTTTGCTCCAAAAGACGCATTAGGGCTTATGTTCAGGGGATGTCATCCTGAAAAATCATGCTAGGGTTTATTCTCCGTTAAGTCTTATTTTCGGGAAAACAGGGTAGGAGATATCTGGCTGTAATTCCTTTTCACAACCACAAGATGGCACCATTGCTCAGAGTCTTAACTCTGAAAGGCAAAGCAGGCTGAAAAATAAAAGCTCTCAGCCGGCTGGTTTAGGATTCTCTGCTCCCCTCCCTCGCTCCCTCCCTACCACCCCCACTTCCTCCCTTCCTTATTTCTTCCCTCCCAATCTGTCTTTCTGTATTGCGTTTTTGTTCTCCTCCTCCTTCCCTTCCTCTTCCCTCTCCTCCTCCCTCTTCTTTAATAGTGACTTTCTGGTGGTCTTGAGCAATGCAATAGCAGAAGCTGTTTTGGGAAACTCAGAGCGATAAAGATTCCTGAGATGATCTTTGGTTACACATGGCACAGTGGCTGGCTCATTGGGCATGACGGGAAAGGCTGGGTCCACCTGCTTTTTCTTCTGTCGGGTCCCTGCTGTTACCGCCCTAGACCTAGCCCTCGGCTTGGGAGGCCGGCAGGGACGATCTGGTTCTGCTCATCCTTGCCCTAACCATGTCCTCCCCGTCCCCCAGACACACATCTTGGAAGCTCCAGCCCTCAGATCCGGTTCTAAGAGTGATCAGAAAATCTCTGGAGAAACTGTAAACACGTAGAGAATGTCTCCTGGTGGGGGTTCTGAAGTCTCCTTTGTATTTTAGCCTAAGGAAAAGGCAGGCAGTAGCTTGGGGATGGTGGGTGGAGCTTGCAGCATTTTTCTAAAATTTTATAGTTTGGGAATAAATCTCCAGGGATGGGGCAGAGCTGCAGGCTAATTCCAGTACAGCAGGAACAGGGCTATGAAAACATGCACACAAAGGAAACTTCAAAGCTCTTCCGCGAATCTGAATTGGAAGGGGCCTGCGGAAGGGTCGGATGTTAACTTTGTCTCAAAAGCCCTCTTTTCAAAAGTGCTTTCAGATGGCTCCGCAGCTCCGAAAGCACGCAGGACCGTCTGCTCTCAGTGGAGTCAAGGCCCAACAGGGCTCTGAAGGCCAAGACAGGAGGGCAGAGCCCAGAAGCTGGGGTCTGGCACTGTTTTCTAGCTTAAGAACTGAGGCCGACTTCATCTCTGCAAACTGAATCTGATCACTGCAGGAACTCACCCCACTTCTGTCCCGCCTCCTCCCCAAACCTGGTCAAATTCTGACACAGGTACAGTGGTACCTCGGTTTTCAAACATCTCCATTGATGAACATTTTGGTTTATGAATGCCGCAAACCGGGAAGTAAATGCTTCGGTTTTCGAACACGACTCAAAGTGGAACATGTCACACGGCTTCCGCTGAGTGCAAGATCCTGAGGGCTGGTTTTGAACGTTTCGGAACTTTTGTAGTTTGAAAAGCGAGATACCACTGTACTTTGGAGGAGGGCGTGGTAAGAATTACGAATTCACTTTTGAGACCTAAGTGACTCCTTTATCTCTGATAGGCACAGGGGTCAAAGGAGGGTATTTATGGCATAGAAACAAGCCTCCCATTCTTTAGCCTGCTATAATGAAAAATAAAAAGCTGCTGGCCTCCCTCGCCCATCTCTTCCCTGTCCGGTCCTCTCGGTCGTGACTGTCCCTGTACTTAACACAAACCCTTCCCTCTATTATTCCTCTTCCTTTTTTAAGAACCAGGTCAGGTCAAGCCGCTGTCTGCCCAGCTCAGAGTCTTGGCTGCAGCTGTGCTATGGAGGGAGTGGTGCTGATCCCTCTGTCCTGGAGGAGGACACGAGGTCCCTGACCTCAGACAGTCTCTCCTTGGGTACTTACCATCTTTACTTTGCCTAGGTATGTATGTCAGCACCGGAGTCAGACTTCCTGGGTCGGCTACACACCTGGCCGTGTCACTTGTTAGCTGTGTTGGGAGCTGTGTTACTTAAACTTTATAAGCCTCAGTTTCTGAATATGTTCAATAGGGGTAATGATAGCACCTAAGGTGAGTTTATGAGAATAAGATAAAATATGTAAAATGCTTAGTACAGAGCCCGATACAAAATAATGTCAGCTACATTTCTCAGTACCTCAAAACCCTTATTTTATTCCCAAGAACTTGTAGCTGGAGTGTAAACTGAGTTGTTCATGTTCTTTTGTGGCCTCTAAGAGGTGCTGAAGTGAGGATGCTGTGTGGCCCCATCAGTACCCCAGACCACCACTGTAACTGGAATCAGATCATGTGGGGGAGGGGCTCCTCGGCCTTAAGGAGGCTGTGAGATGGACTCAGGTCATTTTCTCAACCTTGGCACTATTGGCATTTTGGACCAGATAATTTTTTGTTGTGAGGGGTCATCCTGTGAATTGTAGAATGTTTGGTAGCATCTCTGACCTCCACTCACTAGGTGCCAGTAACAGCCTTCTAGTCGTGATGATAAAAATAAATAAATATCTCTGCACACCACCACATGATCCTTGCTTGGGGGGGAAAATTGCCCTTGGTTGAGAACCACTGGTCTAGGCAGATGGGGAAGTATGGGGGCATCCCCCAAGGTACCACGCTGAGCTAAGCTGAGGAGGCAAGAAAGAGTGTGATCAGAGAGGAGACACTCCTGCCCAGGCAGGGCTCACGCAGACCCTCAGGGTTAAGTACAGAGGTTGGTCTTGGAAGATAAACATCCCCCACCCCCACCCTTAACCCTCAGCCCCAACCCCACGGTTTCCCCTAGTAAGCATGTGGCCTGGCTTCCTTCCTCAGAAAGCAGTGCACTGCTTGGATGTCAACCTCTGGGATTCTCATAGCCCGAATCAAAATATATAACCCTATCCAGCCCCAGGAGCCCTGGCCAAGACAGTGCCCAGCGGCAGAGAATGCTCACTGAATGGACTTTGCATCAGTCTGATCTTAGGGCAGAGCATGGAGTCATGCTATCTGGGTGTGAATGAATCCCTGCTCTGCTACTCACTCACTGTGTGACCTTGGGCAAATTGCTTGACCTCTCTGTGCCTTAAGATGCTTATCTGTAAAATAAAGACAATAGTAGCATTTACTTCATGAGGTCTGTTATGAGGATTAAATAACTTAATATTTGTAAAGTGCTTAGAACACAGCCTGGCACATAACGAGTACTAGGTGCTTGTTAAATAAGCCAAAACCCAACAGTAATTGCTACAGACCAGGAAATGCAGCCCTCTATAAAACAGTAGTTGTCCCTGCTATGCCCTAAGGTCCAACAGTTGTATTTCTGTGGGGTGAGGGAGCTATAAATCCCTGAGGCAGCTCCCCTACGGAGGTGGGTGTTCTTAGGGAAAGCTCCTTTGACCAGACAGAAAACTCAGTGCAGAGGGCTCCAAAACTTCTCACCTGACAGCCCCTGGAGATTCCTTTGATTTGAGTGTTGGGAGCAAAAATTTTTCCTCTACCAATTTGAGTTTGAGCGGTGAGGGTGGGAGCATGTGAATTAACTAACATTAGACAGATTAACAGGAGAAAAAAATTGTACACACTCAATATGTGGGCACAAGGAGTAATGAGTAACTCACTGAACAACTACAGGTGAAGGTTTATATACCAACTTAACAAAACTGGGGGTTAGGGCTTTTGTTAGGGTTAGGATGGAAGGTTCTGGTGAGGCTTGTTTGTATAATTTCTTTGGGAATGTCCTGGTGCTCAAGGTCAGTGCCTCCCAGACTGGAGACCTCCCTGGAGTGCGGGTGGGGTTGTGGCATGTAGTCAAGTAAGGGGAGTTCAGATGAGGTTTTTTCCTGGTCTGTTGGGTTATTAGTCCCTTCAAGAGAAATACCTGGGAAAGAAGAAGGAGTGAGTGAAGGAATGGGGATGAGTAGCTCTGACCTTTGGGGAGCCCTGATATTTCTACCTGTCAGAGGAGGCAGAAATCCAGCCACGAAGCCTCACCAAACATGCAACAGGAAAAGCCACTCAGAGTTGTCAAATGCTTCGTGTGACTTATCTATCACTATGTAACAAATCACCCTAAAACGTCCCGGCTTTAAAAACAAACATTTATCATCCCTAAGAAGCAGCTAAGCTGGGTGGTCCTGGGACGCTCAGGGTCTCTCATGAAGCTGTGGTCAAGATGTTGAACAGGGCTGCTATCATCTAGAAGCTTGCCTACAGCTGGAGGGTGTACATATGTCCAAGATGACTCCTCACATGGCAGGTGGCAGAAGGCCTTAGTTCCTCACCACATGGATCTCGGATAGGTCTGTTTGAGTATCCTTACAACATGGCAGCTAGCTTCTTCCAGAATGAGCAGTCCAAGACAGAAATTAAGGCAGAGGTATAATGTCTGTTCAGCTAGCCTCAAAAGCACATACCATCCCTGCTGCTATATTCTGTTGGTCCTACAGACCAACCCTTCTACAATGAGGAAGGAGACTCTATAAGGGCATGGCAACCAGGAGGTACAGGTCACTGAGCACCATCATGGAGGCTGGCTACCACAGATTTTCAGTTCTCCCTCTCAGAAGCATGTTCTCCTGGACACGTGCCCAGATGTCAGCCCCGTTCAGGCACACTCGGGCAGAAGCCTCTCAGGCTGAAAGCCCAAGACCCTGGGGTGAGATCGGTGCTGCTGCCCACTGTCTCGGTCGGCCTCCTCACTGAACAGCATACCCACTCAGAATTGCGTGAGTCATGCCCATCTATGAGCAAGAGCAAAGGCTGTATGCACTAGGCTCCTCTCTGAATAAAGACTCAGAAATGAAGCCTTCACACCAAAAAAAAAAAAGGTAACAGTAGGGAAACATGATTGTAAAAGGGTGGCCCAAGCTTTCAGAGGAGGGAGATATGATAGGGCTGGGGCAATTCTGCAGGCTTCAGAGAGGAGCTAGGACATGAGTTAAGTCTTAGCATCCAAGGCCCTTCCTGAGCCCCACATTCAGATATGATGAACGATTGACAACTTCCCATTGCTTCCTGCTGTTTTGTGCCTCCCCGCCATTGCACACGTTCTTCCTTCCAGCAGGAATAACTTTCCCCCATCATTCCCCTTCTTGTTAACTCTATTTTTCCTTTCAGCATTAGCTCAAGGAGCACTGCCTCCAAGAAGCCATCCCTGATACCTTCACATCTGATGTAGCTGTTCATCTCTGAGGTCTCAAAGCACCCTCACCCCTCACAAATCTGTATTATGCGTGACCACACTCACTACATGCTTGAACCTCCTTGAGGGCAGGCAACAATGTCACATTCAAATCTTATGGTGCCTAGTACAGTGCCTGGTGCAAATCACCACTGAATATATGTTTGTAAAAGGAAAGGAGGGAGAGGAAGAGGACAGGAGAGAAGGACGGGCTCAGGACACAGCAAACAACTCATCGTCTTTCTCCCCTTCATTCCCCATGAGTGGGGCTTCCAGCTAAATCAGAGCTATTGGCCAGAACCACTCTCCCCTGCCTCTCCATATCCCAAGAAAAATAACCTGGACAGTTCTAGTTTCGATCACATAACGTGTTGTCTGAGAAACAGCTTTTGGTACTGAAGGCAAGTTAAAAAAGAGGGATCGGAGGGGTATTTGTTCCCAGGATATCTTGACTTTGCTAGAGGAGCTTGGGACTAATAACAGGTTGAAACCACCCCATGGTGACAATCTCTGTGGGAAAATCTCGTGACCGAGCAGGTTCCCTGAGAACAATCAGCAGTGCTGGAAAGAGGCTGAATATCTGTGTTTAAAGAGACTCAAGGCCATCACAAGGGGTGACCCCAGAATGAGATCAGCCATTGGAGAGAATCCTAGGGGACTGGAGGTCTGGGGCACTTGACTTGCCCTTGAGCTGCCTGAGGCCACCCTCTGGCCCCACTCTGCCTGGAGGCCCAAGTGATAGCCCTATCAGCCACCTCTGGGCACACATTAGACCTCTGGTTATTCACAGCCACTTACAGGAGTTCTCTTTCCACATGCGGCAGGTTAATATTTTAAATATTAACTATTGTTTTGTTTTGGTTTAGTTTTCTGTTTGCTGAAATCTCATGTGCTCAGAATGAATTAGCCATCCTCCTTGGTTCAAGGCACACCATCTCTGTTAGTATGGGCAGGGCTCACTTTATTTTACTTTATTTTTTTGACCCCTTCACCCCATCCCCCATCTCATTTTTCTCCTCTTACTGTTTCTGTGATTCTGTGTGTCCTGCTAATCTATATTCCTATTTGTATCCAGGCCCAATATTGGTATTATTTTGCGCATATTGGTGGTCTTTTGCTATACATATCATTCTCTTTTCACATTTTTCCAGTCAGGATTATGAGATCTTGAGATGGCTCCAAGTTGATATAAGTAAATATGGAACACAGCATTCCCTTTTTCTGCTGAATAGTATTCATCATTTGCATAGAAGATATTTTATCCACTTTACTATTAACAAACTTTTGGGTGCTTCCAAATCTTTCTTATTACAAACAATTCTACAAGAACATATTCACACATGTTTCTTTGGGAGCCTGGGCAAGAGTTTCCCTGGGTTTGGTTTCTAGGAGTGCTAGGTCGGGTCGCAGGATCTATCCGTATTCAGTTTCACTTAACTTCCAAACTGCTGCCGAAAAAGGTTACACTGATTCACGTGCCCATGAGAGTTTGTTTTCCTTCACTTTTGGCAGCATTTGATATCCTCCAACTTCTTAATATTTACCAACCTGATAAGTATAAGACCTATATCAACATCTTAACAAAATTTTCCATGATGTTTCCTTCCCATCCCTATCTGTTTTCCTATTCTAAGTCTCAGGTTGTTCTGTTCTGACTCGCTCAGGAAGGGATGTGATAGCTGAAAGCAGGAGGGGTGTGGGGGAGGGAGAAGTGTCTCCTTCTGGCTTTTGAGTTTCAAAATCCTGGACTACAGGATTATGCGGCACAGAATGCGTGGCACAGAAAAACCACTTGAGAGAAAAACATCATGAAAAAGAAAGACCAAGCATGCCCTTTGGCTCAGCCCCACTTGAACAATGATGGCTGAGCTGGTGAAGGAGAGTGTTAGGAGGAAGGAAGAAAAGTTCCGATGGATTGCAAACCAGAATCCTGACAGGCTGAGGCAGGCAGCATAGACAGAGGAAGTGGGCCAGGTTTAAGGGCAGCAGGGAGTGGCAGAGACTGTGGTTTGCTAGATGGTGGGTGTCTTCCTGTAACATTTCTCAACTACAGCTGGGTGTTGCAGTGTGGATGTCTGGCCTAGTGTTACCAGATCTTTCCATTTTTTCAAGAGAATCCAAAATCAGAATTTTTATATAGGAGCTCTCATTTTTTTTAAAAATGTGACTATGGAAAACTTCCAACAGATTTAAAAATCAGCAAAATAGTATAATGAACCTACCTGTACTTATCAACAAGTTTTAGCAACTATCAATTCAGCCAATTTTGTTTCATCTATAACCCGACCCACTTCCCCTTATCCTGAATTATTTTAAAGTAAATCCCAGACTCACCACTTTCTTCGTAAAGATAAGGACTTGTGTTTCTAACCATAATACAATGTCATAACTAAATAAACCCCAATAATTTTACATTAAATAGCCTGTCAGTGTTAACATTTACAGTTTTCTCATGAAGGTCATAACTGTTTATATTAGTTCATATTTTACAGTTTGTTTGAAACAGGATCCAAACAAAGTCCACACATTGCAAGTGATTGATGTTTTTAAGTCTCCTTGAACCTATAGGTTTGCTGCCCATCTTTTTGTCCTTGCAACGTATTTGTTAAAGAATCCAGGCCTTTGGTCGCGTAGTTTCCCACAGTCTGGATTTTGCTGGTGTCATTTAACATGCTCCTCTGTCTTCTGCATTTCCTGTAAATTGGTAGATGGATCTAAAAGCTAAAGCTGTCATAAAAAATATTCATAACCTTTTCAAAAGAATCTTTAAATATTATCTGAGCCAGACAAAATATCCCCAGGACTGGATATGACCTGCATGCTACTAATTTGCTACCTCTGGCTTAGATGTTGGTGGATCATGGACAAAAGGATTTGGGGCCCTCTGTCCTGGGCTGAGCCCCAGAGAGAGAACAAAATCCCAAATGAACGTGTAGGATCTGAGAGCAGGAGGCTCTGAGGCTCACTTTCCAGACAGAATCCCACAGAGAGGTGGTGAGTCCCCAGAGAAGGGAGAAAGGTATACAGAGTGTGGAGGCAGACACAGCCTGGTATGGCCTGGCAGGGTGATTCACAGGCACTCAAGGGCAGTACAAAAGCAGAGAGCTACTATATGCCCAGTCCTGATGGACCCTGTGTCTCCATAGCAACCGAAGAACATCTGCCCTGCCACACCTCCATGTCGTAGGAAGTCCTCCAGAACTAGACAACCAGAGGAAAAGGGGGCAGACCCTACATAGCTGGGATGAAGATCAGGACACCTTGATGGGATGGGGGACTGTACTAGAAGTTCAATTGCATTCAGGAAAACAAAAGAGTTTATGTTTCTTCCTCAATTAAGTTGTGGACTGAGGTCTGTACCCACTCCAATGGGAGCCTCTAGGGACCCCTAAAAACTCCTTTGCAGCACAGTTCAGAGCACAGGCATTTGAGGGCAGTGGCTCCCTCCCCATGAGAGAACTGGATTGAATAGATGAGGGAGACCCTCAGAGGTCACTAACGATTCTGGAAATCCTCATTTCCCTTCTTTCTGTTTAATTTTGATAGAAATATTTATCTAACTTTCTGGGTTTTGTTTTTTTAAAAAAGATTTGAGTATGCTTCATAATTAATTTACTAATGGATTTTGTTTTTCAATCTGAACTGAGGCTCTTTGTTTTTAGTAGAAGAATTTTGACTACATTCATTTACTATTATGTTTAGTCATTTCCTGGGTTCATATTTTATTTTAACTTTTATATTTCCTCATCTCTTTTCCATTAGTATCATTTTTCCCCCTCTTTCCGCCTCCCCCCGCCCCACTCCAGTTCATGCCATTATTTCTCAGTCTAGTTGTGTAGGACACAGCTCCCTGGCCTATGCTGGTATTATGAGCCTTGCGCTCCACCTTGCTGAGACAGTCGCCGATCAGTCGGCCGCTCACAGCAGCTTTCACTGGCTGCCGGCCAATCACGATGGCTGCTGGCCAACTAGCCCGTGGCAGCACCCTCGGCAGCCCGGGGCAGCCCAGCTCCAGGGTGAGCCATTGTTCACAATCTTAGCTGTAGAGGGCACAGCTCACTGGCCCATGTGCAAATCAAAATGGCAACCTGGGCGTTAGGAGCATGGCACTCCAACCACCCAAGCCACCGGGCCCGCCCCTCCATTAGTAACTTATACATAAGTTATTTGTATTTTATAAGTAAGTATATGTGGTAAGTCACATTTTTTTGAGCAGTAATGGCCAATTAACTTAAAATAAACAATAAACATTTTCTTTTCCATATTTGGTCCTAACAATCAGAACTTTTACCTCTCTTCTATGAGAAACAAAACAATTTTGTTTTTCACTGCCTACCAAATAAAGGCAAAAAGTATTCAAAAGAATGAAAAAGGCCATCGTACAATGGAAAAGACATGTTTAGAATAATAAAATGTTAAGAACATTGAATACAGATGATCCCAAAATAATTACAAAACATATAAAGCATAAATGAGTATAAACACAAGGAAAGTTCATTTTAGAAAAAAATTATAGTAAGAGATTTTACTGGCCTATCCTCAATTAGGCTTGAACTCAGCTGCATAAAAATAGAGGCGCAAATATGGCAACTTAATCAAATGGAGTATTTTCCCCAAGTAATAAGAAGTCTGGCAGGCCTCCAGGGCCAGTGCAGAAGTTGTGGAAGTTATCAATATTTAGGTTCCTCCTAACTTCTACAGTGTGCTGTTCTTGACCTTGAAGGGTAGCTGAATATGCCACCCCAAAATATGCCATTTTGGTATAGGATTATTTTGAGCTAAAGGCAATTGAGAAGAAGTAAATACAAGAAAAGTTATCTGCCCTCCTACTATTTGCCTAAAAGCAGGACACAAATTTGTAAATGTATCCCCTCCCCCCTCTCTATCAGGAAAGACTGAAGTTAATCACTTGAGAGAACTCTAAACCCTAATTAGTCTGGAGATAGCACCAGGGGAATCAACCATGTGCAGACAACCCAAATACTATATAACACATGGATTTTCAGCAAGATCCACACCTTTGTTTATCCCCTCTTGGACTGCTCTGCTTGCTTACTGTTGGACCCCTGCCTCCCCATGCAGAGTAACACACTATTTCCCAATCTCTCTGGCCTGTCAACACCAGCTGTTCTCTTAACTAATCCCTCTCTCTATTTCAGCAACACACTCATTGGTTGTTGGAGTGGTGCCCTTCCCAGCTCAGCCACGAACCAGGGTCCCCCTACTAACTACACTCATAGATACTTCTACTTCAGCCCCTAAGGAAAAGTATCTTAGAGATAGAATTAATGGATCTCTTGTACTATGTATAATTTCCAACTATCCATGGTAATTTCCTCTATGGACTCATACATCATAGTCTAGGCCACAAACATAATCTCAAGTATTTCAAAAAGAACAGAAATGATACATGCTATGTTCTCTGGCCAAAATAGAATGATATATAAAGTAACAAAAATAAACCAACCACTTGGAAATTTAAAAATTCTTATTGAGTCAGCAATTGAATTGGAAAGGAAATCAAGAACACAAAAGGAGTTTATTCAGAAAACAATGATCGTTAAAACATGCCACAGTAATCTCTGTGGAATGTATTCAAAGCAGTACATTTAGGAAATTTTATGATTCTAAATTTCCTCTCTTTTTTTGGTGGTTGATAAAAAGAGAACATTTTAGAAAGAATTCCACTTGAAGATATTAGAAAAGGAATGAGAAGATAAGCCAGGCCAAAGAGGAAGAACAAAATATGACGATAAGAGCAGGAGATAATTTTGAAAATGAAAAATAATTTCACTGGGCCCAATAAATATAATCAAACATGAAGTATTTGAAAAGTAAAGCCACAATTCAATAAAATTTAACTGAGAAAGGAGATACCAGCCAATTGCAAAAATTTATAAGAAAATAGAACACAAAAGCATATGCTAATAAGATTTGAACATACGAATGAAAAGAGCAATTTTTTTTACAATATGAAAATCCAAACTTCACCTAATAATATTAAACTAATAACTTGAGAAGGGGGAAGAAATGTAGAAAGTTATTCAACTAAAAGTGTCCAGGTATGTATCTACGTATTAGTTTTTCTGTTGCTACGTAACAAATTACCACAAACTCAGTGGCTTAAAACAACACATACATATTATTTTATAGTTTCCCTGGCTCAGGAGTCTGGATACAGCTTAGCTGGGTCCTGGGCTCAGACCACAGATAGCAATCAAGATGTTGGCTACATCGTGTTCTTATCTGGTGGCTTAAATGGGGAAAAATCTGCTTCTAAGCTCATTGGTTGTTGGCAGAACTAATTTGCTTGTGGCTGTAGGACTGAGGGCCCAGCTTCTTACTGACAGTTGGCTGTTAGCTACCCTCAGGGCACCTTTAGTTCATTGCTATGTGGCCCTCTCCATAGGCAGTTCACAATATGGCAGTTTGCTTTTCAAGACCAATAAGAAAATCTCTCTCTCTCCAATCTACTTAGACAGTCATATAACAAACATAATTAAGGAGTAACAGTTTATCACCGTAGCCGTATGACATATCTACTGTGTTTCCCTGAACATAAGACCTGGCCAGAGAATCAGCTCTAATGCATGTTTTGGAGTAAACATTAATATAAGACTTGGTCTTATTTTACTATAAGACCAGGTATATAATATAATATAATATAATATAATATAATATAATATAATATAATATAATATAATATAATATAATATAATATAATATAATAATCTCGGTCTTATATTAATGTTTGCTCCAAAAGACACATTAGAACTGATTGTCCAGCTAGGTCTTATTTTTGGGGAAACATAGTAATCAAGGAATTAGCATCCTTTTACCTTTGCCATAGTATATTAGTTAGAAGCAAGTCACAGGTTCCACTTCCATTTAATAGAAGGGGATTGATTATACAGAAGTGTTACTCATTGGAGGTTGCCTTAGATGGCCACCACATATTATTGTCTACCACAATATGGGTGAATGCTAAATCCTCCCAAACTTTCCATGGCTAATTACCTTACTTTAAAAAATGGCAATCAAGGAGTCCTATCCCTTGAAATTAAGACTGAAGCTCCAAAAAAGGCATGTGCAACATGCAAAATAAGGCTTTGAGAACAGAGTCTCAGGCCCTCACCTTTATGTACTTTAATACCCATTGCTACATCCCAATCTATAGCTCAGCTTGTGAGTCCAAACTCTGCCCTCCACTTCTCCCTGACTTCAAATCCAGGTACTGTACTGTCAATTCTTGGCTTTATTTTTTGGTTTGACAAGCAGCTGCCCCCAGTGGAGTCTTGCTCTCCGTGGCTGTCATGTTCTCTCGCTAAGGCCATATGTGCAATGCATACAGCTTTAGGAATCTAGTGATATTTGAGGCCCTTACCTCTTGGTCTCCTCTCCTGACCTATAGCCTGCCTGATCCACCAGATGTTGCAAATATTGTGATCCGTATGCTGAAGGGCCTATCTGTGATTGATGCTGTAAAGAAAGGGGCTGTGAACTACAATGTACTAAGTCTTGGTTGATGAAAGCTCTCTTGGGATGGACTGAACTGGAATTGGAAGGCTCTGGGGTTGATTTTGTTAGTGATGGCATAGGACAAATGTATTTCTTTGACTGTTTTTATTGGATGGTCAGAGAGGAGCTAATGGACAGATTTGGTCTTCACTAAAATGTACTGGTCTTAAAGCATCTCTGCTATTCCATACCTTGTTTCTGATCCTTGAAAAGTGTAGTCTACTGCATAGTTCATTCCAAGATGTAAA
Organism: Rhinolophus sinicus; assembly: GCF_036562045.2. Taxonomy (NCBI): domain Eukaryota; kingdom Metazoa; phylum Chordata; class Mammalia; order Chiroptera; family Rhinolophidae; genus Rhinolophus; species Rhinolophus sinicus. The sequence goes on along the minus strand of NC_133755.1, from coordinate 43,953,081 downwards.
ACTACATAAGGCTTAATCATGAACTCTCATAAAGACAATGCATAAATAAAGACTATTATAGGTCATATAGTCTCAGTGGGGCGATATCTCCATGTATTCCAATGGAGCAATTTGGTTCTTGGGGGTGGTAAAAAAATCTTATTCCTTTTTATGTACAAAGTGCACTTATGCATATAGTACATATATAGATATATAGTATATCTGTGGAATTAAAATGACATGAGGAACAATTAAGAAAAAATGTCTAAAAATGTCTCCTTGGGGGGCAGTAATGAGAAAGAGGTTCAGAAGCACTGCTCTAGGGAATCTTCATCTACAGATATGAATCGCCCACAAATCTCACATTAATATATACATAAAATAGATTTAATTAATATATTATGGAAAAAATTACACCATAGCCAAAGAGGTTTTTATCCCAAGAATGACTGAAGGGTTTGACACAAAGGCAACTTTTATTAATAATAACAATAACGTACCACCCATATCACTGGGGTAAATAATGAACAAATATAATCATTTCTTTTTTTTCCCCCCTTTCTTCTGCCTCTCTCTCTCACACACACACACACACACACACACACACACACACACACACACACTCTGGTTCAAGCCGTTGTTTCTCAGTCTAGTTGTGTAGGACACAGATCCCTGGCCCATGCTGGTATTATGAGCCTTGCGCTCCCTCCAGCAGTTGGTTGCCAGTCATCGGTTGGCCGCTCACAGCAGCTCATGGCAGCTCTTGCCAGCTGCTGGCCACTCACGCTGGCTGCCAGCCACTCACACTGGCCACCGGCCGCTCATGGCAGCACACAGTAGCCTGCAGTAGCACACAGCAGCCCCCCGGCAGCACTCAGCAGCCCACGGCAGCCCACAGCAGCTCTCGCCAACCTCCGGCTACTCACGTCAAGCCAGCTCCAGGGAGAGCTGTTGTTCTCAATCTTAGCTGTAGAGGACACAGCTCACTGACCCATGTGGGAATCCAACCGGTGACCTCGGTGTTGGGAGCATGGCGCTCCAACCACCTGAGCCACCGAGCCGGCCCCTAATCATTTCAATCCATGCTGAAACAGCACTTGATAAAATTCAATCACCAATTCTCATTAAAAAAGAGAGAACGAGAAATAGAAAAATATTACAATAGCAAAATACAGAGCTATTTAAAACAGATCTGGCTTTATATTCAATGCAAAGCAGAACTATTATTTAAAATAGGAACAACCAGGAGGCCCTGCCTGGCCCACCTTCACTTCAGCCACATAAAATGACTGTCCAGTCACTGCGGCCATGAGGCTTGATATGAATTAATAAAATAGTGAGAAAAGTGGATGAGTATAAAATATAGTGCATATTCAAAATACAACATAGTTCCTTTGAATTGATTAGAAATTTTAATTAAAAATTAGACCTTATTCACAATAGTAACAAAAAATAAAATACTGAATAAGAATTATAATCATTTTCAGTATCATCTAATCTATATTTTCAAAAATCTGTATGTTTCTATGTGTTTATATATGCATGCAAATGAATAGAAAAAGGCCTGGAAGTCTAAGAGAAGTATTTTTCCCAAGAAAGAGGAAGAAGCTGGAGAGAAGGTGAGAGGGAGCTTTTCTGCTTCCTTTGAATTTCTTCCAATGACAATGTATTAACAAAGAACTTACATAATTTTTAAAACTTTATAAAATAGCATATACGACCCCATTTTGTCAAATTACAGACACATTTATGTATATTAGAAAACGTCTTAAAACATGATCGCACAAACTCAATAGTGGTTATGTACAGATAGTGGAATTTCAGATGATTTTTCTGTGATTTTTCTTTTTAGCATTGTTTAGTGTTTTATAATAAGTATGTGTTATTTTAATAATAAAAAGAAATAAAGATATCTTCATTTTGAAAAGAAACAACAATCAAATGAGCACTATTCATGATATAAACAAGGACATTTTAAAAACTAAGATAGAAGAAGAATATAAACAAATGGAAAAATAGATCATGTTTCTATATGAAATATAATCCATGCTTTTGGATTTTTAAAGTTCCCAGTTATGTTTGTAATAATAATATTTTTGCATTCTGTTCTAATATTTACTTTTCCAGCACCATATTTAAGTAACAGTGCTGATAAAGATAAATTATTCTAAAACTTTATTGTACATCAGATTCACTTGGAAGGCTTATTAGGGATAAATTTAACAAAAGATGTGCAAGATCTGTACACTACAAAATCTGAAAACTCTAAAACATTGCTGAAAGAAGTTAAAGAAGGCCTAAATAAGTACAGAAATTCTAAAATCATGGATCAGAAGACTCAGTATTAAGATGTCAATTCTCCCCAAATTGATCTGTAGATTCAGTGTAATCCCAATCAAAGTCCCAGAAGGCTCTTTGTAGAAGATAAAAAACTGATTCTAAAATTTATCTGGAAATTCAAAGGACTTGGAATAGTCAAAACAACTTTGAGAAAGAATAACAACGTTGGAAGACTAATACCACCTGATTTCAGACTCACTATAGAACTACAAAAACCAAGACAATGTTTTATTGGTGTAAAGACAAGCAAATAGACATTTCAATGGAATAGAACAGAGTCCAGAAGTAGTCACACATATGTGGTCAATTGATTTTTGACAAAATTATCAAGGCAATGAGGAAAAGAATAATCCTGTTAAGAAATGGTGCTAGAGCAACTGAAGATTTAAAAAAAAAAGAAAGAACCTTGACCTTTACCTCATATCATACACAAAAATTAACATGAAAACCTGAGCATCTGTCATAGACTGGAGGAGACACAATAACTAAATGTAATATGAGATTCTGGATTGGATGTTGGACCATAAAAAGTATAGTAAGGAAAAAAACAAGTGAAATTTAAATAAAGTCTTAGTTAATAAATGATCATTTCTCTCATTTGATAATTACACAATGGTTATGTAAGTTATTAACATTAGGGGAATATATATATATATATATATATATATATATATATCCAAAAAATGTATATATATATGTGTGTGTGTATATATATATATATATCCAAAAATTGTATACACATTTTAGGAGCTGTTATCTCTACTCAAGCAGTAGTTCACCATAATCGGAAGTGTCTGGACACTGATGGTAACCACTTTGAGCACCTCTTGTACTTGCAGAAATCAAATGTGACTTGTATTCATCTTTTGTTATTGGTATATATTGAGTATTACAATTTTAATACAGTTTTGTTTTCTTAAAATGTGTATACATCATTTTGTAGCTTTTCAAAATAAAAAGTTTCTTAAAAATTACCTTTAAATGGATCGTAGACAAATTTAAGAGTTAAAACTTCTAGAAGAAAATTTAGTATACAATAGTAGTAGGTTTGGTTTAGCAAGATTTCTTAAATATGACACAAAAGACAAAAAGTATAAAAGAAAAAAATCAATAAATTAGACTTTATCAAAATTTGAGATGTTCGTTCTTCAAAAGACACTTACAAAAATTAAAATGTAAACCACGACTGGGAGAAAATATTAGAAAATATATACTTGACAAAAGACTTGCATCTGGAATATATGAAGAATTCTTATAACAACAATAAGATAAGCAAACCAATAAAAAATGGGCAAAAGATTTGAATGCATACTTCACCAAGGAAGATATACAGATGGCAAATAAGCACATGAAGATGGTCAACATCATTAGGAATTAGGGAAATGCAAGTAAAACCACAATGAAGTACCACTACACACTTCCAGAATGGCTAAGATTTTAAAAGACTGACCTTACCAAGTGTTGACAAGGATGTGAAGGAACTAGAAGCTCATGTACTGACCAGTGGGAACATGAACTATCCCAAGTAGGAATTGAACTGGCAACCTTGTTGTTGAGAGCTTGTACTCTAACCAACTGAGCCACCGGCCACACGGTAGTTTTTTGTGTGGTTTTTTTTTTAAGACAAACTACACCATATTATCCGATCATTCCACTTCTAAGTATTTACCCAAGTGCAATGACAGCATATATCCATACAAAGACTTGCACATGAGTGTTCCTAACAGTTTTATTTAACTAGTCCCAAATTGGAAACAATCCATATGTCCATAAACAGGTTAATAGATAAGCAAATTGTGTATGTACACATAATGGAACACTACTCATCTATAAAAAAGGAATAAAATATGGACACACAATACAACATGGATGCATTGTGAGTGGCTGTAGGGGTCAGGCCCCAGCAGGAGAGATCCTGGGGACCAGTCCCAGCAGGGCAGCCATAATGACCAGCTGCGGTGGTACCAGCAGTAGTCATGGCAGATGTGCCCTGTTGGTGAGCCCGAGTCCTAGGCTGTCTGCTCCTGAAGTATCATTCTGGCTGGGTCTTTTATCCTTGGCTCCCACTCAAGCCCAGTACCCTGATCCTACTGCTGATCCTATGAGCTACTGATAGGAAACCTGTAATGAGTTGAGTTGTGGCCTCCAGAAATTCATATGTTGGAGTCCTAACTCCCAGTACCTAAGAATATGAGGTTCCTTGGAAATAGGGTCATTGCAGAGGTAATTAGTTAAGATGAGGTCACACTGGAGTAGGGTGGGCCTCTAATCCAATATGACTATTGTCCTTCTAACAAGCAGAAATTTGGACACAGATATGCAAAAAGGAAGAATGTCACATATAGATGAAGGCAAAGATCTACAAGCCAAGGAATGCCAGAGATTGCCAGCAAATTACTTGTTAGGAGAGAGCCATGAAACTTATACAATTTTTAAAACTTTATAAAACAGCATATCTGACCCCATTTTGTCAAGTTACAGATAGATACATTTATGTATATTTAGAAAATGTCTTAAAAAATGATCACACAAACTTAATAGCGGTTATGTATACATGATGGGATTTTAGATGATTTTTCATTGTGATTTCTCTTTTTAGAATTGTTTGATGTTTTATAGTGAGCATGTGCTGTTTTTATAATAAAAAGGAAAAAAGGTATCTTCATTTTGAAAAGAAACAAACAGAATGAAATGAGTGCTATTTATGATATAAACAAGGACATTTTTAAAATTAAGATAGAATATAGACAAATGTAAAAATAAATCATGTTCCTCTTTAGAATTTATAGTATATTCACACATAAATATAATAAAGATAAATCTTCCCAAGCTATAAATAGATTTATTATATCAATTAGCATTTCAAAATAAGAAACTTCCTGTTTATATTTATTATACTCTCCTTTTATATAACCCACTGAACATAGCAAAAAAAATTAAAATTAAAATTAAAAAATAAGGAAGGAAGCCTCCATTTTTAATGAGACAAGGAAGCACCAAACCAGAAACCATGAAGCAAACCTGCTAGTTACTGTGGGATCAGAACCAGAACAGGAAAGAGATGCCAGGTACCTCCTTGAACCCACAGTAGGACCCAGATCTTTCAAAAGGTCCATTGTGGAAGGTTTAATCCATCTACGAGAAGTGGTAGCACGGGCTGCCTCCAGAGACTGGGGATTGTCCTGTAGAGAGTGGGATACATAGAGGTAGAGCTACAGGAACTACGTTGCTGACCTCACCTCCAGAAAGGGAGACATGCAAGGATGACTCGTGGGATGGAGGCAAAAGAGGAAGTGGCAATACCACTAGATTGAACTGCAGGGAGCCCATGAGTCTAAGCCACATAGATTTCCAGAATACCAAAATCTGAGAGGAGATTCTCCCCCAAGAAAAAAGAAATAACTGAAAGGGTGTTTGAGACAACAAAACTTATTAAAGTTGAAGGATCCTAGATGCTCTTCAATCCCAACTTCTCCACTTGTCATACTGTTATTTAGCCAGTAGTGGACCCCATTCAATGATAAGTAATAATCAAATAGAAACCATAATGGGATTTATGCATAGAAGTTGTAGAGGAAGGGAATACACACAAAAGGCTGATAAAAAAATAATAATAAATACCAAAAGAGAAATTACCCAAGGAAACAGAAAAGATGTTCAGATAAATTGTCTATATTCTCAAAGAAATTTCAGACAACACTATCCTTCCAGAAAAAGACCTCAGAGGAAAGACATAAGAATTCAAAGAAGCAATTTAAAAAAGTAAAAGAAGATAAAAGACAAGCTAATAGATTCAGGATAAAAATGAAAAAGTAAACCATGATAGACATGGAATCTACATTAGAAGCAACAGAAAATAAGATACAAACAATTGACTTTATAGTTTGAACCATAGTAGAAAGATTTTGGGATAGCACATGAAATGAACAACAACAAAGCCCAAGATTTGTTCATTATTCTAGAGCAAATTTCTTGTGTTATCAAAGAAAGATCAATAATAGGGATCCCTGGCATTTTTCAAGAAGAATAGGCATTTCCAAAGGAGGAGAATAAAAGGAATTAAATATAAATCATTTTCAAAAATAAAATTCAAGAGAACTTTCTTGAAATAAGGACGATTTGAATCTACAAATCAAAAGAGCATGTATATTCCAAGAAAAATGGACACAGACTGTTCAACATCAAGATATATCCCACTGAAGTTATGAAACACCAAGGATAAAGAAAATCTCACATGGATGGCTATGTAGTTAGTAAACCATGTACAGAAAGAAAAATTAAGTTTCTTTGGGCTTCTTCACAATGCCAAAAGACAGAGGTCCAACATTTAAAAAGGTCTAAAGAAAAGAAAACGTGATTCAACGATGTGTATACTTGTATACCAAGTTATCCTTCAAGTATAAAGACAATAGGCAGGCATTCTCAGGCATGCGGAACCTTAGAGAATAAAGCACTCAGGAACCCTTCTTGAAAAACAACTTTTGAATGAAATCCATCCAACCAAAGAATGAGTTGAAATAAATTCCAGAATAGAGAATCTAGGTGAATTAGATTCCTAGGGTTGCCATAACAAAGTACCACAAACTGGATGACTTAGAAAAATAGAAATTTATTGTCTCACAGTTCTGCAGTCTAGAAGTCTGAAATCAAGGTGTCAGCAGGAGCACCGCTGAAAGAACAAGGGAAGGATCCTTCCTTACCTCTTCCAGTGTCTTGTAGCCCTGGAGGTTCATTGCCTTGTAGTGAACGTGGTATGTTCCCTGTGTCCCTTTATATAGTCTTCCCTCTGTGCATGTCTGTGTCCAAATTTCCCTTTTTATAAGGACACAAGTCATATTGGATTAGGGTCCACTCTAATGACCTCATTTTAACTCGATTACCCCTGTAAATAGTCTACTTCCAAATAATGTCACATTCTGAGGTACTGAGAGTTAGGACTTCTACATACCTTTTAGGGGGAACATACGATTGAACCTGTAACACTGGGGTAACATGAGGGGTGAGCACTGAGTCTATCAAATATGGCGCTAAAACTAAGTGACAGCAAGAAGAATGGTTAGAGAACAAGATGAAATGAGGTAAACATTGACAATGGAATATAATAAAAATCAAGAGACAGATTCAAGTATGAACTGCCTTCAGCGGGATGAAAGTAATTCCTCTTCATTCATAGCAGGAAGTCAATAAATACTACTTAAAATTGAAACTTGTCTTTTTTTTAAAAGCATAGCAAATTCAGTATTCTCATTTTTTTTTAATTCTAAAAGAATTAATCTTTTAAGAACTTGTGGTAAAGAAACAAGCAATTTAGTCATTTCTAAGTTTTGCTTCAATTTTTCTACCATTCAATTCAAGTAAAATATTAAAATTTTTTCATCTAAAATAGTATGCAGAGTATGAGCCTATTTTTATAAAATGTTATTGGTCATTCCATCTGTTTATCCACATACCTATAGAGTCTCTACTAATGTTCTATAGATGTTGGGAATGGTTGTCTCTAGACGGTAGGATTCATAGTAAGGATTTTTTTTAAACTTTTTTTTGGTGCTTTTCTATATTACTTCAATTTTTATAATGAAGTTAATTTGAAACAATAAAAATAAAGTCATTATTTCACATTTTCCCAAAAGCTTTCTTTGTAGGCGTTGGAGGTAGGACTCAACTTCAGGTCCTAGGAAGAGATGGGTCCAGGAGGCAGAAGGTGGGATCTGAGTGCTGTGGCAGCTGACACAAGGTCAGTGGATTATCACAACTGGGGGTCCTGTTTCACAGCTGCTATGGCAGAAAAGTCAACTGTAAATGCCACCACATGTACTAAGTACTTTCCACAGTCAGAACCAGCCCCCAAAGAAGCCACATGGCCTCTAAGTTCAGCAAAATGAGTCAGAACTGCCTTCTAACTTTTCAAAGTGTCCAACATTTGCTTTATGGTGACATCAAAGAAGTCCGTGCTCCCAGAAACCAACCTGGAGGCTGGCTCTGATCTTTTCAACCCCCAAGCAAGAAAGCTGCCTGTGTGACTGTCCTGAGCTCACAGCTGTGTGACCAACCAAGTTCCCCACCCCACCCTCCAAACCAGACTTTTTCAACAGGAAAGGCATCTGGGTGCATAACGGTCATCATCATATCCATATTTTCCTGTTCCTCTTCTTCTATCTGGTTGTCACCAAATGTTTAGCAGGAAATTTATCTTTTATTACTTTGCTTCCTGTGTTGTAATAGAAATGGTGGTGGTTTCTGTGGATACAGCATGCAGGCAGCTGGGGTTTTGTGAGGCTAAGCACATCACAAAGAGTTGTGGCCTTTCCGCCTTGCTTCCTAAAAGCTGGTGCTGGCCCTCTCATTCAGCCTTTCTAGCCTACGTAACATAACAGGTGTCCCAACAGGACACACCAGCTCAGCAGCAACGGGTGTGGGGACAAGCAGGGGGGCAGGGAAGTTTGCATTGGGAATAGGGTCCGGGCCTGGGAAAGCACTTTCTATGAGGCCTGAGATGTTATCTAAACCTAAACGCAGGCCTAAGGAAGTGTGGCCCATATGACCCACATATTGAGCTCTGCCAAAGGGCTGGGGATTACATGTAACCAGTGTCTCCAAGGGACAGAATCGCTAGAGAGGTTGTCATAGTAACCATAGTCCTAGAGGCAGGTGGTAGGCCTTCAGTGAAGGTTGAGCACAAACACAGCAGGAGACACGAAGGCAGAACCTGCCAGCAGCCTGGGAAAGCTTCTTGGAAAATGTTGTCTATACTCGTTTTTCTTTTTAATCAGAAAGTTTGTTATTAAGCACACAAAAAATTATGTTAAAATGTGTAGGAAATCAATTTATTTCAAATAAAATAATGCAAGTCTTATGCTCTCTGTGTTTTGAATCTAAGTCATAGAATTATCTGTCACAATTTGTCCATCTCCTCTTTGCTCTCTAGCTACATTTAAGACTGGTGCTAATTATTCAGAGGCTGAATGTCTCAGGTTATACCCATTTAGACAAGGCAGCAGAGTCATCTCATCACCCCCCAACCCTGACTTTTGAATTACCTGTGTCTCCCCTCATAACCCTTTATCTTTCAGTTCTTTGATTCATGATCAGCTTCTTATGTGTCATTGTGCCTGGCAAGGCTTTTTTTCCTAGTTTGAGAAAATGGATTTTGATCTACTTATGTATGTTCACTTAGTTGCATCTTTTCCACACCAGAGTTTACATCTCTAGAGAGCTACCTCTGTTTATTATAATTTTTACATTATTATATAATTTTACTCATTCAGTGAAAGTAGACTATGAGCAAACAGCAACATAAATATGGTTCTTTCACCACAGCCTTCCAGCTTCCTCTTGGACTACTGTCCACAATAGGGGCTGACAGAAATCTCTGCCTTATGCAACTTCGAATCTTGGGTGGCTGTGTTTAGCCATTTTTATGTGTGCTGCTTCAGCTCATTCATTCCTTAGCCTGCTACAAATAGGCTTCTGCCTCCTCTACGCCACTGACAAGCTCTTTCCGAGACTACCCGTGAGCCCCGACTCATGCTAAATATGATTGACTCTCATTTGTCAAAAAAAATATGTTTCAACTCTCATTTGCCTAAACTCTCTGTTCATATGTAAAACTATTTAATATTCCCTCCATCCTTAAACTCCCTTTTCCACTGATTTCTCTTCCATCTTGCTCTCCCAGTTCTTGCAAGCTCTCTAATCATTCTTCTTACTCTTCAATGAGCTGCTCTTCCTCCTTTGCCCAGAAGTTTTGAAGGGTTCACTCTCAGTGAACAGGCTCTTTTATCTTTATGTTTTAGCCACCAAATATGTCCAAACCAAGACCTCCTCAGAGTTCCAGTCTCATATATCCAGCTCCTGTTAAGATGTCTTAATTTGACCCAGGTAACACACCATCATGCCCCCAAACCCTGTCTCTCTTCCTGGGTTACATTGTCTGCATTACATTACATTTCTGCAGTCCAGGGAAATGTGCTCATGAATAGAAATGAGAACCGTTCTGGAGTCCCCAAAGTGGAAGTAACTCTGAGAGTTGCAATTAGTATCCTTGGTTTGATCAGAAATCATGGCCTCGAGGGATTTAGCACATACTAACCTCAGAGAGGAAATTCAATCCTCTTTCTCTTGTATCTACGCCCCCTTAGAGGTACTTATCTTCCCAGGTAGAAGATGGGGAGGAATAACTATGCTTCTCCCTGTAATAGTGATGTCAGCCTAGAGATGGGTATATGTTTTGAAAACAAGAACGGAGGGGCTCAAGTGGAGGAAGAGAGAGCTCAGTAGAATTCTCCCAAATGCTCTAACGTGTCCTGAGAATACAAACCAAGCCAACTCATTTAGCTCAGAACCATGGAGTTTTAATCTTTGAAAAACATACTTGCTTCCTGTAATTCTAGGAATTACTGATTCTGGCATTTTTGGAAATCCTACCAGTCACCCTGTCTCTTCCAAAAAAAATTGAGTCACAAAAATAAAACCAAGAGAAAAATTAATTTGACCTCTTTGCTCTCTGAAATGCACTGGTGGAAAAAGCCTAGGAGAACGTGGTAAGGATTGGGGGAGTCCCACTTCAACTGGTTCTTCTATCTCAAGGAAAAGTAAACTGAAGGAAAGGATTGAATAAAAAGGTTTAAATCGACATCCACAGGAAAAGGATGTTGCAGGAAAAGAGTTCACACTTGGACTATTCTAGTATTTAGAGAAGGAGTTTTTAACCTGATAACTATGAATGGGCTCTATCAGAATATATGATCCTCTAGAAACCATGAGCTCTGTGTTTTTGTATCTGCATTTTTCTGAGGAAAGAGTCCATAGCTTTTATAGATTCTCAAAGGGGTCCTTAACATCCCAAAGGGTAAGAACTACTCACTTATAGGTTAATTTAGTTGTATTGGTTATCTTTGCTATATAATAAATCACCCCAAAACTTAGCAGTGTACTAAAACTAGCATTTATTATCTCACAGGTTGTTGGGTCAGAAATTGAGGTGTGGTGTAGCTGGGTGACTCAGGGTCTCTTGTGATGTTGCAGTCACAAAGTCAGTTAGGGTCGCTGCCCTAAGGCTTGACTGGGGCTAGAGAATCTGCTCAAGTAGCTGCCGGCAGAAAGCCTCAGTTCCTTACTGGCTATTGGCAAGAGGCCTCCATTCCTTGCCACATGGACCTCTCTATTGGGCTGCTTCAGTGTCCTCTGAATGAATGTCAACTGCTGAATGAGTGACCAAGAGAAAGAGCAAGAAGGAAGCCACAATGCCTTTTATAACATAATCTCGGGAGCCATACATTGTCATTCCTGCCACATGCTATTCAAAGCAAGACAGCTCATACTCAAGAGCAGGTAATTAAGCTCCACATTTTGAAGGGAGAACCATCAAAGATTTGTGGATGCCTGTTGAAACTGCCAATCTAGTAAAGAGGCCATACTTTATAGTCTTGCTGAGAAGCAAATTTCTCTCTCCTGTGCAACTCCCCTCTTCTTCTACCAGCTCATTTCAGTGTTTGAAACTCCTCCAGGGTAGGGAATCCTCATGACATTAGACAAATTATTAAACTTCTTTGTTTCTCAATTTTCTTCATTGGTTACTGAGGATAATAAAAATACCTACGTCATAGGATTATTTTATGAAGGTTAAGTGAAACACTGGATTAATAAATGTTAAAAAATGTTAGGTATAAAATAGTGACCCCACCCTCAATATGGAATTTTCCACTTCCATTAAATATTTATGGATTGTAAATCTTCTAGATGGGGTGAGAAGTGATTACAGAGAATTTATTTGTAACACAGGTGCTACAGGGCAGTGAGAAACAAAAGAAGTTAAAAACAGACCCTGTCCTTGATAGGTCTAAAATGTAGTTGGGGAGAAAAGATATTCTATACATGAAACAGAGAAATGCTCTGAAAATCTTGTGACACTCGAGAATAGGGAGAGTACCTGCAGTGAGTATAATTTTAAAGGTTAAGATTCACACCAAAAAGCATAAATGAAACTTAAGGGAAAATGAATGCTGAAGTTTGAAGGGGGACCACAGAAATCTTTTCAGGGACCATAGCAGGGAAAATAGAGGAAAGAGAAGGATTTACAAAGTCAAGATTTCACAGAGAAAGTAATGAACTTAAAAACAGGAGTTTCTCTGACAGAAGAACGCATTTGTGCTGTGGCAATCCCTGAAGGAGATTTAACATATTTCTCAATCTATTTATTAAAACAAAAATATTCTGTTAACCTTTCAAGAGCAAGGAAGCTGTCTACAAGCTTTCGTGATCTAACAGTGAGCTATGGAGGATATTGCTTTTAAAAAAAAAAAAAAATGCATACTGAGAAACCACTTCTCTAATCTCGACTTCAGATTAAAATGTTTACTGGTGAGCATTCTATAGAGCTGGTTCCCTGCAGCCCAGCTTTTCTGCTTTCTTCGTATTGTGGAAGGAGCCAGATTTCCAGGAGCTGTTTGATTCTATAGGGCTCATACAGACTCAGATTCTCAACGGACCTCACAGGCCTCGCAAGGCTGGAGGAAGGAAGAGAAGTGGCTCCAGTCTGGTTCCAATGGCCCATTTGCAGCATGGAAGGCACAGGAAACAAAGATGATCAGATACTCCTGGGACCTTCAGTTACCACCTCTCATCTCTGAGGTCTGGCGCTCCATTTTCTTATTTTGGGGGAACTAGCATAAGTTAATTTTAGTCTATAGGTAGCCCAAGATATTTTGAAGTGGGTGAAAGTCAAATGCTCACTCATAACCTTGTTATTAAGTTATAATGAAAGTAAATCTCAGACCAGAAATTACCCCTTTATACGTACATTTGTTAAACAAATATTCAAGAGCAATTAGGCACAGAACATTTCATGCAGTGTGTGTGCTTTGTAGCTTCCCCGTTCTTGTCCTTTTAAGTGCTCCAACTACATGCTGGCATGAATGGTCCACTGGAGGCAGACATTTCAGAGGCATTTCATTATCTTTGTGGTCAGCATCGGCAACCAGAAACCCTCCTAAAGCTATGTGTGGAGACAGGAGTAGTTCAGGATCAAGTGCCTGACACCATTCTTACAGGTTCATGCTAAAGGCCTTGCTAAATCCTATTCGGGCAAACATAAGGAGTGCCTCTAAAATATTTTAGCTTATTCACATACCTTGACTATCTAATTTCATTAGGAAGAGCCCTTTTCTATCATTCCTCATGCTAATTACCAAGCCACTAATTTCATCAAATCAAATCAATTTATGATATTGTCAGAAAATGGGTTCTTGGTATATGCCACAGGAAAGAATTCAAGGACGCACAGAATAAACCAAGCAAGTGGTGGATTTATTAAAGAACAGTACACTCTCAAGGTGAGAGTGGGCAAGCCAGGAGAAGAGCAGCTGCCCTGAAGAACAATGAGACTTTGGAATTTATTTCACTAAAAATGGGGGTAGCGGAGAGAGAGCACAAGACTCATAACACCACCATGGGCCAGGGAGCTGTGTCCTACACAACTAGACTGAGAAACCATGGCTTGAAGGGGGGGAATGAAAAAGAAGGGGGGGGAAGAAATAATCAAGATTTAGGGGTGGTGTTACTGTTACAGGCGGCCCTCAATGACCACTGTTTCCTGTCGGGAGGAGGGATTTTTGTCCTTATTTGGCTTGGTCAGAACTGTCATAGCAACACAGAAGGTGCAGATTTTCCCTAACTCAAGGCTAATAATATTATAATCAATTATAATTAGCAAAAGTTCACCTTGAGGGGAAAGATGGCGCCCGGATCTGCTCTCAGTCACCAAAAGCTAGTTCTGGCCAGTCTAGTAGCTGCACTTTTTCTTAAGGATAATCTCATCTCCTCCCTTTTTTGTCTCCCCTTACCTCCTCCTTTCCTTCCTCCCCCTCTCTCCCAGCAGCCCTGTTCTTTCTGCCTGGGGTAATAGAATCATTGTGCTGATCAGTAGTATCTGCTGTGGATCAAAATGTAGATTACTCAGGCACTTGTAGGGGCCACCTTGGCAGGTGGTCTTTCTGATAAAATGCTGGCTGACACCTTTGGATGCAGATTGCCCCTGGAATTGAAGCCTAATCTAACTAGCAAGGACACAGCATTTCATATCAATGCTGCAGTATTTTCAAGTAGAGTACAGCTATCAAGATACTTGCTTTGGCCTGAGAGAAAAAACAATCATTTTCACAAGGTTCAGTGGAAAGCTAGTTGATGTCAGCAACATCAGTCCTAGGTTCTGTGACTATTTCATCAGTCGCAACTTCTGTCTAGAAAGATATTAACTTGGTGCAAAAGTAATTGAGGTTTTTGCAATTCTTTTTTTTTAAAGATTTTATTGGGGAAGGGGAACAGGACTTTATTGGGGAATAGTGTGTACTTCCAGGACTTTTGTCCAAGTCAAGTTGTTGTCCTTTCAATCTTAGTTGTGGAGGGTGCCATTCAGCTTCAAGTTGTTGTCCTTTCAGTCTTAGTTGTAGAGGGCGCAGCTCAGCTCCAGGTCCAGTTGCCATTGCTAATTGCAGGGGGCGCAGCCCACCATTCCTTGTGGGAGATGAGGAATCGAGCTGGCAACCTTGTGGTTGAGAGCCCACTGGCCCATGTGGGAATCGAACCGGCAGTCTTCGGAGTTAGGAGAATGGAGCTCGAACTGCCTGAGCCACCGGGCTGGCCGTGCAATTATTTTTTAATCTTTTAAACCTCGATTACTTTTGCTCCAACCTAATAATGTGAGATATGATTAAAGTCTGTGAGATTGTGTTGAGGACTCCAAATTCCTAAGCATTATAATACAGGGAGATACTTGTTACTTGAAAAGAGGTTATTGTAGCACAAGTAGAAGGAAATATTATTTCCTGGTTCTTATGGACCTGGTTACCCCCACGGGTAGTTCAGACTGTAAACAAATAATTCATTCTGGGCAAAAATCAAAGGTCATAAAGTAACAGTCCACAGAAATCTTTTATTCGGCCTGAGCAATATTGTAAAATTATTGAATTTGATTGCTATTACTTAAAAATCAGCTGCCATTCTCATAAAAATCTGGATTGCTAGCTTCTTTTGAAAAAAATCAGTTCTGGCAACACTAGGTCTGCATTGCCTGCTGACATCAGGCAGCTGGAATCAAGGACACATGTAACAGGCATTTCCTCTCCAGTTTGCACAGTTCTCACGGTGCCCTAATAATTCCCGACACTCAGGCCCAATGGTGCCATTTATAATCGCACCTGGACTGCCGTATTTCTTGTAGTACAGTTAAGAGAAATGAACTATTTCTTGTGCCTGCAGCATTATTTTTGCATCATAGTTAGGAATGTGGGCCCTAGAGGCAGACAGCCTGGTTTTGAATCCTGTTTTTTGTTTTTACTTTCTTGTTATGTGACTTTGGGCAAGTTGTTTAACCTTTCTAAGCCTAAGTTTCCTTATCTGTAAGATGAGAGTAATACTGGTATTTTACTTCATAGGGTTGATGTAGGATTAAAACACTTAGGGCAGCTTCAAACAAGTGCATGTCCCACCCAACCCACTTTAGTCTTGTATGTTACCCACCTGGCCCCCAGTAGACACTGAGTTTGTGATCTCTGATTTAAATAAATATTTGGATGTCATTTCATAAGGAATTATTAACAAAACTGAGCATGTCCAGAAGATATTCCTCACCTTCAAAGATCATTTTATGGACACCCCTTAACAATCTGCACCAGCCCGGCCTTGACACTAAGTTAACAGACCAGAATCTTGGGTGGATAGTGAAACTATTTCTGACCAAATGTTCCCTTGGAATAAGATGATATCTCTGCCTCAACAGACAGCATGTCTTCATGAAAAGACAAACCATAAAATGGGAGAAGATATTTGCAACACATAGAGCTGCAGGGGATTAGTATCCAAAATAATGTAAAGAATTTCTACAAACTAATAAGAAAAAGACAACCAGCTGTATAGAAAAAAATGGACAAAGAAATAAACAAGCAGTTTCCAGAGGAAGAAATAGCGATGACCTACAAATATGGGAAAAGATGTTCAATTCCATAGTAATCCAGAAAATGAAAGTTAAGACCACAATAAAATATCCTTCCATACCCATCATATCAGCAAAAATGTTACAGTCTAACAATATCACCAACCAGGTCTATGCATTGCTGGTTGAATGTAGATTGGCCTAAACTCTTTGAAGGGCAGTTTAGAACTCTCCGGAAAAGCTGTTTATCCAAGGAATCAACCCTAGAGAATCAAACTCTTGCAGAGCTGCACCAGGACATAGGAACAAAAATGTTTGTGGCCCCATTGTGTAGAAGAGGAAGAAACTTTCCTCTATCCTGCTAGGTTCTTTCGGCCAGTCTAATAATTAAATTGACATGAGATAGATTAGATTAACAAGAGAAAATAACCAAATTTAACTGCATACATACACATGGGGACCCCACATACATGAGAGGTAAACAGACAGAAAGGGAATATGTCTGTTTATCTCTCATGTATGTGGGGTCCCCATGTGTATGTATGCAGTTAAATAGCTCAGGCATATGTGACATTCTGAGCTAAGGATGAGGTAAGGTACCTTAAGGCTTCAGAGGGGACGATGGTCATTTGCGGAATGATAAGAAAAGCAAGTGTTCACTAATTAGAAGCTTGCTCTGTCCTGTATATAGGTCATAAAGAGTTATTTACAATGATAACTCTCATCATGGGCAAGGCCCCTACTTTAAATTATTTAAGGGAAGGTGGCCGGATGGCTCAGTTGGTTAGAGCATGAGCTCTGAACAACAGGGTTGCTGGTTTGATTCCCACATGGGCCAGTGAGCTGCGCCCTCCACAACTAGATTGAAGACAATGAGCTGCCGCTGAGCTGCCAGAGGGGTGGCTGGATGGTTCAGTTGGTTAGAGTGTGAGCTCTCAACAACAAGGTTGCCAGTTCAATTCCTGCATGGGATGGTGGACTGCTCCCCCTGCAATTAAAGATTGAATACGGCAACTGGACTTGGAGCTGAGCTGCGCCCTCCACAACTAGACTGAAGGACAATGACTTGGACCAACTTGGGCCCTGGAGAAACATACTGTTCCCCAATATTCCCCAATAAAATTTATTTAAAAAAAATTTCTTTAAGGGAGCGGTAAAAGTTTCTCATGAACTCACGGAGTCTTGATTGCCTTCAGCTCAAACATGATCCACATGCCAAAATGGCACGTCTTGGAGAGGCCTGTTCTGAATCCCTTTATTTGTAATAGTCCAAACTGATAATAATGTAAATGTTTATCAGCAAAATAAATAAATTAAATATGACATATTCTTACAAAAGAGTAACATGCAGTCACTATATCAACCAACAAGAATGATTCTCAAAACATGCTAGATACAAAAAGCAAGTTGCTTAAGAAAACACATATGTCATGTACATAAAACAGCAGGCAAAGCACGACTACTATTGTTCAGGAATACAAGTATAACATATGTATGTAAATGAGATAGAGGATGGGTCTGTAAGGGGCTTCACTACAATAGAACTGCTTTGTTTCTTGAGTTGGCTGGGTATTACCTGAATATGTGTTGTACAAAGTGTGATCCAACAATATGGTGAGTGTATAAATAAAATAAAATAAATTATTACAGTAAAAGATACATTGGCATTAATCTCCCTCAAAATACTCCCTCTCGCTTCGAACACACTTACTTATCCCATCATTCTTGCCACTTTCTGAAGCAGTTCTAGAATTCCTCTTTCATGAGTGTCTTTAGTTGCGCTGTCCTAGTTGCCTCAATGTCCTGAATCATTTTGACTTTGGGGAAGAGTCAGAAGTTGCACGGTGCCTGATCTGGTAAATAAGATGGGTGAGGACACACTGTGATGTTTTTATTTGACAGAAATTGCTGTACCAGAAACAATGTGTGACACAGAGCCTTTCTGTTGTGATCACAAAATACAGTGAATGCTGCTGCCGAGTGCCATCCAACGGAAAGTCAGGGATCTTTAATACAGGAAGTGGCACATTGAATCTTAGTAACAAGTTTCAACTGGTTCAGTGCAGTCAGTCGGGTGTAAGCTATGGTTGAGAGGAGTTGTGTTTTAAAGTGTGCCATATATAATGGAGCACAAACAATGCATTAACATGAAATGGGCAAATGGTTTCATCCTCCATCGTGACAACGCTCCATGTCACACATCACTTCTGGTATATGGCAATATCTGTCAAATTAAAACATGGTTAGTCCTCATCCACTTTATTTACTGAATTGGGCATGGTGAGACTTCTGGCTCTTCCCCAAAGTCAAAATGACCACAAAAGATAAACGTTTTGAATCTATTCTGGATATAGAGGCAGCCATGACAGTGCAACTAAAGATGCTCATGAAAGAGGACTTCTAGAACTGCTTCAGAAAGTGGCAAGAACGATGGGATAAGTGTGTTCGAAAACAGGAGGAGTATTATGAGGGGGATCAATGGCAATGTGTCTTTTACTGTAATAAATTTTTTTTATTTAAACATTCACCATATTTTTTATCACACCTCATATTAGTCTTTATATCTTTTGCATATATGTTAAATATTATAAAACAATTAAAAATAAATGACATTTATTAATTTCTATTTTGCAGTTTTCCTTTTTTACTTCAGAGTTGATTAAAATATTGTCCAGGCTGTATTAGTTTCCTGTTACTATTTTAGCAAATTGCCAGAGATTTAGTGGCACACATATTTATTATCTTATGGTATTGGCCCCAAGCTCATTTTCAAAAGCCAGCAACATAGCATCTTCAAATCTCTTTCTCTCCTGTTTCTATTACCACATCTCCTCTGAATTTGACCCTTCTGTCTCTCTTATAAGGACTCTTGTGCTTACATTGGCCCATTTAGATAATCCAGGATAATTTTCCCATTTCAAGTTCCATAACTTAGTCACATCTGCAAAATCCCTTTGCAATGTATGGTAACATAGTCACAGGTTTTGGGGATTAGGACATGGACATCTTTTGCAGGCCATTCTCTGCCTGCCATGTGGGCCTTAAACATTTTGTAGGCCCTAGTGCTGTGCCTATAATGCCCAAGTGGAAAACCCCTGTTCTATTTAGCTCTTACTGAGTATCTGAATTGGTTTCCCTGACCTGGATGGGTTTTTCTAGAAACCTAGATGGCCACAAAGCAGTCAAAGGTAAGCCCCAGTAGGGAAAAAAAATCACAGAAGCTGGAAATTCCCAAGCTGCAGAAAAGGGTCCAGAACTACTAAAAGAGTGGCCCTAAACTAGAATGGTTAGATCTCAAAATTTCCTCAGAGCAGCTGGACTGATCACTTTAAAACATAAATCTGATCATGTCCCTTTCCTGTGTTAAACCTGGTTAGAGCTTCCCCTTGGCTTTAGAATGAGGAACCAAGTCCTTAAAATGGTCCCAGTTTCTCAACAGCAGCACTATTCACATGTTTGGCCAGGTGATTCTTTGTTTCCAGGGACTATCCTGTGCATTGCAGGATGTTTAGCAGCATCCACGAAGGGCCTCTACCTACTAGATGCCAGTAGCACCCTCACACCCCCCCATACATACATTTGTGACAACCAAGTTGTGACCATCTAGCCGAATGTCCCTGAGGGACAAAATCGCCCTCAGTTGATAACTCCTGTCCTAGGAGGTCCTAAAGGACCCGCCCATCTCCCCACTCTGTTCTCTCTTCTTTAACTACCTAAAGAGCATCTCCCAGCTAAACACAGTAGGGTCCCTTCAGGCCTCTGGATCTCTGCATACACTGTTCCCTCTTCCTGGATCACTCCTCCTGACATTTTCTCATCTGGCAAATTCTTTCTTTGTGTTGAAGGGGAGCAGAGTTTTGCCACCCCAAAATACGCCTTTTGGGGGTGATTATTTTAAGCTGATCATTTTTAAGACTCAGGAAAAACATTTGATCTTCCCCAAAACTGCCTAAAATAATTTAGACAGAGAACCTGCTCCAGGAAGGGAGCTATCACCATAGAAAACTATATTTTAATATAAACTAAGTATGGTAGACAAGGAGGAACCTAGAAAATCTC
The DNA here is from genome assembly GCF_036562045.2 of Rhinolophus sinicus. Lineage (NCBI taxonomy): Eukaryota > Metazoa > Chordata > Mammalia > Chiroptera > Rhinolophidae > Rhinolophus > Rhinolophus sinicus. The sequence goes on along the minus strand of NC_133755.1, from coordinate 43,932,776 downwards.
TTTCTTAGACTCCCCTCTCTGTCCCATAATTTCTGGGTGGCCTGGCAAATATGTGTTCCTTCTCATCTACCTGTGAATTGCCCACCTTCCTTTGAAGTATAAACCACTACCCCCTCCTTTCTCCTTAGCTCAAGATGGCACTAAGCCTCAACTGCCTGATTTGTCTTTAGTCCCATATTCTTACAAAACCCCGTATGCACATATATAATTAAATTCTGTTAATCAGTCTCATGTCAATTTGATTATTAGAGCAGCCAGAATAACTAAGAAGGAAAAGAGGGGAAAATTTCTCCTCTCCTATAGTGTCTTAGTCTAAATGTCTCCGCTCAGACACACTTCCTGGCTCCCCTTTCAGAGATCACTGCTCTGTGCTGCAGTAGCACCTCCCCTCTCCTGCAAACCCGCTTCACACCTGCCATTATTTGTCTGCCTTCTCCATCAGACTGCCACCCCCAGGAGGGCAGAGCCTGTGACATGTGACAGTCTTGTCCTACTGATTACAGTGCTTACTGAGTAGAGACTACATGATCTGTTTTAGCTCATGATGGCAGATCCCATCTTTCCCATAATCAGACGCCCAGAACTCAGACCATGAAGCCAGGTAAATCCCCAAGGAAGAGCTGGGATTCACTGTCTGCTCCTTGTTGTGTCTGGACTGTGTTGGCTCAATTAAAGATTGAACAGTAACTCAGGGTGTGATCTGAAAAGGCCTTCTCCTGAGGGCAGTGAACCAAGGATTCCTACGGCTGCACAGCAGGAATCATCCACCCCAGGGGCTCCTGTTAAATGATGCCCTACGTTTGGGTAACAGCCAGCACCATAAACTGGCACCAGCTGCCAACAATCTTTGGGAAGAGAGCCAGATAGTGGTCACCCTGCAGACAGGGAACAGCGCAGCAGGGAGAAGGCTGTCACTGATCAGCTCTGGTACAACAGACTAGTCACAGGACAGCATTTTCAATAAGACTCATCTAGACTCTGGCCAGATCACCTTTGTCTACCCCAACCTGGAGCGTCTAAATGCCAGTGAGGCAAAGGTCTAACACATTGCAGAAACTTGGCCCCATTTCTCCAAGTGATCAATGATTTCCTGATTCAAAAATTGAAACTGAGACTCTGAAATGAAATCCTTTGAACAGTGCTGGAAAGATAAAGCTCAGCCCTCTACAGTAGGTGTCTGAATGTCCCATGACAGGAAGACTGCCCTTGCTCTTTGCCCGGGCCCCGTCCCTCAGTCTCCCAGCATGAACTCAAGCAAGCTAAGTCAACCATGTTGCCAAAGCCATATATTCCTAGTATTGTTATGTACTTAATACGTTCCTTTAAACATATATACCTTTCTCCATAACAAAAATAGGTGTTTTCTGATTATGTAAATAATGTATGCTCATTGTAAAAAATGCAAATACAAAAAACATATAAGGAAGACAAAAATCACCGAGATAAACATCATCATTTTGCTGACCCTCCTTTCCTACATATCTTTGTCAAAATGTACACACAAATGTGATTTTACATACATAAAGCAAACTTCTTTGCTCAAATTCATGCATTAAAAAGGAAACTTCCCATTAGCATCACTAATAGCACACTGCCATCACTTGTCAGAATAAAAGACAACCCCCAGCAAACAAATACAATGCAAACAAAATAATGTAATTAAATATATAGTCAGATATTATAGCTCCCAAAGCTCCAAACCCTGAGTCCCAGTTTCCAGGAGTTTGAAAAAAAGGGAATTAGAGAGGCTTGACAGGTTAGATCAAAGGGAGACTTTCTCCCAGATACAGCTAGAAGGACTGAAAGAGAATTAAAAGAAAAATCTATCCTTTCCACATCTATGCAGGAGCCTAAACTTTCTGGGGTACCTTCAAGCACCTCCCACATCCTATGGAGAAGAGAGTAGATCTTGCAGGGTCCCCTTAAGATAGCATGGAGGGGAAAGGCCCTGAATGCACCAATCCCTTGCCCCAGAAGCCTCAGAAAATTATAAAGTCTCTCACACACCTCAGAGGTACCAAACCGGATCCTGCCCTCCCCTCCAGTCCCAGGCTCCCTCCTTCCTCAGCCTAGAGCCAACAGGAGATTCCAGGGCTCCTTTTTCACAAAGACACTTCTGTCTCAGGAACCAACATTCCTGGGCAGGAGACCCAAAGTCTTGTGTGTGTTAGTGTCAGGACAAGACTTCCTGCCTTCCCCTGGAAGGGAAGAGTGACAGAAAGGCACTGAGGGTACAAAATTGAAAAAGGCCCTCACTTTCATATGCAGACCCTCAAGACCCTGAGAGTGGGCACCTCACTTGTCTCACCCTCTTCCTGGCCCTGGCAGCAGAGCCAAGCCATGAACCATTCAATATGTGATACTGGGACAACTGGGTACCATGTGGGAAAAGATAGCCTCGGATTCCCACTTTATCTTACCCTACACCATATACAACAATAAACATAATGTGCAAAGGCCTACATATGAAAGAAAAATATTAAAACTTCTTCAAATATAGGAGAAATAAAAAATAGCTTTATGATTTGAGGGTAGAGAAGGATTTCTCAAAAAGACACCAAAGAACAAACCATAAATTTCAATGTTGATAAATTCAACTGTTAAAATTATCTGATTGCTTTTCTAAAGTCACCATAAACATAGTTAAATGACCAAGTACAAATGGAGGAAAAACAGCTGCATTGCGTATAACTGACAAAATATTAGTGTATAGATTCTATGGGGGGGGGGGACTTTTAAAATAACAAAGAAAAACAGACAAAAGACTGAACAGGAAACTCACAGAAGAGGAAACATAAATATCCAATAAATATACAAAAGATGTTCAAATGCAGTACTCGCCAGGGAAATGCAAGTTAAAATTACAATGAAATGCCAATTCACACCCATCTGGTTGGCCAAAATGTAGAGGTCTGATAATGCCAAGTGATAGTGAGAACATAAAGAAATGAGAACTCTCGTAGCCTGCTGGGGGGAGCGTGGATTGGGACAGCCTTAGGAAGGCAGTTTGGTGCTATCTGGTAAAGGTGAAGACATGTATGTATGCATAGCCCCTTACCTGGATTCTTTCATCCTCAATTCTTCTGAAACTTGGCATCCCACTACATTTTTCACAGGCTCAGCTCTGAACACAGCCCTTTCCTCTTTGGATGCTTTCAATGGCTCCCCATTGCCTATGAAAGAAGCATAAAACTCTAATGACATTGTAGCCGTTCATGGTGTAACTCCAACCCACCTTCTGGTTTATATCCCACTCTGCCCTGGGTTCTTAATGCTCCTCCTATAAAACTAACTGCACAGGCTGACACATCTCTTTTAAATCCTTAACCATATGAAATAAAGGAGAAGTGGAGCGGGTGAATAATTTAATATCTTTATGTTACAGATGACAATAATGGGGCTCAGGGAGGTTGAATATCTACCCAAGGCCACCCCATGAGAGAGAGAATCAGAGGAGACCCCAGCTTTTCCGAGTCCCTGATCAGGCATCTTACATCTCCTGCTGGGCAAACCTATCACAGGCCTGGCCATGGGGGTACATGGAGCCCAATCACTTTGGCTCCCTTCACATCACCCTACTTGACATAGCCCAGGAGTGACATCCACCATTTTTCACGAAGTAAAAATATGCCAAGGAGCTGCACAGGAAAGAACTTTCTGTGCCGGCAGCTTGCCGATCCTAAAGCAGTATCCCCGAATTGGGATGCCCTTGTGTTCACCTTGTCAACAGGGAGCAGCCAGATCTCTCCTTTACTGTAATTGGGTTAGTCTTTTGGGTTTGCCCTCATCCCAGCTGTCAACAGAGATTATACAGAAATGTACTGCTGTATCGACCACAGTTCAGGTGCTAGCTGAGGCCAATGCAGGAGGAAATTTCCAAATACATTCATTAATCATCCTAAGTACCAGGTTGCTGCTGGCAGCACTTTCTTCCAGCTGCAATCACTTTTGCTCCAACTAGAGCTCGGAGGTCGCCAGGTAAGCTGCAGCGCCCTCAGCAGGAGCCTGGTGCAAACACAGGGAGAGTGACATCTGTATTCACCCTGCAAGTGTCACCATACCTGAGAGAGCATGACATTAAATAGCAAATTTTAAAACACATAATGAGTCAAGACGGAGCCCACAGAAGAAAGAAAAAATCTTTTCTCCTACTTTTGAACAAGGGGTCCAGCATTTTTTTGCACTGGGCCCCACAGCTCAGCTGTATCTTAGTCCGTGTCGGCTGCTATAACAAAATAGCACATACTGGGTGGCTTAAGAAGTTTATATCTCATAGTTTTGGAGGCTAGGTTTCAAAGATCAGGGTGCGCTCATGGTCAAGTGAGGGCCCTCTTGCAGCCCACAGACTTCTCATTGTATCCTCTCAGGGAGAAGGGGGTAGGGAGCTCTCTGGAGCTTCTTTTACAAGAGCACAAGTCCCATTCAAGAGGGCTCCACCCTCAAGACTTAAGCACCTCCCAAAAGCCCAATCTTCTAATACCATCATCTTTGGGGTTTAGGATTTCAACACGAATGTGGGGAGACACAAACATTCAGACCATAGCAGTTTCTAAAATCTAATGGGTAGAAGGGAACATCTGTTTCCTCAGAACCCCACAGGTGCCTATAAAAGTGGAACTGCTCTGGTGGGGCCAGCATTGGTCCAGGGTGGGGACCCAGGAAGCCCAGCCCACAGGCTTTTCGCATCAGTGCTTGAGGGGGTCTGTGGCACCAGGTGTGTGAAGACCTCTAACAGTCCAGCCCAGTGATCCTCAAACTTTAGTGAGCAACAGATCACCTAGAGCCTGTGTTAGACATGCAGATTCTCAGGGGTAGCCCCAAAAATTCTGACTCTGAGGTGGGGCTTGAGATTTTGCACTTCTAAAATGATCTAGGTGCTCCCAAGGCTACATAGGTCTGTGGTCTGCACTTGTGGAGACACTGGTAACCTCTTCTCTTCACAGAAGAGGCAACAGAGACTACCAGATCTCCGCACTCCAACAGCACCATTCCATTGCCCCATTTTATGGTTCTCACAGAGTCTGAGGAAGGAGGGTATGAGTTAGGACCATACTCTGAAAGTTCCCATTAATGCTTGTTGAGCAATTGAGTATTCTGGCAACTGAATAAACCTGTCCTCATTTTCCCTCTTGACCTATAAGGCAAGGCAAGTAGCACATGGGAGCCAAAAGATCACTTTTTACCTCAGTTTCATTAATGATACGTACCAGGCATTTTACATGCATTGATCCTCTCCATGAACCTATGGAGTAGATACTATTATTATCCCCATTTTACAGATGAGGAAACTGATACACAGAGAGTTTAGGTAATTTCACTGAAGTCACACAACAAGAGTGCAGAGGCAGGATTTGAACAGACACACTCCGACTGCATAGCCCAAACTCCTCACCACTCTGCCCTCAGGAAACTGTATCACTGGGAAACACTGACTCAGTTCTGGCTGCCTTGCTGGAGTCCTTCCCGTTCCACTACTCTCTAAGCCCTCCTGCTTTTATGGTCCAACTCAACCCACAACTCCCTTTGAAGATTCCCCTCAGAAGTACGGCAGCTCTGCTCCTTTATGCTCCTCAGGCAGCTCTCCAGGTCTGATCTAAGCCACGTGGCCCTCAGCCAATGCTTCTCATGAGTGCAGCGCTAGCCTTAGAGTGAGCAGGAGGGACCCCTGACCTTGGCCCTATGCTTTAGAGGGCCTTGCTCTGCCGCTTCTCTAGCCATGTCCTTTCCAATGCAGTGGAAAGTTGGGGGCGGGGGGTAGGAGTCAAGGACCAGAAGCCCCTCTTCTAGAATGTCCTCAGTACCCAGGACCTTGGAATTCCCTTCATAGATGACCCTGAACTATTCCCAGGGATTGCTTGGAATTGTCCTCAGGCCTGTCCTCCCATGGACAACATTGCTCCCATGGGTAGCACAAGCTGGATACGTGTACCTGTCAGGACTCAGGGATGTGTCGGAGCAGGGAGTGGAAGTGGCAGAACTGACATGAAAGCTGGGGTATCTATAGAGATGAACACAAGCCCCTCAAGATTCAAGATGAAGAGAGGGTGGGAAGAGATGACTAGCCACTAACTGAGGGCCAGGGATGAAAGCCAACACTTACAGTAATGCTGGAAGTTATGTAACAAATTACTGGAAACTTAGTGACTTAAAACCGCATATATTTACTATCTCACGGTTTCTGTGGATTAGGCATCTCGGTAGGGCTTAGCTGGGTCTGCTGTGTCAGGGTCACTCACAAGGTATTGCCCAAGGCTAGAGTCTCATCTGAAGGCTTGAGTGGGAAAGAAGCTGCTCCTCAAAGATCATTGGATGGAAGGCCTCAGTTCCTTGCTGGCTGTTGGCCAGAGGTCACCCTCCTTTACTTGTCATGTAGGCCTCTGCAACATGGCAACTTGCTTCATCAAAGCCAGGAAGGGAGAGAGTCTGTGAGCAAAAGAGAAGTCACTATCTTATGTAACCAACTATGGAAGTGACATCCCATCCCATTTAACATATTCTGTTGGTTGAAGCAAGTCATGGGTCTCACCCACACTGAAGAGATTATACAAACGTGTAAATGTCAACGGGTGGGGATCACTGGGGGCCATCTTAGAAGCCAACTGCGACAGCTACATCCAAGCACAGAACTCCAAGTTCTACATTCAAACCTGGCCTTCTCAGGCCATTTGAAGTTGTAATTACTAAGGGAGAAGAATAGATAATATTTCAGTCAATGATGTGTTAGCTTGAGTTACAGCTTTTAAATATTTAGATATATGGCATGTGGCCTCTACTGATACTCTCATCCGGGCCCCATAAATGTTAGGACAGGCCTGCTTCTGTGCATGTGTGGTGGCTGCCACCTCAGACAGGCAGGGCCTGTGGGCAGAGTCTTGTCTGCTGAACTTTTGCCCCTGGTACAACCTAGCACAGTGTCTATCATATGAGAGGTAGTTAGTAAAGTTTGCCTGGGTAGTTAGTAAAGTAAATCGTCCAGCAGCTGCCCAGCTCCAGTGGTGGCCCTCCCTCAGCCTCAGCCATGAGGCAACTCGGCTGATTTTGAATCCTCAGTGGTTGGGCTTCCTCTTGAGCAGGTAGAGAGGATCTCACATGGCAAGGAAATGAGAAGAGCAAAAGCCCCCCGCATCAGCAAGGGAAAGCTGACTCCTTCCAGTAGAGCAAAAGCTCTGCCTTTAGATAAAAATATGATTATTAGGTTTTGTTCTATTTTTCATTTTGTTCTAGTATAAAAATAATAAATAGGTTTATTTTAAACAATAAAAATAAAAAAGGAAAGAGTAATAGTCCCACCACTGAAACTCCCTTTGTTGTGTGTATGTGTGTGTGTGTGTATGTGTGTGCGTGTTTCAATTTTCTTCCTCAGAAAATGTTTTCTACGCATAGTTTTGTTTTTTTTAATTTTTTAGTCTGGGGACATTTTAAAAAATAAAAGATCATACTGTCTGTTCAATTCTATATCTCCTTTTTCAGTATGCAAAACGCTTTTTTTCTAGTTTAAAGATGTAGAATTTAAAAATAACTTTTAAAAATTGATAATAGATTCGCAAGGTCAAAAAAGTACACAGTGAAAAGTCTCTCTCCCACTCCCCGGTTTACATCCCTGGCCATAAACAATGTTAACAGTTCCTTCTATGTCCTTCCAAAGATAGTTTATGTATATGTATGTATGTGTATATACCGGGGGTGCCAAAAATAATTTATACAAGGGGACAATTTGGTCAATGTTGCTCGTCCAGTAGTTCGCCATAATCAGAAGTGTATGGACACTGATGGTAACCACTTGTATTAATCTTTTGTTGTCAGTATATATTGAGTATTACAATTTTAATACAGTTTTCCTTTCTTAAAATGTATATAAATTTTTTTGGCATCGTGTGTGTGTGTATACATATATATGTATACACATATATGTGCAAATACATACTTTTTTCTTTTCCATTTTCTACATAGTGGTGACATTATATGTATATAATGATATAGCTACACACTGTATGTATTATATACACTGTTCTTCAGTCAATATATCTTGGAGATAGTTCCATATCTTTACGTACCAATGGTTCTCAACTTTAGCTGAACATTAGAATTATATGCACAATTTTATTAAAATCCCAGATGCCCAAGCCACACCCCAGACCAATTAAATTAAAATCCATGGGGTGGGGTCTGGGCATCAGGATTTTTTAAAGCTTCATAAGGTATAGCCAAGGTTGCAGAGCACCGGTATATAAAGAGCTTCCTCAGAAAAGAAGTAGAAGGAAAAGGAAATTTAATAATAAGTCCATCAATGCTTATAACAGAAAGTTAGGGTGACCTACTGTTCTGGTTTTCTAGGGACTGAGGGGTTTTCTAGGACATGGGACTTTCAGTGCTGAAGCCAGGATGAATGCTCACCCTATAAAGAAAATTGGTAGATATGTCTAAAGAAATAGAGGAGTAAAAGGGTACCACATAATATTAAGACTTATAGAAAGAAATTTCATACTTCAATTAAAAACTATGCATCATCTATAGCACACCCTCCAAGCTGCCCAATTCTAGCCCTGTTTGTTGTCTTTAACCTATTTTGCACCTCTTTGTAGGTGAATGACAGATATGCAAATCTGTATTGTTTGTTAGACTTTGACTTCCCCATTTTTGCCAGTTTTGCCCCCATTTGTAATTCAATCCCTTTATTCCATTTAAATTTGTGTTTCTTTGACTTTTCCTCTGAACCGGTTATAACACCTGTCTAGTCACCTCGCTAAGTAAGGAATAAAATAAAATCTTTAACACATGTTCATTCTTGTATCTGTTCTAGTGATAGTCATGATTTTACTTTTCTCTGGAAAAAAAAAAAAGTTTCACTAATTTGTGTGTCATCCTTCCGCAGGGGCCATGATCATCTTCTTTGTATTGGTCCAGTTCTAGTATATGTGCTGCTGAAGCAAGTACTGAAAATTATTTTTTAATAAGGCTGCTGTTGAAAAAAAGAAACAAACCACAGGTCAAAGTCCCTTTTGCTAAGCCATGTCACCAAACCAAAACTTAATTACTAACCTAATTGCAGTTTCAGTCTTTCCTAGGAGTGAAATTTTAAACCAATCACTCTGGAATTTCCTGATCAGTATTAGTGAGGTAATTTGCCAGATAAGATCCCTAGCCTCCGCTAAGGGAAGGTTAGATATCCTTGCCTGAAATAATCCACTCTTTAACTTCTTAGTCCCACCCTCTTTCTTCGTGTAAAAACCTTCCATTTTGTACAACCCCTAGGAGTGCCTTTCTCCTTGCTAGATGGGATGCTGCCCGATTCATGAATCACTTAATAAAGCCAATTAAACCTTCAAACTTACTCAATTGAATTTTGTTCTCTAACACTACAAAGGTAACTACTAGAACAAAAATACAAACCTTCTAACTTATCACTAAAACCACAGACACAATCATAAAGACAATAGACTCAAATGTAATTGTCATATCAATGTGTTACTAGGCCAAATTCACCTGTTAAGACACTCTCATAATAGACCACAAAGTAATGATAAAAACAAAATGATTAAGAAAAACTGAAAACAAAAGGATGGGAAAATGTGTTTTTACCAAGCAAGTATAATAGTTTAGCAGAGATCATGATCTTAATACTAGACATGGGTGAATTCTTGCCAAAAATCATTAAATGTGATAAGGTTATCATAAGGTTGTGACATTCACAAAAAGATATAACTCTTATTAATATCTATGTAATAAATAACTTACACTAATAAAGAAAAAGCTAGGGAAAATACAAGGAGAAATAGAAACATCAGTATAAGGGAGATTAATTTACATTCCTTTTAGGCCATAGTCATAAGGTAAAACCTAAATAACACAGTTTTTATATTTATATATCAATATTTATATTATATGTATATATATCAATATTTATATTTATATATCGAACTTATAATTTATAACTAAAATTTTGTTATCCTGTATTTACGGAACATTTTCAATATTAATTAACTCTCATATAATTAGGTCACAAAGAAACTTCAATAAATTCCAAAAGTAATGTAATTATAGGGGAGAAAAAAATCTTTTCCCTTTACCCTCCTGGATTCAATACATTGGAGTTTCACAAAGATATAAGACTCAAGGAGGCAGTCATTTGATTTGAGGTTTATATACCATCTTAAGCTAAATAAAGGAATAGGGATTTGGGGCTTTTGGGGAGGCAAGTTATATGCAAAAGGCCACCTGATAAAAGTTATTCATTGCAACCATAAGAGACCAAAAGTCTCTTAAATTTCCAACAGTCAGAGACTGCTTAAACTAAGGTACACACATATTATAGAACAAGATGCAGATGTGAAAAAAAAAGAACATTCTCATGATACAGAATATCTCTGAGATACTTTCACTCAATTCCAGCTACAATAGCCGCCTTGTTGCTTCTTACATGGAGTACTCTCCTCCCTCGGGGCGTTAGCGTGGGATGTTTTCTCTGCTTTGAATGTTCAACTCCAGATATTTGCATGGCTCACTCCCTCACTTTATTCAGGCCTTGGCTCAAATATCACTTAATCAGCAAGGCTTTTGCTGACCATCTTATATAAAATAGCAACAAGCCCCACCCACACACACCAACATACGCTTCTTATCCCCTTATCCTGCTTTTCTCCAGGCATTTGCCACTTATCACTATATTTTTACTTGTTTATTTCCCATAAAAATGTAAGCTCCATGAGGGCAAGGAATGTATCTGTTTTGTTTACCACCAAATTCCAAGTGCCTAAAAAAATGCTTGGCTCATAGTAGGTGCTCAGTAAATATTTACTGAATAAATGAACATAATAAGTTAAAAAAGCAAGATGCTGGACAGTGATTTTTAATACGCTTCTACTTATGTTTGTGTTTTTTTTTTAACTACACATGTAAATGCTTCTGTGTGCATAAAATATCTTTAAAAGTTTACAGAAGAAATAGGTCATGCTGGTTGCCTGCAGGAAGGTGATCTAGGGAGGCAAAGTGGCAGGGAAGCTTTTCACTATATTCTAATTGTGGACCCATGGGGTCACTCTGGCAGGACTCAGAGAGACGGTCATGACTGAGCACTCTGTTTGGCTCTTTCTCCAGTCCTGCCAAGGGTCCAGAGTGTCCCAGGAGGCCCATCACTTCTGAAGAATCTCACAAGGCACCAGTTTCCCAAAAATGACTCTGTCCTGTTCTCCTCCCTACTCTGAAAACATACTCTAGGAGAAAGAGGCTGTAAACACATTTCCACAGCCCCTAACCCTCACAAGAGCAAATGGAGGCCACATACATTCTTATTCTTTGGGCCTGTAATTAAATCTTTATTTAGTAAAAATATGAATTTGCAGAGATTTCATTCAACCTATTCAAGTCATGAATTGGATGAGAATCATTTTCTTGTTCTTTTTCACAGTTTTTATTAGCAATTAAAAGTTCATTGAATAAAGAATTTGTGAAGTTCTTTTAAAAATTTAAGCAGATCATCTTTTTGAATACCTTTTCTTTTTTTGGCTATTTTCTTTCTCTGAGCTCCACTGCCATATTTTCTAAATCTATCCCAACTAGACTTATACTCATACTCGATGAGCAAATAGTTCACAAAATAAAGTTTTTCTAAAACATTCAAAATTAGTAATATTACTAAGCAAAATACAAAAAAAATTAATAAATACAAAAAAACTAAATTTGTTTAAATAAAGGTAAATTTTTAGTTTAAATTTTTAGACTTTTTAATGAAATATTTAAATATTATTATAAAAATAAAACTTCACAATTCTGGGGTTTTAATGTGCACTTAATAAGCAAAGAGACTCTAGGGGGAATGAGGATCATGTGTCACCTGTCTTCAGGGTCCCTGGTGAATCTGCCGCAGGGTCTGTCGTGCTGAGATTGGCACTGGTCATGGGAGTTGTAGGACCCAGGAAACCTAGAAATGGCCACCAGGACATTTGCTCCAAAACTCAAACCATGTGAGTGCCCAACTTTGGGACTGACACTTCCCGCTCAGGAAAAGAAAGGGATCCCTGGGCTTACAATTCATATTGACTTGTATGAGGACAACAGTGAGTGTTTGCCTACGCAGAGGAGATAGGAGACCTTTACTGCGTACAGTTACTGGCACCTAAGAAACCCCCATGAGTCCTCAACATAATTGAAGGAAGACAATGCAGGAGAACAGGTCAGTCCCCACCCAGTGGAATCCAACAACATGTTGACAGGGTGAAACATGATCCTGGAACAGGTGAGGAACCACCTGCAGTGCGAGGAGGAGCTTTGTGCCCAGATCCAAAACTGGCCCTGGAACCACCCCAGAAGGAGGAGATGTGTAAATCCATTACTGCAAATGGCCCTATGCTCAAAAACAAACAAACAAACAAAATGTCCAGGACATTTCTTCTGAGTTAAATAATAAGGCAGTGATGGTGGTGGAACAGCCGAGAGGCAGCCTCCCTGTGTATATATCCAAGAGGATTGAAAGCAGGATCCCAAAGAGATCTTTGTACACCCAGGTTCACAGCAGCATTATTCACAATAGCTAAGAGATGGAAGCAACCCAAGTGTCCATCTATGGCTAAATGGATACATAAAAATGGTTCATCCATACAATGGAGTGTTAATCAGCCTTAAAAAAGGAGATTCTGACAGATGCTACAACAGAGATGAACCTTTAGAATGGCCCTTGAGGGCATCACACTAAGTGAAATAAATCAGACAGAAAGACAAATACTGTATGATATCACTTATATATGTGGAATCTAAAGAAACTGAACTCATGTAGAGTAGCGTGGTGGATACCAGGGGCAGGAACATGGGGGAAATGGGGAGATGTTGGTCAAAGGATACAAACTTCCAGTTATAGATGCATAAGTTCTGGGGATCTAATGTTCACATGGTAATTATAGTTAATAATGCTATATTATATACTTGAAAGATGCTGGGAGTAGATCTTAAATGTTTTCACCACAAAAGAGAAATGGTAATTATGTGAGGTGATGGAGGTAATAGCTAACTTTACAGTGGTGATCACTTTACAATATATAAGTGTATCAAATCAACACACTGTACCCTTAAAACTCACACAATGTTATATCTCAATTATATCTCAATAAAGACTGGGGGAAAGTAAAAAGAAATAAGCAAAGAATCTGTATTATACTTCACATACCTTACAATTACATATATGCAAATGCATGAAAAATATGAATTCTTTAATATGGCAAAATGTTCCTCGGACACTGCAGTATATCATTAAAAATGGTCCCCAACACATCACACCTCCCTGTGCCTAGCTCCTTTGCAATATGATTTTTGCCATGCCTCCCATCAAGAGATAGAGTCTATCCCTCTCCCCCTACCTCCCCCACCCCTTGCATCTGGGTCCCTTAAGGCTTCACTGGTCAATAGAATAAGACAGAAGTAACACTGAGCAACTACCAAGGCCAGGCCTTAAAAAGCCTTGTAGCTTTTGCTTTTGACCTCTGGGGACATTTCTGCCCTTATGTCAAAAAGCCCATTTTAGCCTAGAAGATGAAAGGCTGTTTGGAGGAGACCTGAGGCAGCCCAGCCAACAGCCAGCGTCACTGCCAAATATGTGAATGAAGCCATCCTGGACCATCCAGTCCCAGTTGAGCTGCTGGCTGATTGCAGCCCCATAAGTGACCCCAAGAGAGATTGGCAGAAAAATCACCCTGCTGTAGCTGTGCCCAGCCCAGAATTGTGAGCAAATAAATTGTTTTAAGCCACCAAGTTTCAGTATGGTTTGTTATATAGCAATAGATACTGTGTGCAACTGTTGTGAATACTGAGCTAATTCATGAATGCCTCCAGAATCACAAATTAGAACAAAAAAGAAAGGAAGAAAGGGAGGGAGGGAGGGAGGGAGGGAGGGAGGGAGGGAGGGAGGGAGGGAGGGAGGGAGGGAGAGAGGGAGAGAGGGAGTGAGGGGGAGAGAGGGAGAGAAAGGAAGAAGAGAATGGACCCTTGGCACTACTGAGAAACAATATTTGGTTATGCCAGAACCTATTGAATTCATGCTCTCTGAGAAGAGAGACATGACAAATTCATTTTTCTTTTCTGTTATCTACACAAATCAGCCAATTAAATTCTTTTTCCCTCTAAAGCAGTCACTCTCTCCAAGGTCAGCAGGGAACAACCCACAAACCTTCACAGCATTGGTACTCAGCAGTCTTTTGTTTTGAGAATATAAGAGAAAATGTGGAGTATTAATCACGAGCATTCACATTTAAGGTTGCAGGTCATACTGTACCAGCCCAGCGCTGAATGCAAGATCCCAGGGGAGAAAAGCTTCCATGCGGCCATTAACAAATTTATTTTTTCCAATATATGGTGATGGAAAGAGAACTGACTCTGGGTGGTGAACACAATGTGATATACAAATGATGTATTACAGAATTGTACACCTGAAATCTGTGTAACTTTACTAACAATTGTCACCTCAATAAACTTTAATTTAAAATAAATAAATAAATAAATAAATAAATAAATAAATAAATAAATTTATTTTTTTGTGTTTGTGACATGCAAGGCCCTCTAAAGTGTGGGGGCCCAGGACAGAAGTCCATTATTTGATTAAAGGGCAATATTACCTTGGCCCCAGTTTGGGAAAATAGTTAAGGCCCTTTTTCAGGATTTGCCTGTGAACTGTGACTAAGGAAAGTTGGTAATGGCTATTAAAAATTTAAATATGCCAATCTCTTGACATATCAATCCAGCTTTAGGGAAACTAGCCTATAGAAATAAAAGGACCAATATATTAGAGTAGCTGTGCAAAAATGTTTTTCACAAACATTGTTTGAAGTAGGAAAAAGTAGAAGCAACTTAAACATCATTAATAGGGAGGTGGTTAAATGAATCATGGTTCATTCACATTAGCTAATGCTATGGCAACTGTTGAAAAGGTTGTTATATCTATTGACTTGGAGAGATTTATTCATTCTTTCATTCATTAAACATTTCCAAGCATCAGCTATGAATCCAGCACTGTTCTCAGTACTAAGAATACAGCAGCAAGACAAAGTTTGATGTTCATGGAATTTACATCTTAATGAAGAAAGACAGACCATAAAAAAATAAATACGGAGTATGTCAGATGGTGGTAAGTAGGTGCTATTAAGAGTAATGAATGTGGGTGAGGAGAGTGAGGAGATAACAGTCTGGAAGGAAGTCAGGGAAGGAAATTTGTGGCTACCAGGAAGAAGGGCAGTCTAGACTGAAGAAACAGTACAAAGGTCCTGACTTGGGAGTATGCTTGGTAGGATCTAGAAAACATCAAGGAGGCCAGGGTGGCAGGGGAATAAAGGTAGGAGGTGAAGTCAGAGAGGAGAGCAGTAGAGTTGGTGTGTGTGTGTGTGTGTGTGTGTGTGTGTGTGTGTGTGTGTTGCAGATCATGTAAGACCTTGTAGCCGCTGGTGAGGATTTTGGGTTTTACTCTGTGTAGGATGGGAAGCCACTGGAGGGTTTTGGGCTGAGGAACAATATGACCTGACTTAGGTTTAGGAACCCTCCGCCTGCTGTGAGGAGAACAGACTGACAGAGCACAGGGTGGAAGCAGAGAAGAGTGAAGAGTCTGCTGGAGAGAGAGAGAGACAGAGACAGAGACAGAGAGACAGAGAGACAGAGAGAATATGGAGCTAACACCAAGGTGGGGAGAAGTGGTGCGATTCCACATAAGTTTTGAGGGGAGGGCCTACAGGATGTCCTAGAGGTGGGGTGTGAGCAAGAAGCCAGGTGACCATTAAGTAATGTTAATGAGAGCAGCTACTTTCAGAGTAATATGAGCTTAGCACGATCCCATTTTTGTTCAAATAACAAATAAAACACTCTCTCCTCCTTGTGCATGGATCTTTGTATAGGGGTTATATGGCAGCTCCTAGGGTTGCCATAACAAAATACTACAGACTGGTGGCTTAAACAACAGAAATGTATTTTCTCACAATTCTGGAGGCCAGAGGCCAGACGTCTAAGATGAAGATGCTGACAGGGTTGTTTCTGGCGAGCTTCTCTACTTGGTTTGTAGACCACTGTCTTCTCGCTCTGTCCTCACATGGCCTCTTTTCTGTAAGGCCCCATCCTTATGACATCACGTAACCTTCATTATCTCCAAATTACAATCACACTGGGAGTTAGGATTTCAACATCTGAATTTGGGGAGGACACAATTCAGTCTGTAATAATGAGTATAGAGAAAGTTATGGAAGGTGACCCACAGTTAGCATTGGTCACCTGAGGGACTGTGGGCCAGGTGAGGGTGTTTATTATTATTTTTTCCTTTGAATGGTTTCATTGGTTGCAGTGAGTACATGTCAATTAAAAACTTTCTTGAGAGACATATAACATAGAAAGATTTTAAGAGAGAAAAAAAGCCACCTTGGCTCAGAATTCATTCCTACACATATTTATCAGGCCACCACCAGCCTCTGGCTCTGAGCTCCTGCTCCTGGCCCCCTGATTCGCTCATGCCTTCGCTGGAGAAGCAGGGATGCTCAGGCAAGTTCAGCATGTGCTGAGGGGGTTAAAGGAGCCAAGAAGAAAGTAAGCGGGTACTATTGCCCTCCTTAAATCAAATGTGGGATGTCCATGGGAGGACCCCTACCCCAGGCCTGGCAGGCAACCTGGGGGAGTGTCTGAGATGGAAGTGACTGGAAGGAAGCCTTAGTGATCCAGCCAGTGAAGTCAGTGGAAGTATTAGGTAATCCTGCCACCCTTCCCCTTAGGAGATTCAGAGCTGGGCGATAGCAATGACTCCAGCTGGCACCTTCTGCACTCCCCACCCAACCCTCTTTGGTCCTGTCAAGTGAGTCTAGTAATTTTCTTTGCCCATTTAGAAAGGAGAGAACGTGTATCTTTCACTTCTCTAGACCCTTCCTTGCTAGGAATGGTTGCGCTTGCCGCAACTCAGCACCCAGACAATCAGTCATGGTTCTGAATCCCAGCTCTGCCACTTGTGCCCTCAGTGACCCTGGGCAAGCTGCCTGACTTTGCTCAACCTCAGCTGATTTTTAGTGGAGATAGGAATCGCTACCTCATTGAGGTGTGGTGAACAGTCAGTGAAAGAACGTAGACAATTTACCTGTTTCTTTGTCAAATGGGACCTGCCCTGCTGACCCACTCCATCAACAGGAAGAATAATGTCATCTTATAACAGAACCTGCCATGTGCCGGATACCTTACATGGTATTCTCCACACACGTTCTCCAAGCCTTACAGAGACCAGGATTCCTTCTACAACTGAACAAAACTATGGATCAGAGAAGAGAGGTAACATCATTCAAGATCACGCTGCTCAGGAAGAGTGGAGATGCTCTCCCCACCCCAAGGCCTAAGCTCTTTTACCTCATTACCCACATGATTTAATTTGTATGAAATCACCTGAGAAGCACAGACCCCTGGGTAAACACGAGGTATTGGTATCTCTAACAGTTCATTCCTGGAGTCAAGGCACCCTGGGACTGCTCATGAATTCACCAGATACATGCTGTTTATGCCCAACACAGTCTGACAGTCTAGACACTCCGCTCGATGGGTGAAGGTTGGTGCTGGCCTTTGCTTCCGTGTCCAAGTATGCATTTGTGGAGGACGCTCACAATTGGAGAGCCCACAGGCAGAGGCTGAGCCCCATCCACACACTCAGTGATCTTCGACCAGTCACCTCTTGGGCCTTGGTGGCACAGCTGTGAAATAAAGATGGAGCCTTTCAAGGCTTGGATTCCTTTCAGCTGTAAAGATTTGTGATCCCACAGAGAAGCTGCCTTGGGCTTCCTCATCTGGGAGTAGAGGCCATGGAGAAGCCCTGAGCCTCAAGGTTTCTAGAAACCTCGTCACAAATACCAGAGATCACAAATCCCTGCCAGGATCCCCCTGTGGACATAAGAATGTCCAAATCTGTAGAGAATTCTTATAAGAGTTTATTTGAGCCAAACTGAGGACATGTGCTGGGGAGCAAGATCCCAAATGCTCTTGACAATAACAGTTTTGTGGTTTCTTTTATGCATTTGAGATTAAGGAGGGTAGTAAAGGAGATTACATGGCATGGGAGAAAGCAAGGTGGGGATTAGATTACAGGTTAAGATTACTGCTCTCTTGAGGATGGTCATGCCTTTGAGGAGTATTCTGGCATTTCAAAGGTGTGTTAACTTAGATGTACAGATACAATGAACAGGGCTTGCTTAAGGCAAAGATAAGCCTTTTACTAAAGAAGTTAGATGCCTGGGGCATAACTACCCACCAGGACCTGCCCAGTTAGGAATTTAGGATCAGATCACCCTGGGAGGTTACTTTCCAAAGAACACTTTTTCCTCCACATCCGAAACAGAGCTCATGGTCTAGCCCTGCCTTCTCTTCCTGTTTCTCTTCTCTTCCTTTCCTTACATTCCAGTAAGAAAGCCCTTCCCACTCCAGGGACTCTGCTCATGCAGTCCCTCTGACTGGAACACCTTCTTACTCTTGGGAGTGTGTGGCTAGCTCCTCCTCAGCGTTTAAGGTACCACCTTTCTAGGGAAGAGATCCAGAATATATCATTGTGAATTGGTTTTCTAGAACTCCCCTTATCTGACTAAAAGCAGAGCCTCCCAAAAGAATTCAAAGTTCATAAATGTCCTCCCTGAGACTTTTACAACTAGGGAAGAAGATTGGTTTCCAGAGAAGTCTCAAGGGGATAAGAAGTCACCTAAACACACATTTCACAAAACTATCACCTGTCCCATCTATTCTCCTAGGGGTCCATTTATCTCTCCTAAAAGTCTTTTGTTTTCTAGTAAGTGCCTTTCTCCCCTCTCCGTCCCCTAGTAAGATGGTATCTAATTCCCAAATTCTAACAGCCTCTTCAAGTCCCATTTTTCTGTGAACTACACACATATGTGAATAAAATTCTGTCTTTTCTCTTGCTAGCTTTTTAACTTAAATTATATTTGACACGTAGAGCGACCATCTTGCTCCTGTTGTTGGGATGGTTTTTCCTGCAGGCCCCCCCTAAGAGCTCAATCCCCCTCCTCCTCCCTCCTTATTGGAGCTGTCTCCCGCAGGCACCATAGTTAGAGGCCTCCCTGTCAAAACAAAGTTGAGGGATCACAGCTGCTAGGGATGGATCTCCCTGGCACCCCGGCCAGATTTCTCCCCCAACCCAGAGGCCTAAACATATAAAACAAAGCGTCTGACCCCGGTCAGTGCTCAATTCTTTGGGAACAATCCCATTGGGCCCACTAGTGTAATAAAGCTGTGTTCTCCTTGCCCTCTGGGAGTCGCTTGAGTTTCTCGGTCCTCACTGCTTTTCTGCAACACTGCCTTTGACAGACTATCCCATCCAGGTCACTGGGACTCCCAGACAGCCAGGTGGGCCCTCACTGAACATGTTGTCCCTGGTGGTTCTTTCTGCTGCCATCACAGCAGCCCCCTCTCTGAAGAATGCGGCCTTCCTTAGTCCAGGGGTATTGCAGGCAACAAGGATTTTTCACACTGGACAGCCAAGTCTTGCCCCTGTACCACTTCTTCCTGAATATGGAGGAAAAGTTCATTGTGGGCTGATCCTTGAGGAATTCTTCTGGTTCCTTTATCCTAAAACCAGTACAATAGGAGCCTATGTGCTCGGAACTGGGCTTATCTTATATTTCCTATCCAAGGAAATACATGTGATTTCTCCAGAGACCATTTCTGTCATGTCAACAATAAGGTTGATTGCCTACATAATTGAAAATTATGGAGCCTCTATTGGGGAATTTGCTGATAAACTCAATGAGCAAATAATTGCCAATCTAGTATAGGTGAAACAAGCTTCCATCAAATACGTCCAGAATGCAACTGATCTGGAAAAGTCACAGCAGACACTGATTCAAAGTGCCATTACATTTTTGATGTCCAGAGAAATAACATTGCTATGGCCTTGGAGGTTACTTACCGAGAACGGCTGCATAGAGTATACAAGGAGATAAAGTATCACCTGGATTATCATATCTCTGTGCAGAATATGATGCGTTGGAAGGAACAAGGGCACATGATAAATGGGGGAGAAGCACGTGGCACAGAGCATTTTTGTACAGCAGGAAAAGGAGACAATTGTCAAGTACATTGTAGACCTAATGCTGCTTGCAAAGGAGGCCCAAGCACAGCCAGTTCTGTAAATGCATCTATCCCAATTGAGACAGCTGGAAACAGTTGACTGACTAAATGGAAACTAGTCTATGTGACAAAATCTTTTGTATTGCAGTCTACTGAGGTTACAGTTTACCCTACCGAAAAATGAAATGCTTGAGTTTCATATAGTGAGAGAATTAAAACAATCTATTGACCAGTAAAAAAAAAAAGGTATAATTGACATACAATATTAGTCTCAATTGTACAACAGTGATATAACATTTGTATACCTTACAAAGTGATCACTATAAATCCAGTACCAGTAATTATCTGTCACTGTAAAAAGTTATTACGATATTATTGACTATATTCCTTGTCTTGTACATTACATCCCTGTCACTTATTTTATAACTATAAGTTTGGACCTCTTAATTCCCTTCACCTTTTTCACCCATCCCCCTAACACCCTCCCCTCTGGCAACCATGTTTGTTCTCTGTATCTATGAGTTTGTTTCTGTTTTGTTTTTTCTTCATTTGTTTTGTTTTGTTTTTTTTAGATTCCACATATAAGTGAAATTCGATGGCCTTTGTTTTTCTCTGTCTCACTTATTTCACTTAGCATAATACCCTCTAGGTCTGTCCATGTTGTCCCATATTGCAAGACTTCACTTTTTATGGCTGAGTAATATTTTATATATATATATATAAAATATATATACGAGGTCTGGTAATTAAGTTTGTGATCTTGTTGCAACATGTTGCTAACCTTCTTTTGATATCAGAGGGATTGTTTATTATGACTTTGTACCAACTGGACAAACAGTTAGCCAAGTTTACTATTTGGAAGGGCTGAAAAGGCTGTGTGAAAAAGTTAGATGAAAACCACCTGAACTTTTCACCAACAATTCATGGCTCTTGCATCATGACAAAGCACCAGCTCACACAGCACTGTCTGTGAGGGAGTTTTCAGCCAGTAAACAAATAACTATATTGGAACACCCTCCCTACTCACTGGATCTGGTCCCCCAGTGACTTCTTTCTTAACCCAAAGATAAAGGAAATATTGAAAGGAAGACATTTTGATGACATTCAGGACATCAAGTGTAATACGATGACAGCTCTGATGGCCATTCCAGAAAAAGAGTTCCAAAATTGCTTTGAAGGGTGGACTAGGAGCTGGTGTTAGTGTATAGCTTCCCAAGGGGAGTACTTCGAAGGTGACTGTAGTGATATTCAGTAATGAGGTATGTAGCACTTTTTCTAGGATGAGTTGGCAAACATAATTGTCCGACCTCATATAATATATATTATATTTATTTTACATATACATATACCACATTTTCTTTATCCATTCATCTATTGATGGACAGTTAGGTTGTTTCACTTCTTGGTTACTGTAAATAATGTTACAATGAACATAAGGTGTATATATTGAAACTGAGGGTCCTGATTTAATGTACGATTTTTATTTAACATGTAGTCCCAGCACTCAATTCGTTTTCTTCACAGCATGCCCCATAAGCCTTGCTCAGCTCTTTCCCTTACAATTATTAACTCCCTGAGACAGCAAGAAATGATAGCCAGGCACTGACTAATGGTCACAAGGTACGGGCTCTATTAAGCTAAAGATAACATCATGGCCTAAGTTTCTTTTTTTTTTTTTTTTCCTAAATTTCGTTTCAGCTCCTGAGCCCTAAAGCAGAATGACCCCTTGGCTATGGCCCCATTAAACCAGACTGAGGAAAACTGAAGCTGCCCTGAAGACCTGAAATCATGATTTATTGTCTTTATCTCACTCTTAACTAATCAACAACACCCAAGACTCCCAACCCCTTACTCATGATGACTTATAATCTTTGTTCTATAAAGCCTCTTGTCTGGAAGCCATCGAGGAGCTAGGTATTTAGGAGCACAAGCTCACTTGTTCTCCAGATTGGCGCTGATCCTGAGTTGTATGAATTCTTTATATATTTTGGATATTAACCCCTTATTGGATATATCATTTGAAAACATCTCTCATTCAACCCATCAAAAGGTGGGTTGCCTTTTCATTTTGTTGATGGTTTCCTTTGTTGATGGCTGTCACCATCTCGGAGGGGTTTTCCCTAACCATTCTATCTCAGTTTGGCCTCTTCCTCCTTTTTGTTTCCCATAGCATTTATCATAACTAATTACAACTTTATTTATTTGTTTGCTTACTAGGTTTTTGTCTGAACTTCTATTGGAATGTAAGCTGTGTGGAGGCAGGGACAGTACCTATCTAATTCATCACTAAATACTCAAGGCCTAGTGTGGTGCGTGCCATATAATAGGAGTTCATTAAGCATTCAGTGAATAGATGATGAACTCCCTCCATACCTCAGGTATTTATTGTTGAGTCTACACTCATCTCAGTTCAGCAGTCATTCACTAGGTGCCATGACTGTGCTCAGTGTTAGCAGCACACAAAGAACTACGCCCCGTCCTTGTGCTTACAGGAGAATGAGCACCTATGCTGGGCCCTGTGAGGGGCAAACATGAGAAAGAGAACATAATTCCTCCCTCAAAAAGTTTCCTGACATTGGAGAAGGGGAGGAGAAAGAAGAAAACATGAAAGGAGCTTGGAAACAAACACAACTTTAAGTAGTTATTTAGTACACAAAACAGAAATTGCTAAGCTATTCTCTTGGCCATTGTTTAAGGAATAATTCATGTCATCCTGCTAATTACATTGGATGGAACTCATGTTACTTCTGTTTCATTTATGAATCTGAGCCTGAGGAGCACTTGTCCCCTGAGCACACAGACTTGCTAGTAAGTGTTGCTGGTCCCCTCTTGGCAGTGAGACAGGTTAGTTAGCATGTTGCTAGTCACAGGGGAGGTCCCTAGTGGAATAAACAAAAAGCAGCCATATCCTGAAACTCCACGTTCTGGAATGTCTCCTTCACTCCAGGACAAAGATATGAGAACACGCCTTAAGGTTAATAAATTATCTCAAATCCCTTTGGCTGGACAAAGGAGCAGATCTGATAGATAGGAATGGGTTATTTCGTTAATCCCTTCAAAATGGACAAACAGGACAAACCTGATAGACAAATTCCATTAGAAGGTTCCAGTTCCCTTCCCCAAGCAGGCAGGGGAAGGTATAAAAGTAGGAGCTTTTGCCTCAGTCACTGGTACCCCCTCCCGCTTGGGAACTGCTTTTAATAAACTATCTTCCTTTACCAACTCCTTGCCCCTCCCTGGTCCGTATGTCCATTCTTCGGCTTCACGAGACACGATCCCGGCCCAAACCCAGAAATTACCAGCAGATCCTACATCAGCAGTACCTAGGACAGTCACGCTGTTGCAGAAAAATAGCAAGGACCGAGAAACTCAAGCGGCACGCAGAGATCAGGGAGAACATAGCTTTATTACGCTGGCGGGATCAGCGGGATCCTTCCCAAAAGACTGAGCCCCCAGCAAGGTTTTGAGCAGGTTTTTATGGGTTGGGGACTTCCTTGAGTCGGGGAAGGGGTAGGTGTCATCTGGTGATTGGCTCAAGGTGTGGCTTGGAGGGGGTTATGCGGAAGTGGGCTGGGGCTTAGGCTGGGGGCTTTTCTCTCCGCTGGGGTCACCATTTTAGCTCAGTTCCACGTGGCAGGGAACCATTTTAAGGTCAGTTTCCCCATCAACGCAGCCTCTAAAACACCTTTTAGGTCACTCTCCCTACCTCAGTCAGGGGCCTTTTAGCTAGAAGAGCCAGTGATGTACTAAAGTTAACTCCTTTGCCTCCCCCAAAAGTAAATAAATAAAAGGGAGAGTTTATTAAAATTATTTCAATGCACATGAACCCAAGAGAACATGAATAGCCAGGTCAGGCCCCCTGTACTTAGAGCACATCCTCAGTTCTTCAGATTTCCAAGTCCAAATTTCTTTATCTTCCTGATTAGGCCTTAATCCTAGGTGTTGGCTGGCTTATGGGCAAAAGGACCTTGGGTCAGGTACCCATAGCCTGGTGCATCAGCCTACACCAGGGCAGGAACCCCAACAGGAAGAGACATACCTTGCACCTCTGGCATGAAGTCATACTACTTTATTTCCTCAGCAGGAGGAAGATTTGTTCTTGTCCAGTTACAGCTCAGCCAATGGGATATTCAGCCAATGAAAAGTCACTATACTTTTAACTTGCACTTTCCTCCAATAGACTCCTAGTTTACAACGGCCCTCCCATGTCCATAAAAGAGTTCCTCTCATTTTTCTGGACTTGCTTGAGGTTTTCCATTAAACTGGTTTGCCATTAAACCTCATATCCTGAAGTGCAATTCTTTGTTGTTCCCAAATAAACACATTTACTTGAGAAATAGCTGGCTATTTGTTTAAGGTCCACACCAGTAAATGCAAAAAAGAGCTTACATTGTTTAGTTTAACCTAAACTATATCATAAGACTTGAGGGTGTTACTTAAAGTGGGACTAAGAGTCTGGTATTCGTAAAAATATCACTGGGTTTAGATTCAGAGATAGACATCCAAACTCTTCTCTTTCTGGCTGTACAACTTTGGGCAAGCTGCTTTAACGGTTTAGACCTCAGTTTCCCCTCTGTAAAAAGGGAGCTATTATTCCTATTTTCGGGTTATGTGAGAATTAAATGGGATAATTCATGCTTTAAAACCTGCTTTGTGAGCATTAAAGTATTACACAAATAGAGTACTTATCTTAAGATTGAATAGGTAGAAAATATCAACCTGCATCTCAAGTGATAAGACTAGGTATTGTTTCTTTTATTTAAATAGTATGTGCTGTGTATTAGTAAAAAAAAAATCTATATCTTTTACATCACAGCACACATACTAATACTTTTTATTCCTGTGGCAAATAATATAACTAGAAATAAAGGGAGCTGTTTGTGCTTTGTTATGCTTTTTAACTGCAGTATTTCCACATTCCAAATGTGGGAGAAGAATTCATCTTGGGAAAGAATTTATCTTTTGTTTGGGGAAACACTTTAACAGGAGGTTTGGTTATGCAAAGGT
This sequence comes from Rhinolophus sinicus, assembly GCF_036562045.2. Lineage (NCBI taxonomy): Eukaryota > Metazoa > Chordata > Mammalia > Chiroptera > Rhinolophidae > Rhinolophus > Rhinolophus sinicus. The sequence continues at coordinate 43,907,708 of NC_133755.1, read as the reverse complement.
AGAGCCCTGAGGCCAGGTTGAAGGAACTATGGCTAAACTGCTCTGCATTGTAAAGTCAATATTCAAGGGTTTCTTTTTTCTTTGGTAGTCCTACAAGAAGCAGTTTGGGGCCTGACCTCTCAGAGAAGAGGGTTTGTGTTGGGGCCCAGGGAGACCCTAAGTAAAGGCCTCTCGGCACAGTGTGACCAGAGAATTCAGAGGCTCTCTGTACTAAGTATTGGGTGAAGTTCTCCTCACCTGCATCATTAAGCTCGCACATGGTCTTCAAGCCTTCAGTGGAATTGATTAAGCATCCTAACCTGGTTCTCTCCAGACAAGTTCTGCCTCAGGAATGATGGGCAAGTCCTTGTTTGGGAGCAAAGTGCCTCAGAGGGAACAGGTGGTGTGTAAAGCCTGTTATGGGGGTGCTGGAAGGATCCAGAAGAAGTCAGGAGCAGTATGGAGTGAAAGAAGACAGACCACACGAGTGGACACACATCAGGGAATCCTGCGCAATATTTGGAAGGGGATTGGAATTCCTCTGTCCTCAGAGCATGAATTATTTACTTTGAATATTTAAGTAAAGGGGATTTCTGGAAGGCTGGGAAATATAGGAATGCCAACCATATTAACATCTGATGAGGCTCAAACACAGTTGAAAATTAGAAAGGTACTGACCTGTAGCCTCAAGCAAAGCTCAGCTTTACTGTGATCATCACCACTCCTATTATTATGGTTATTACCACCATCTCCTAACACAGGGCAGTCTCAGACTGCTGGTAGGCAGAATAATGGTCCCTCAAAAATGTCTGCATCCTAATCTCCAGAACCTGTAAATATGTTAAGGTATACAGCAAGGGGAAATTAAGGTTGCAGGTAGAATTGCTAATAATTAGAACAACTGATCCTAAAATTTATGTGGAACCACAAAAGACCCCAGTAGCTAAAGAAATCTAGAGAAAGAACAAAGTGCGAGGTATCACGCTCCCTGATATCAAATGATACTACAAATCTACAACAATCACAACAGCATGGTACTGAAACCGGAGGCCAAGTGAGACTCGTCCTGTTGGGGGGACTGACCTTAAAATGGTTCCCTGCCATGTGGAACTGAGCTAAAATGGTGTTCCCAGCAGAGAGAAAAGGCCCCAGCCCACTTCTGCATAACCCCCTCCAAGCCACACCTTGAGCCAATCACCAGATGACACCTACCCCTTCCCCGACTCAAGGAAGTCCCCAACCCATAAAAACCTGCTCAAAACCTTGCTGGGGGCTCAGTCTTTTGGGAAGGATCCCACTGATCCCGCCAGCGTAATAAAGCTGTGTTCTCCCTGATCTCTGCGTGCCACTAGAGTTTTCCGGTCCTTGCCATTTTTCTGCAACAGTGCTGCCTGCGCCGCTCAGCCAATAGACCGACACAGGACTTGGGCTATAGAACAAGCGTATATTATCAGAGCACCAGTGGACTGAGAAGGCAGCACATTAACATTGCCAAAAAACTGCCTTAACATTCTCAGACTGGCTTGGGGTACTTAAGGGAAAATCTGGGCATTTCTCTAGAGTCTATGTGATGGTTCAGAGGTCTGCATGGAGCCCTCCCTCTGGCAATGTGATTCTCTGGTGGAGTCAGCAACCCAGGAACAATGATGGGAGTAGCCTGGAAGGAATGCTAGACCATTGAGATTGTGATCATTAAGCCTAAGGGTATTAATCATAAGTTTCACGGTAATTTTCTAAAACAGGGAACTGGATGGGACAGGGGACCTTATGAGCTCAAGCCGCAGGGGGATGGATGATCTATCCTAAGGTATAGGTCAAGGAAAGGTGAGACTAGGACATTGCAAGACCTCTATTACAGGGGTCCCAACTGGACCCTGCTTCAATTCTGACATAAAAACAGATACATAGGCCAATGTAATAGAATAGAGAGCCCACCAGAAATAAATCCTCAATTAATGGTCAATTAATCTATGACAAAGAAGGCAACGATATGCAATGGAGTAAAAAACCGTCTTTTTAATAAATGGTATTGGCAAAACTGGACAAACACATGCAAAAAATGACATTGGACTACTTTCCTACAATATACAAAAATAAACGCAAAATGGATTAAAGACTTAAATTTTAGACTTGAAACTGATACAGGCCAAACAAAAGGGCTTCTCACTATAGAAAATCTAAGTTTTCTTTTCCCTAGTGTTTTGGCTCTGTAGCCCCTGGTTATAATCATGTTTCAAATCAGTTTTCTAATCATAAATAATAGATTTTTTTTAAGCTTAATCATAGAATTCTCCTACCCCCTGCTTTAGATAATTACCCTAAAGCTTGTGATTTATGCTTGTTGATTATAGTCATGGTAGCACCGAGTTCTTTCCAGGCCTAGGTCCCAGGTGAACAATAACTGAATGACCGGTTAAACCAGAAGAAAGACCAGGCTCCATGAAGCTGAATAATTTTTCATCACACAGTCACCCTGTGTCAGTCGCTTTGAATCCTGCTTCTTGGGCCAAAACTTTTAACTTTATTAACTAAAATCTATCTCTCCTCATCTAGGGGCTGTGGGGATACATGTGATACCCCAACAAGACTTCCAGTACATCCCGACCACAGAGGTCAACATGGTCCCTCCGGCGGATCTCGAGACCCCGTCCCCTCATCTAAGATCAAATAGGACGAGAGTCCCATGAATCCCCAATAGGTAGGGACAATGGCCACATTCAGCAGGAAGCAGATACAGAAGAAGAGATCTCCTGTCCCTCATAGAGATTCATGGGGGTCACGTCTCTCAAGGGGGACATAAGGCAGGCAGTTAGAGACAGGAATTGGGTTTCCGAGAGGCCTGGATACATCAGGTAACATTCCTGCACGTCCCACACATTCTACAGGAAATAACCACCCAAAAGACCTCCCCTCTCCGCCCGAACTTGCCCTTGTTTACCATAACCATTAGGCATGATTAATCACAGGTATCAATCAAGCAGCCCCACAATTAGAGAGGAGTAGCCCATTCTAGAAGAGAAGGAAATAAAAACTCCAAGTCCTCGCCAATCAGTGCCTTTTGAGCCACTCTGTTGTTCAGGCCTGCTCCTATCTCTTTGACGTGTACTTTCCCTTCTAATAAACTGCTCATTCACCAGTATATTTCTGTGTCTTGTTCAATTCTATGCTGGAGATGCCAAGAGCCTGGACACCAGGCTGAGAAGGTCTGCTCTCTGGTAACAAAACTATAAAACTAGAAGAAAACACAGGCAGTATACTCTTTGACATCATTCTTAGCAATATATTTTTGGATGTATCTCCTCAAGCAAGGAAAAGAAAAGAAAAAATAAACGGGAATACATCAAACTAAAAAGTTTTTATGTAGTGAAGGAAACCATCAAGAAAATGAAAAGAGCCTACTGAATGGGAGGAGATATTCACATATATCTGCTAAGGGGTTAATATCCATATATATAAAGAACTCGCACAATTTAACACCAAAAAAGAGGAAGTAATCCAATTTAAAACATGGGTAGAGGACCTGAACAGACATTTCTCCCAAGAGAACATAGAGATGATCAACAGACATAAAAAGATGTTCAATATCACTAATCATCAGAGAAATGCAAATTAAAACCACAATGAGATATCACCGCACACCTGTCAGAATGGCCATCATCAATGAATCAACAAACAAGTGTTAGTGAAGATGAGAAAAAAGGGAACCCTCATACACTTTTGGTAGGATTGTAAATTGGCACAGTCACCATGGGAAACAATATGGAGATACCTCAAAAAATTGAAAAAAGAGCTGTCATACAATCCAGCAATTCCACTTCTGGGTATTTATCCAAAGAAAACAGAAACAGTAATTTGAAAAGATATATGCGCCCCTATGTTCATTGTAGCATTACTAGTAATAGCCATGATATGAAGTAAGTTAGATATCCATCAGTAGATGAATGGATAAAGACGTGGTATACATAGGCAATGAAATATTATTCAGCAATAAAAAAAAGAATGAAATTTTGCCATTTGCAACAACATGAATGGACCCAGAGGGTATAATGCTTAATGAAATAAGTCAGACAGAGAAAGACAAACACTACGATCTCACTTATATGTGGAATCTAAATAAATAAATAAATAAATAAATAAATAAACAAATAAACAAATAAACAAATAATTAAACAAAACAAAACAGAAACAGACCCATAGATATAAAGAATAAGCTGATGGTTGCCAAAAGTGAGGATTTGGAGGGATGGGAATAGAAATATATATAGAGAGAGATTTAAAAAAAACATACAATGCTGGGAAAATTGTTTTCCTTAAGATCAAGAAAAAGCACTCATTTTTCCAATTGAAAACAAAAACAAAAACAACCAGGCTCGTGGTGAATGGAAGAGCAAGCATTATCCAGGGAAGAAGCACGCAAAATGGAGGGAGGAGAGGATGCCAGGGAGTGGGAGAATGAAGGGAGAGTGTGGGCAGAAGGCCAGTTCAAGCTGTTCTCTCTAAAGAAAACAACGGACTGTCTTCCTTTCTGTGGAGCTGGGGCCACTGGGATAAGTGGGCCCAGCTGGGGCTGGGTTATGTTTAGGGTGGTGTATGCCTTAAAAAAGGGGGAGGGGGGCTGCTTATCTGATGATCTTAAAATAGGGAGATTATCCTGGATTATCCAGCTAAACCCAAGCAATCACAAGAGTCTTTAAACGTGGAAGAGAGTGGCAGAAGAGTGAGTCTCAAAGTGATGTGATATGAAAAAAACTCAACCAGGCATTGCTAACTCTGAAGACAGAAGGTGGCCATGAGCCAAAGAATGCAGGCAGCCACTAGAAGCTGTAAAAGGCAAGAGAATGTAGTTTCCCTGGAGCTTCCAGAAAGGAATGCCTCCCTGCTGACACTTTGATTTTAGTCCAGTGAGGTTCTGACCTCCGGAACTGTTAGATAATAAATTCGTTTTGTTTTTTTAAGACTTTTCTTTTTTTAGAGCAGTTTTAGGTTCACAGCAAAACTCACAGGAAGGTACAAACATTTCCCATACACCCTCTGCTCTCACACAGAAATAGTCTCCCTCATAATCAACAACTCCCATCAGAGTGGTACATTTGTTACAACTGATGAACCTATACTGACAACATCATAATCACCCAAAGTCCACAGTTTACATTAGGGTTCACTCTTGGTGTTGAAGCTTCAATGCGTTTGGACAAATGTATAATGACATGTTTCACTCATGGCAAAATTATGCTTAGAGACTGAGATTGTCTTTGCCAATAATTATAATTTATAATCACAATATTTCACAAGACAGTAGCATACAGAATAGTGTCTCTTAAGCCAATAAAGAAATAACATACTTAAAACCAATGATAGATTAATTACACTATTGTTCCAGGCAAAGGGGAGATGAAATCAAGTCCAGATTTAGTTGAGCTGTATATTTCTACAAGTTGGTTCTCGGTGGAGTCAATCCTTCCACTTAAAAGCTGGGTATCAGCTGCCAGCGTAGGTCCTTTGCTGCCGGGGCGTGTAGCTAGCGGGCAAGGTGGCTGGATCTAAAGATTATTATTGCAGGGTCCATCACACGGCTTATCACTGCCTATGAGGAGTAGCCTTGTCAAGGCAGGAACAGATGTCCCTTCTCTTCCTGAGACTGCTGCACGGTATAACGCCACTGCTAACCAAGAGTGGCCTGCCCCAGGCAGGAACAAGCATCTCAAGGTCTTCCGAGAGCTACGAGCGTATTTAGATCAGCAAAACGTTGCCTTCCCCAGACCAAACACTCGCGGGAAATCCTCACTGGCTCTTGGTACTTAAAGTTAAATGTCCATTATGTCATAGTCACTTTTCTATGTGTTTTTATCAATAAGTCCCCAACAGTGCCCGTCAACAGCTGAGCTACTGAATGCTTACTGACAACAAGTGTGGATGATAACATCCTGGCACTACTCCCTCAATGTAAACAAATTCACCCTTAGACCAGAACAAACATGTTTCCCAGAAAATAAGACCTGGTTGGACCATCAGCTCTAATGTGTCTTTTGGAGCAAAAATTAATATAAGACCTGGTCTTATGTTATATTATATTATATCCAGTATTATATTATATTATATTATATTATATTATATTATATTATATTATTATATTATATTATATTATATCTGGTATTATTATATCATATTATATCATATATTATATAAGACCCGGTCTTATAGTAAAATAAGACTGATCTTATATTATATAAGACCTGGTCTTGTATTATAGTAAAAAAAGACCGGGTCTTATACTAATTTTTGCTCCAAAAGACGCATTAGAGCTGATGGTCCAACCAGGTCTTATTTTCGGGGAAACACAGAACTTCACCTAAGTCATAAACAAGTGGATTTGAAATTGTAACAAACCAATACACAACATGACCTGTGTCCATCATTATAGTATCATACAGAGTACTTTCACTGCCTTAAAAATCCTCTGTGGGGCCGGCCTGGTGGCTCAGGTGGTTAGAGCTCCATGCTCCTAACTCCGAAGGCTGCCGGTTCGATTCCCACATGGGCCAGTGGGCTCTCAACCACAAGGTTGCCAGTTCAATTCCTTGAGTCCCGCAAGGGATGGTGGGCTCTGACACCTGCAACTAAGATTGAACACGGCACCTTGAGCTGAGCTGCCTCCCGGATGGCTCAGTTATTGGTTGGAGCGCGGGCTCTCAATCACAAGGTTGCCAGTTCAATTCCTCGACTCCCGCAAGGGATGGTGGGCAGCGCCCCCTGCAACTAAAATTGAACACGGCACCTTGAGCTGAGCTGCCACTGAGCTCCCAGATGGCTCAGTTGGTTGGAGCATGTCCTCTCAACCACAAGGTTGCCAGTTCGACTCCCGCAAGGGATGATGGGCTGTGCCCCCTACAACTAGCAACGGCAACTGGACCTGGAGCTGAGCTGCGCCCTCCACAACTAAGACTGAAAGAACAACAACTTGAAGCTGAATAGAACCCTCCACAACTAAGATTGAAAGGACAACTTGACTTGGAGAAAAGTCCTGAAAGTGCACACTGTTCCCCAATAAAGTCCTGTTCCCCTTCCCCAATAAAATCTTTAAAAAAAAAAAAAAATCCTCTGTGCTCCTTTTATTCACCCCCACCCAAGCCCCTGGCAACCACTGATCTTTTTACTGTCTCCGTAGTTTTGCCTTTTTCAGAATATCATATAGCTGGAATCATACAGTATGGAACCTTTTCTGATTGGCTTCTTTTCACTTAGCAATATGTATTTAAGGTCCATTTGTTAATTTTCATGGCTTGAAAGCTCATTTCTTTTTAGTGCTGAATAACATTCCATTGACTAGATGTACCGCAGCTTACTTATCCATTCATCTATTGAAGGGCATCTTGGTTGCTTCCAAGGTTGGGCTTCCAAGGTTGTGTGCAAGTTTTTGTGTGGACATGAGTTTTCAACTCCTTTGGGTAAGTACCAAGGAGCACAATTACTGGTTTGAATGGTAAGAGTACATTTAGTCTTGTAAGAAACTGCCAAACTATCTCCCAAAGTGGCTATAACATTTTGCATTTCCACAAGCAATGAATGCTCCATATCCTTGTCAGCATTTGGTATTGTCAGTGTGCCGGATTTTGGCCATTCTCATAGGTTTGTAGTGGTATCTCATTGTTTAACTTGTTGTTTTAATTAATTTGTGTTGTTTAAAGCCATTAAATTTATGGTAATTTGTTATAGCAGCAATAGAAAACTAATACAATGACATTGTGCAAGGAAGTGACAAGGGACCAGGAGAGGAGGCACAACTCAATGTTGCCACCAGCTCACTGTATCTCCACGTTAGGTTACCTGATACTTCTGGGCTTCAGACACCTTGAGACTCAAGGAGGAGCAATCATTCCTGCCCTAGCTATAGCAGGAAGCAGTGAGCCAATATGACTGCTGTAGCAACCATAACCCGGGAAACTGCCAGTGAAGAAAGCTGGGGAGGCTGAGGGAATGGTTTTGTGATTCTATCAGTACTGGTGCTTTTAGTGGGTTCAGCCTCTTGAGGAGGCCATCAGCTCATCATGACTCAGCAAGCCCCAGGGCTGCCGGCGGAGCAAGCGGTGACAGGAGCTGGCTCTGCTGGGGAGCCCAGGCAGGGTATGAGTCAGGCACGGTTGTGTACCCAGATGAGACTTGCCAAGGCTTCCATCCAGACTTCCTTTCTAGAGTAGGAATTGCTCGAGGGCAAAGCCTTGCTGACATCTGGATTTGACACAACTCCCCTTGAGTTCCCAGCAGACCATGCCCATTCACTGAAGATATTTAATGCTAAGCAGAACTGAAATCAGACGTAGACTCATAGGAATCACCATTTGATAATAACAGCCTCCAGGTATTCTCCACTCATGGTTACTAACCTTCCCAAGAACACTGCATTGATATTCACCATTCACAGAGGTGTGCACAGGTTCTAGAACCTGCATAAGTCATGCCATTAGTAAGAGGTAGAACCAGGACGTAAACTCAGTTCTGTCCGGCCATGAAGTATCGTGCATCTTGTACACCTAGCAGCAAGGGAGCTTGGAGATCAATGAGTCCTGCTGCTCATTTTATAAATGAAGAAAAGTGTCTTGTCCACATTTACTCAGCTAATTAGAGCTGAGTTAGAACTCGGTTTCTTGACTCCTGGTCCATTATCCTGTCCATTAACCTTTAGGGGTCATAGACTTCCTTGGGAAGCTAATACAAACTATGGATCCTCCTTCTCCTAGAATGAACATCGACACACAATTATTCTGCTTACAATTTTGGAGTGAGTTTTGAACCATCCTACTCTGTGGAGCCCAAATTAAGAGCTCCTGCATTATACTGTGCCTCTCTCAAGTGCAGGGCTATAAATGAGGTAGGAACCCTAGGCTGCCTATATATTAATGAGCCTTGTGAAAGAGAGGGCTTGTTTTCCCTATAGTCATATACCCCCCATCTTTCATCCATCTTTATTTTTTATAACAGCTATACAGAGACATAATTCATACTATATAACAAACCCTTCTGCTATTGCTGCCTCTTTTGTACTTACGGAAAATGAAAATAATTCCACAACTCCTCATCATGGGATTGCTAAGAAAACCTAGAAAATAATTTATATGTGGTAATCATTACTGCTTTTGCCATATAATCATTTCAGTTTTATCCCTTTCTAGGCACATGTTAGGATTATACTTGGTGTCCTTGGGGTTGGGTAGAGCCATGTGATCAGTTTCAGCCAATGATTTTCTTTGGCTAATGAATTTTGAGAAGTGATACATGTCATTTTGGGGCCAAATGCTTAATTTCTGAGTGGGACCTACCAAGATATTGCCATGGTCACCAGCAATGTTCTGAATAGTCTCCTGGGTCTCACAGTGAGCAAGCAAAGGCATGGGAACAGAGTACTTACTGCCTCTGTAAGGAACATGTACTATGAGTGAGAAATGAACCTTTGTTGTTTTTAGGTACTGGGAGTCGTTTTTCTTTTTTGCAGCATAACCCAATCTCTCTTCTGGCTGATAAAATACATGGATATGCTTTAAAAACTATAGGACACTTATAAATATAAGGGATCATTGTGATAACTATTTGTACTCCCTCTGCAGCTTTTCCTGACGCTGCCAAAATCTTCACATTGGGACAATGTATATTCGTCTAAATCAGGGGTGTCCAAACTTTTTCCAACGTTTTTCACCAAGGGCCATATGAGGTAAAACACACAAACAGCCGGGCCACTCACTCGAGGTGAAGTACGTATTGCCTCACCTGGTTTATTTAAGTAAACTAAATATATTTTTGGAATTTGCTGCAGGCCAATAAAAAATGGATTGTGGGCCGCAGTTGGCCCGCAGGCCGCAGTTTGGACACCCCTGGAAATGGATGATTGCTCCTCAATGTCCTAATGCTCGGCTGTAGGAATGGTCAAGAGGCTGTCTGCCATAGTCTCCAGGGTGTAACTCCTAAAAAGGAGACATTTTGGACTCCTCTGGGGATGGCAGCAGAATTGACCAGCTATTAATGAAACATCCTTTGCTTTGAAGAACATAGGTGGTTTCATCCTACAAATACAGCCCCAAAAGGAGTTTGGGTAGTTGCACTATTCATCTTACCTGATTTCTTCCCTGTAAACTCAGCTAAAACACCCTTGATGCAGTCAGCAATCTGGTAAAAGTTAAAAGAGGCCATCCTAGAGACAGTATTTGAGATGCTATACTAGAGAACCAAAATAACCAATCACAAGAAAGAGAATGATACAGAAGAAAGGTTTTGGGATCAGACAGACCTCTTAGTTTCAAATCTAATTTAGTTTCAAATTTAGCCACTTACTGGCAGTATAATCTTGGACATATTACATAACCCATCAGAGCCTCAATTTCTTCACCTACAGTAGCTCGTCTGCAGAGATGCCCTTTACCCCACAATGAACCTTGTCTCACAGTGTTCACATTTTTCTGTAGTTCCCTCCCACATTGAACTGAGCTGAGTATAATGACCAACAGGATGAAGCAGAAGTGATGCTGGGTCATAAGCAGCTTTGGTCTCTTGGAACACTAGCTCTGGGGAAGCCAGTAGTCATGTAAGAAGTCCAAGTATTCCAACAACCCTGATACTATGATGCCAGAAGGAAACCCAACTGGGAGAGACTGTGCGGAGATAGAGATGTTCAGCCAGCCTCCAGCTGTTCCTATCACCTCAGCCGAGATATCTGATGAGATAGGTGAATAAAGAAGCCACCTTAGAGGTCTAGTCTTGATAACTCCAGCCCTAGTTGCCATCTGATCACAACCATGTGTGAGAGTCCAAGGGAGAACCACCCAGCTGAACCCAGCAAATCAACAGAAGTCTAAGCGTATAATTATAAATAGTTGTTTTAATCCACCAAAGTTTGTGGGGTGATTTTTATAGCTAACCAGAATGTCATCTGAGAAATGGGAATAATAAAACCAAGCTTATACTGTGTGAGGAAAGAGTGAAAATAGAGAAAATATAAAATGGAGTCACTTTAACAAGCTACTAAAATTATTAACATTATGAAGGTTGAGGCATGAGGAAATCATTCTATTCTTGTTCTAACTAGGAACTTAAATTTTTTAACTTTCCGGTCCTGCGTGAATGCCTAGATATACCCCAGTTCATTATGCATCAATACCCAGACGAATACCAGCCCTCTAGATAACCCTCTAATTATCCCTGAAGGACTCACATACCCAGACTATCTAAAATCCACCTGACATCCATTATCCAGGCCACTGGGTGTGACCAGGCCTCCTTGCTCGCATCCTCCAGACCACCTGACATCTGACTGATAACCGTCCTGGACCAATCCTAGGACTAAGAATATAGGACTGATTCTTCTTAAGAACATCTTTTTACTTAGCTTCTCTTCTTCAGAACACTCTGAGTATTGCCTAGTTGTGTTTCTGGCTTGAAAACCCTAAGATTCTTGAACAAATATTTATCATTTATTTTTAGACAAAGCCTTCAGACTCTTTTTGAGTTCATTTGTACATGGTTATGTAAGACTAGAGAAAATGCATACAAAATGCCTAACAAAATGGTTTTATATTTTATAGTAGATATCTGGAAAAAAAAGGTATGTGTGTAGACATACCCAAATTGAGCAATTTTTATAATGGAAAAATTCTGACACCCATAGTGAGGTCATTCTTGTAATACATACAAATGTGGTAGGGGAAGAAGCTAGAAATAGGTATAGCTGCCTGAAAACTGAAGCTATTTAATGTTACGGCAGAGCAGAGGAGCCATGGGACAAGATAAATTTGGAGCCAGAGGTTTGAGACACCTGAGAGAACTCTGAGGCCTCAGGCTTATGTTCCTTGCATATCAATAATAACAAGAGGAAACTAACATAAGAAAACCAATGCCATATTTGGTTTTCTCTGTAAAATATAGCCACTTACATTTAACGAATGCGTTCTCTAATGGATAAAAGCTCTTATATTCTAAATTAATCTTCTGCTGTGTAATTGAAAAACAGAAATGAGAAATAACCCTACAGTGGGTTCTGAAATGACTCAAGTTCAACAAGGTCTCCCAAGAGCTGCTCCAGATAAGGGTCATATTTTCAAAAGTCAAGGAGATTGCTTGCCGGGGGAGCTCCTCAATTAAAACTCAGATTTTTTTTCAGGACTAAAAGTCCCACTTCACTATGCTCTGAGCTTGAGAAATTCCATGAGTAGTAGCTGCTTGTCTCAGGAATTAGGCTGAAAAAAAAAAACGAATGCTTTGTCCCATCATCCATGATACTATAATTTAAATGTAGGTGTAGAGAGATGAGGGGAAAGAACAGGAAAAGAGGAGGGGGAGAGAAGGCTGCAAGTTGGTACCCCACCCTGTGAAGCAGACCAGACAGGCTTGAGGTGAAAAATAACCCCTGAATATCTTCTGGGTCTTTTCCCACATCTCTTACCCCTCCTGCACCCTTTCCTTGAATTCATGCTCTGCCCTATGTATTCCTTATCAAAGCTCTTCTCATGATAGAATCTAATAAGCAACCTTCTGCTGAGGAGAAGTGATTGCCATGGTTTAAAATAAAGACGTTTTTAAGACCTAAGAGATCTTTGAGCAGAGAACAAAGCTTCAAAACAAAGGACTAATTTCTTAGCTTTTTTTTTTTTTGCAAGAGGATATTAAATCATTTGTTGATTACACATGATAATGAATGATACACAAGCTTCATTTCCATCTATAATTTTATCTGGTACCATAATTCAACTTTGATATATTGCATAGGATGTTTCTCATCTTGATTTAAAGGTCAATGAGCAGACAGGAGAAGAATGTTTTCAGACAGAGGCATTTGGTGTCCCTGAAATGGTGGGGGTCCCATTCTACCCACAAAGAACTGGTCCTATTCTCATTCACTTTCTTTATTCATAGGGTACCCAATTACATTACTGTAATTGAGTTTGTTAATGAAATAGTCCATTCCTCTAGAAGTTTACTTTTTTTTTCCCCTGCTAGATCTGTCTGATTATAAAGGAGTGTTTTTGAATCTCCCACCGTAATTGTAAATCCAAACTTACAGGATAAATTCTTAGTTGCTCTATCATTATTCAATTAGATTTAGGTAAATAAATGTATACTAGGCTTATTTCTTACCATTACTCTTTCCGCCATTCTCCGTCTTCCCCTGTCCTGAGATTTTTGCTTTGATTCATTTGTTGCTTGGGAAGAGGCTCTTCTCCTGAATAAATTCCTCAAATAGAGTACCATGTTTCCTGAAAATAAGACCGGGTCTTATATTAAGTTTTGCTCCAAAAGATGCATTAGGGCTTATGTTCAGGGGATGTCATCCTGAAAAATCATGCTAGGGTTTATTTCCCAGTTAGGTCTTATTTTCGGGAAAACACAGTATGTGGGTAACATGATGGGTAAGACTTGTCAGGCAGGGCTGTAAAATTCTTAGGTCAAGGTCCTTTTCTTCAGTTGTCATTAGATGTTATTCACAGTCTTCTAGCTTCCAGTGCTGCACATGAAAAGCCTGATGACAGCCTTTATAAGTTATTTGTTCTTTTTGTCTGGAAGCTTGTAGAAATTTCTCTTTGTCCTGGGAATTAAAGGATTTTACAGGATATTACAATCTAGTGTGCTTTTTTTCTCAATCCCAACCTGAAATTCAGTGAGCCCTTTTATTTGTTTATATATTTTTTCACAGTGGCCCAGGTGGGGATCGAACTGGCAATCTTGGTGTTATTAGCACCATGCTCTAACCAACTGAGCTTACCAGCCATCTCCCTCAGTGAGCTCTTTTAAATTGCAAGTCTTTCTTAAACTCAGAGGCATTTTCTTTTATCATTTATTTAATTCCTACATCTCCTCCAACAATTTCTTTTCTCCTTCTTGAATTCCTATTTTTCAGGTTAGGTGTCCTGGATCTTTTATTGTGGCAGAATAGCATGTCCATTAAGAAGCAGAAAATGTGGTTAAAAACAGTACTTAACAGCACAGCCACTGAAACCAGACAACCTGGGACTGAATATCAGCTCTGCCATAGCTGTGTGACCTTGGAATATTTCCTTAACCTTCCTGGGCCTCAGTTTCTTCAGCTGCAATATGAGTTAGAAAATAATAGTAGCTAACATACAGGTTTTAGTAAGAATTAAGTATGTTAATATATGTAAACTTTGATAGAAACACAGTTTTTGTTTTCCCTCATCTCTTTGTAGTACTATGCCAAGGTTTGAGAGTTTCTTTAACGTGATCTTCCAAGCTGTTAATTCATTTTTTCATTTTGCCCATGCACTCTTTGAATTAATCTACTGAGCTTTTAATTAGAAAATTATGTGTTTAGTTCCAGAAAGAACATTTTAATGATGAAGTTAAGTCTTCTTAAATGCTCTTGGGGTAGACTGTATCACTGTTCCCAATTATTAACTGCTCCTCTCTGCAGAATGCTTGTACATTTCTACCCCACTGACATCGTGCTTGGAAGGTGACTTGCTTTAGCCAGTGAAATGTGAGTAGAAGCCACATAGGTCACTTCTGAAAAGTCGTTTTAAGAGTCTTCATGTGGTTCTGTCTTTTTTTTTTTCCCTTCCATGAGCTGAAACATTCCAAATAGGGGGCTGTTCTTTTAGCTTGAGTTCAAAATGGAAAAGGCATGGAGCAGAGCCAAAGCCAACTCATGAAGGAGACCTAATATGATTGAAGCATAAACCTTTGTTTTCATAAGCCATTGAAATTCTGGGATTGTTGTTATTACAGCAAAAGCCTACTAATATAGCTAATATTAATTTTTTGTTCAAATTATTACATGTATTCTCCAGCAGTTATGCTTCACTCAGAGTGTTCTTCTAGTTTTCATTCTGCCTGATTGCTGGGTCTCTCTATGTGTCATACTTTCATTTGTTTACATGGCTCTAGTCACCTTTAGGCCTTAGGTCCAGCTGGCTAAATTTCTTTAGGTGGTGACAGACCCACAGTCTCTTCCCCATAAGCTTAGTAATATACCCATCAGCAAGTTGTGTCCTCCGTCCAGGCACCAGGTGCGGGCACTAAGAAATAGATTTTATATCCCTGTTCTTTTCAAATACAAAGGCTAGTGTTCTCCTAGCCTCACAGGTAAGAAGAAATCAGCTCTCCCATTAAACCTCCTGAGGACTGAGGACAGTAGGTCTCCCAGAACCACTCACAAAGTCTGGAACCATGATCTGTTTTCCTCTGGATTCCAATAATTTGCATATACTAAACTGCTTGATATGGTCCTGCAACTCTATGATGCTGTTTTTTTCACTCTTTATTCTCTTTGTGTTTCATTGCGGATAATTTAATCTATCTTCAAGATCACTATTTTGTCCTCAGATGCCTCCGGTCTACTGATAAACCTGTCAAAGGAATTCATTATCTCTGATACTGTTTTATTTGTAGCATTTCTTTTTGATTCTTTTTGATATTTTCCATTTCGTTGCTAAAAGCCTCATGTTTATATATGTTGCCCACCTTTCCACTAGATCTTTGAAAATATTAATCTTAATTTATTTTACTGTAGGTACTGACAGTTCCAATATCTAGGCCATAACTGAGTTTTGTTCTGTTGATTATCTCTTGACAATGGATCTCCTTTTCTTTCGTCTTTTTTTTTTTTAATGTCTTCTAAGTTTTGATTGAATGCAGAAGACCATGTGTAGAACAATAGTAAGTATAACTTAATCCCAGAAATAGGTACATCTTTTCTTCTGTCAAGCCATTATTGGGGGGAGACCAGAAGGGAGGTAAAAATCAATCTGGTCAGAGTGTTCTGAGTTGAGGTTTTGCTGTTGCTATTCGTTCTTTTTTATTTTTTATTTTTTAAGGTGTATAAACTAATTATGAACAGACAAGACCTACAGATTTATTTCTCCTTGGACATACCCACATTGCAGCCTTGGTGGTTGGTGGTCTTGGTGTGCTGGCCCCAACACAAAGTCCCCAGAAAAGGCACATCCCTCTGTGGGCCCGACTTTTCTTCAGTTGCTCCAGGTCTTCATGGAGTTTGTTGTCCAGACCACTGACCAGGACGTGGTTATATTTTCCACCCTTCACGTCTTTCTGTCTGCTCAAGAACCAGTCTGGGATCTTGTGCTGGCGTGGATTCTGCGTAATGGTGATCACACGCTCCACCTCTTGTTCACTTGGTGAGGGCGATGTCTGCTTTCCTGCCCTCTTGGTGAGGGTGATGTCTGCTTTCCTCAACACCACATGAGCATATCTTTTCCCCACACCCTTAATTGCAGTGATGACAAAGGCTATTTTCTGCCGCCCATCAATATTGGTGTTGAATACTCACAAAATGTTCTGGAACTTCTCAGGAATCACTACAGACATGGCAGCAGCCCCAGGGCTGGAGTGTAGGCCTCCAATGGAAAAGAGCTTGCTATTGCTATTATTTCTTCAGTGCGCCACAGGTTTTGATTCGTTCAGTGGTAAGCTGCTATTATTTTGTGCTTAGTGTGGGAGCTGAGGTGCTGGAGGTGTTAAAATGCTTTCTCAGTGTTCCTAAGCTTTGAACACCTGCTTGATAGAGGGGGTCTCTCTCCATGCTCTTGCCTTTTGCCCCGATGTAAACTGCTGTTGTTCTGTTACTCAATGTTAGGCTCATGGTAGAGTCTGAGGGCATTCTTGGTTCCTCTGGTCCAGCCTCAGTCTTAGTCAGAACCTGTGAGCCTGAGCCTTGGGAGTGAGGCCTTCTCAGAGTTTCTTCCTTTCCCCCATCCCATGGCAGCCAAACTCTGCCTTTTATCTGCGCAGGTGAAGGAGTCTAGGCCTCCCAAAGATGTGCTGTTTTGTATGTGAATTATCCTGAGCTACAGGCAATCAAGACCCTGTGAGCTCACAAGAAACTTTTACATCTTTCTTAAAGAATTTAAATTAGGGGGCCGGCTCAGTGGCTCAGGCAGTTAGAGCTCCATGCTCCTAACTCCGAAAGCTGCTGGTTCGATTCCCACATGGGCCAGTGGGCTCTCAACCACAAGGTTGCCGGTTCAATTCCTCGAGTCCCACAAGGGATGGTGGGCAGCGCCCCCTGCAACTAAAACTGAACATGGCACCTTGAGCTGAGATGCCACTGAGCTCCCGGATGGCTCAGTTGGTTGAGCGCGTCCTCTCAACCACAAGGTTGCCGGTTCAACTCCCGCAAGGGATAGTGGGATGGTGGGCTGTGCCCCCTGCAACTAGTAATGGCAACTGGACCTGGAGCTGAGCTGCGCCCTTCACAACTAAGACTGAAAGGACAACAACTTGACTTGGAAAAAAGTCTTAGAAGTACACACTGTTCCCCAATAAAGTCCTGTTACCCTTCCACAATAAAATCTTAAAAAATAAATAAATAAATAAATAAAACTATATAAAAAAAAAATTAGGGTCCTTGCCCATAATAAGAGTTATCACCAGAAGTAACTTTCTATGACCTATCTACAGGGCAGGCCAAACTTCTAATTACTGAACATCTACACTTCTCAGTGTCCTGTGAATGCCTTTCCATCCCATCTGAAGCCTTAAGGTAACTTACCTCATCGTTAGCTCAGAATGCCACATATACCTCGTTTTAACCTTCTGTCTCTGAACCACTCATGTCTCTGACTTTCTCATGTATATGTGTAAGGGTGAAACTCGGTAGATCAATGTAATTAAACTTAGCTTGTTTACAGTGTGATTTATCCTGATATTCAGCTGTTTTCTCTTTGTTTCTCCCCTCACTGATTAACTCCGTTTGTTCCCTTTCTCAAGGCTACTCATACCTTAATAATTAACATCCTAATCTTCAGGCGCCCAGGTATCAGGACTTGTGATCTCAACTCCCCAGCAGTTTGTCCTGATCTCTTACTGGCTGTAGACAGAAAGATTTAACATAACATTAAGACAGACCTGAGGCCTCAGAAGACACCAGGGGACGACTTCTCAGCTGTCAGCCCTGAGGCCTGCTGCTGTCCTTTGTTCTTTCCCATTTACCTACCTATAAAACCCCTTAATCATTTTGGCTCGGGGAAGGTGGGTTTTTAGACAGAGTCTGCCATCTTCCCTAGCTGCTGGCATCCCATCGAGAATAAAAGATGCCTTTTCTCCTCACCAACCTTTGTCACTCTCATGTTTTGGACTCTTCAGGTGGCAAGTGGCACTGAACCTGAGTTTGCTAACATGTGCGGTTCTCACATGTACATATGCAATCAAATTTGGTTATTTTCTCTTATTAATCTGTTTCATGTAGATTTAATTATTAGACCAGCTGAGGGAAACTTGAGGGGTAAAGTTTCTTCCCCCACACAGATTTGGATATAAAAGAGCCCCTCTCTCAGGCTTAGCAGGCTTCTGCCGTATATTGGTGCAGGATCCTCAGTCCAAGAGGTTCCCCTACTCCTGCCTCCCCAGGGGAAGATGGATTTTACTTTGACTCCTACCCCAGAACCAATGGATCTTTGCTTATTTCCAGCAGTGGGAAAAAAAGTTTCCTCCTTGTTCCCCAAAGGCAGCCAGATTCTGTTTCTCTACCTCCCCCAGGGGCTCTGGGGGTTGAAAATGTTTGCTGTCCTTCTCTAGTTGCATAAGGTTTTTATATGATGATAACAACGGAAGTGTATTATCTCATAGTTCTGGAGGCTAAAAGTCAGAAATCACGGAGGAAGCAGGGCCATACCTTCTAGGGGAGGATCCTTTCTTACCTCTTCCCAGATTTTCATGGTTGCTAGCAATCTTTGGCAGTTCTTATATAGATGCATCACTCCAATCTCTAACTTCATCTTCACATGGCCTTCTCCCCTATGTGTTTGCTCAAATTTCCCTCTTCTTATAAGGACATCAGACATTGAATTAAGGCCCACCTTAATCCAATATGACCTCATCTTAACTTGATTATATCTGCAAAGACCCTATTTCCAAATAAGATCATATACACAGATTAAGAGGCTAGGGGAACACAATTCAACTCAACCCATAACAGTGTCCTTTTGCTGAGATTGATTCTAAGCTAGCCCATCCCCAGACTAGCATCCTCAGACCTGGTTCCCTCAGGCCCTTGAAGTTATCTCTGACTTTAGTCTAGATGAACCTGTGAGTCCCCTGCTGACCAATAGCAGAACCTCCCTCTGGCTCCAGCCTCTGATGGACCAATCAGATGCTTGCCTAATGCTGTGCGGGAAGCAGAGAAGGAATAGGATTGGAAGCCTAGCCAGTAGGGAATCGATTTTCCAGAAGTGACAACTTTTCAACAGTTTTTTTTAAAGGTAGTATGCTGACATAATGTTTTAACAGTAATATGTCAACATAATGCTTTATTAATACTATGAGTGAAAATTTTTTTTCTCCTTTGAAACAATGAAAATTTTTTTTCTCCTTTGAAACAACATGAAATACAATATTAATAACTATGTTATATTAGTGGGGAAAAGAGGAACTTTTCAATAACTGAGCTAGAAAAACATACATATGGGTAAAAATGAAACAGAATCCCGATCTAACACCACACACATGAATCAACTCTAAGTGGATTAAGGACAGTATCAAAGCATGTCCTCTTATGTTTAATTTGGTAGAAAAGAAAGGTGACTATCTCTCTTGCACTAGAGAAAGGTTTTTCCTTAATAAAATGTTTTTTTATTACAGTGCAAAGAAGCACCAACCAAAAAGAGGAAAGAAAGATTGATAAATTTGACCATATTAACTATATTATAAAATTATATGTTCACATTCTCATAATATGACATGTATATCAGGATACACATAGAAGAATATTCTTAGCAGTTTCATACATAATAACAAAAATAGATTTTAAAAAATTAAAAAATATCCAAAATGCCCACTGACAAGTAAATGGATAAATAAACTGGTATATTCACACAGTGGGATTACACAGTAATGAAAACTAGGAACTACAACTGCATGCAGCATAGTTCCTACAATACAATTCTATTATATGTGCTGAATGATATAAAAGACATATAATTAGTACCTTTCTTATAAAGTTTAAAAACAGCTAAAATATTAATTAAACATTACATTCATTAAATATAATTTAACATTAATTAAACAGTAATTCTGCATAGCATTAAACTAATTTTAAAATGAAAGAAAATTGTAAATACAAAATGAAAGTAAAGGGGTGGGGAAAAACATAGGTAAATGTAAGTTATTAATATTTTATATCTCGGGTTGAGAGATATTTTCACAGATGTTCTTATGTATATAATTTTGCAATGAATTAATAAATTGTGATAAGAGAAAGCCATGTTACAAAAATGTATCAGTGGTCAAGTGACACAAAAAGAAGTTAATCAAAGGTAAGCACAATTTTAAACGTGCTCTATCACTCACCAGCCAGTAGTGCCAACTATCCATGATCCAGTGCTTCCCTAGACAGCTTCCATGGGATAACCTGGCTATACATCCCTTAGTCCTTGGGCCCTGCCATCTAGGAGTCCCCATAGGGGTGAGGAGCTGCAGAGGGAAGGTGTGTTTCTTTGGCCTGAGGACTGGAGCACATCTCCTGTTTGAGGGAGGAGCTCCCCCTTCTTCCAGAGAGATCAGCTAAGAAGTATCTACATTGAGCACAATGGCAGAGACTGAGAAGATATTACAGCCATTTCATTAAGGACCCCCTCCTTTTCAATTAAAGGATTAGTGATGGGCCAGCAGAGAAACAATTGCCAGGTATTTAATCATTTCCATTTGATCTTACATAAGTAAGGCTTTCCTGTAACACACATGCCCACTGAGCCAGGGTAGAAGGTATCAGGAAGGAGACTCCCTGAGTATTGTGCCTACAGGGGCAGCCTTCATCTGCAGCCATACCACACACTGAGGTTCCACGGTTGGGGGGGGCGGGGAGCAGAGTGGTTAAGAGACAGGAGAACAGAGAGATACTGTTATTATCTCTAAATTTTGCCTCCAAACATTAGATTTGCAAGTGACTATAGGGTCCTATTTTCCACCACCTCATTCCACTCCCAGGCCTAATTTGCTTAATGAATGATGATGATTCTTTACAGTTTACAAAATGCTCTGTATTACATTACCACATTGGGTCTCTTGAAAAAACCCTGTGTGATGGTCGTGATTCTTACCTTTATTTTACAGGTGAGGAAACTGAGGCTTGGAGTGGCTCAGTGATTCATCTCAGGTGACAGGCTTAGTGGCAGAACTCAAAGACATCTTTATTTTCTTTTTTCTTTTTTTTGTGGGTTGGGGGAGAGGAGTAAGACTTCTGACTCCCTGTCCAGTGTTCTTACACCATGCTGTTTATTTTTCACTAAGATCTTGGCAGTTCCCAGAGGAAGTGGTAGGAAAGCATGTCATTTCAGCTGAGACTAGCCACATACCCCCTGGGCTGGCACTAGGGAACTAAATGATTCTGGTCATCAAGTCCAGTGTGCGTAGGAGGGGGATTTCCCCACATCAACATCAATTCTCCATGTCCTACAATTCAACTCAATTCTGACATTAGCAACCTGGAGATAGCGTCGTATCCCACAGGTGGTCCCACAAGACTTACCCTTCCCCCACTTCAGATGCCAGCTGCAAATCCAGGTTGTAACCTGTGCTTCTCACCAACAGGCTATAGATTAGAGGTTCCAACATCACTCCCCTTCCCCTCCCCCACCAGATTGGGTTTAATTTGCTAGAGTGGCTCACAGAACTCTGAAAAACATTTCACTTACTAGTTCATCAGTTTATTATATACTAATATAACTCAGGAACAGCCAGATGGAAGAGATGCATAGGGCAAAGTATGGGGACAGAGAGGGCACAGAGAGCCCCTCCAAACATGCCACTCTCCCCAAAGCTCCACATGTTCACCAACCCAGAAGCTCTCTGAACCCCATAATTTTTTTTTAAATGGCTTCATTACATAGGCACAATTGATTAAATCATTGGCCATTTTGGCAACTGATTCAACCTCCAGCCCCTCTTCCTTTTCTAGAAGTGTGTTTGTGTTTGGGGGGGTGGAGGGGACTGAAATTTCCAACCCTCTAATCACCTGTTTGGTTCTCATAGCAACAAGCCCCCATCCTCAGGGCAGTCCAAAAGTCACCTTTTAACATAACAAGAGACACCTGCATGGGTCTGTTCACAGGAAACTGCAAGGGATTTAGGAGCTCTGTGCCAGAAACCCACACTAAGATCAAATACATATTTCTTATTCTAAATCACAGTATCACAGGACCTCATGAGCCTCATCTGTGAAATGGAGATACTAGAACCTACCCCACCAAGATCTTGTGAGAATTATAGGAGACAGTCCTTGGGAAAGCACCTAGCAGGGCACCTGGCATGCAGCAAGTTTTATAATATTGTATGTCAACTACATTTCAATTAAAGAAAAAAGTTACCTGAATCTGAGATTCCTAACCTAAGTTCTTGATCCTTGGTTTCCCTACCTGTCAAATAGGGATGATGTAACAGCACCACCTCCCAGACTTAATGTGAGGCATCAGTTTTGATAGCTCTATGATCACTAAAGAATCTCTCAAACTAATCTTAGGGACCAATCCTACAAGAATTACATAAGCATGGTAGTTGCTCCCTATTCTTTGTAAGTCCCTAACTGGCAGAGGTGAGGGACTCACCCACATATTTCCCTACTGGTCAGTCTTAGAGGCCCTCCTGGTCCCCTATCAGGACTCCAGGCCTTCCTGCTTCCTTGCCGCCCAAGGACTAGGCCTACCTCCTTCTCATCAGGCAACTAGCTGCCCCACCAATCTCTCAAGGAAACCTGCATGTATAGAGAGAATTGGGTTCAAGACCTTCTCCGTTTTGGTTGCCCTATAGATAAATACACAGGCCATTTTTATTTTATGAGTCTCATAGTTAATGATTACAGAAAACATGGGATGGTAAAAATAGCAATCCTTGGGAAGTTACAAAGTCCTCCCAGGCTGGTCCCTGACTTTATTTCTGAAGACTGTGGCAACAACCAGGTCTTTTGCATTGAAAATGGGACCCAGATACAGAGGCATAGATCACCCGTGGAGAAATTTCAGCCAGTGCCAGTTACCTGTAAGGAAAGGCAGAGGGGAGACAGATGGTCTCCACTCTTCATGAAGGACACCCAGTGAATGAATTCCACTGTTACAGAGATGCCCAGACCCCCTCAGGTCCTGGCTGAAGACAGCCCAGGCAACTGAAATACTCACAAAAATGAGTCATAGAAAGGAAGCAGAAAAATCAGTGAGCTGTGTAACCAGGCTCTCTTTTCTATTTCACAAAACAAGAAGAGGTATGGCAAACAATGCCAGAGGGCTCCTGTTTGAGAAAGCTGTGCACTCCCCCCACACTTCCAGCCTTGGGGTGAGTTTGAGAGGGGAAACTGAAACTGTTCACAAGCAGAAAAGCCCCTGTAGGAAGTGAGCTGTTGATCCAGTTCCAGGGCAACCAGCAGATGCTCTCTTGCCTTGAGAGAGGATGGGCTTATGGAGGCCAAGATGTGTCCTGACCCATCAATCCAAATAAGAGGCCCTTACTCTGGACAGTATCAAATAACAGCACTTCCATCTTATTTAATCCACCTCTTGAGTAGTTAGGTCCAAGTGATCATACCCATTTTCACAGGTGAGGAAACTGAGGCCTTAAGACATTAAGTAACTTGCCTAAATTTACATGACCAAGAAGTAGCTCAGATCCAACCTCAGTTATTAAACACTAAGTCCAGTGTATATACTCCTATACAGCCTTCCTGTCAAATCAATCGCATGTGGTTTTTTCAAGTGCTTTCACATCTATGAGTGCATGCATTCTGGGTGAGAAATACCAGGCATAGATCACTCCCCTCTCCTCCCACATCACAGGTGAGAAACGGTGATGCATGGAGGTTGGGCTGCCAGCAGCGGCAGTTGGTGTGGTTAGCCAGCTCCTGACCGAGACTCAAATCCAGGGCTTTTTCCATGACACCAACTGGCTGCTTTCCCCCTTACCACACCTGGAAAAAATGACTCAGGTGACAGTGGGCTATTCATGTCACCCTCATGTATGGAACATGCCACGTCGTTTATGAAGTACTTCAAAGTGGGAACACTTGCCCTGGCTTTCCCCTGGGCCTTTATTAAGCAAAGGTGATGATGTTTGTTGAAAGTTGAGTGCACTGGTGTCTGGTTCACAGAAAGGGTTTTCAGAGACTATGCTTAAGATAAGGCTGACTTTTGGAGGGACAATCTGCAGGTAGACACAAATCCCACTCCATCCCTCGGTGGATAATAAGACTCAGGAGCTTCAGTTCTCCCCTTCTTGTCTGGCTTTCACAAGCTCTGTGTCTGACTAGATGGCCGCTTTTCTCACCTACCTGAGGTCGGTGCTGCAGAACATTCCATCCCCTCAAGAAAGGCAGGAACAAAGAGAGGTTCAGGCCCAAAGGTGATTTCCAGTCTTCCTTTAGAGTGGCAATTTTTCTGGCTATGAAGAAATTTCCAATCCTCACTCCACAAAGCGTACCTCTTGTTTCCAAACTCAGGGCCCCGAGGTGGCCTGAAGATCCTCACCGGGTCATTTCACTAATACATGGCTCAGGTATATTTGGCTTTCTTCTCTGCCCAAAGCAAAGCGGTCAGCAACAGCCATAGCAGCCTCTCTGAGGCAGTAACAGGAAATAATCCTCCTAGCCAAGCCCCTTCCGCCCACCTCTGTCCCAGCAGGTGATAATTATAGATATGGTAACAGGTAAGGTGGTAGGAAGCTGGGTTGAAACTTTAGTTGGCCTTGAATCACCCATTGTTCCCGCCTTTCTTGAGTGGTTAGAATATTCTGCAGACATAGACTTCAGGTAGGTGAGAAAAGTGGCCGTCCAGTCAGACACAGCTCACAAAAGATGGGAAGGGGAGTGCTGGAGCTTGAGTCCTATTATCCAGTGGAGGGGTGAGGCTGGGTGGGATTCGTGCCTATCTGCAGAGAGGCCTCCAGAACTCAGCCTTATCTTGGCCATATTCTATGAAACCCTTTCCTGTCAAACCAGGCACCAGGACACTCAAACAAAATTTTTTTTTCCTTTAAATTAAGACAATTTTTTTTTCTTATTTATTTATTTATTTATTTATTTATTTATTTATTTTAAATTTAATTTTATTAAATTTATTGGGGTGATAATTGTTAGTAAAATTACATAGATTTCAGGTGTACAATTCTGTATTACATCATCTATAAATCCCATTGTGTGTTCATCACCCAGAGTCAGTTCTCCTTCCATCACCATATATTCGATCCCCCTTACCCTCATCTAAGACAAATTTTTTAGAGCAGTTTTAGATTCACAGAAAAATGAAAAAGTACAGAGAATTTCCATACACCTCCTGCCCCGAGTTATGTACAGCCTCCCCAATTATCAATATCTCCCACGAGAATGGTATATTTGTTATAATTGACAAACCTGCATAGACTCACCATAATTACCAAAAGTCTGTAGTTTACACTAGGGTTCACTCACGGTGTTGTCAAGTTTAATCCATGTTGAGCAGCACTTGCAGTCAATCAGATATGTATGAGAGACGCAGCCAGCATCTTTCTTGAAGAAGCCCAGATATGATGCTTCTGATTCAAGAAGTGATGGGTCCTGTTTGAGAACATTAATTGGGTATACAGGCAGAACTGTCCCCAAACAAGTTAGACACATGTTTTAGGGGTTCCCTTTTCTGACATTTGGTTTGAGGCTTCCTTGTGGCTGAAAATAATTTTTGGTTCCTGGGAGATGTGGATATTGGGTTGTCCAATATTTGTTCATGAGAGATGGGGGTGACCAGATGATGGCAGACCTGACACTCTTCTGACCCCAGGTTGGGGGAAAGGCTATGACAATGCACTGGGCATAGAAAAGTGCTGGTTAGACTGGCCTGTGGCTCTGAGACAAAAAAAATAAGACTGGAGACTGTTATATCTTGTCTGAGTCCAGGGGTCAGGCCACGCCTTTTGGTAGAAGGATAAGGACGGGGAGACTGTTGTCCCTAACAGGAAGGGGGTTCTCACTGTCAGTCACCCTGTGGCAGGCAAGGAAGAGTGCCTTAGGCTGGGGGAGGAAAGGCTTTCCTCTTCTCTCTGGGGAGTAAGTGGGTCTAAAGATTGCTGGTGGTAGGGGTTCAGGTGCCCCTGTCACATGGAGGCCTGCAGGTACCAGACACTTCTCTTCCGAAGCACATGGAAATTACCCTCTATAGTCTGCTTTCTTTACCCCTGGCTAAGTGGACCCTGTCTTCAGATGGACTGAGGGGGCTGGAGCAGGGCAGTGTCCTCTTCCCATGCATGGGCTGGCAGAGTCTACAAGTCACCAGTCTCATGAGCTATAGAGGCAGAATCATGGCAGCAAGGTGAGAAAGCTGAAGTGGGAGAGACTGGAGCTCATGGCAGGCTGTGCTCCGGAAACTCTCAGAAATCCTGGAGAGTGGAGCTCTGTGTTTGGGTGTAGGAAGGAAGTGTAATTTCATTTTGGAAATTGTGAAGTTTCAACATAGGTTACTGCCATATACAGCACACTCATTTCACAGATGAAGAAATCAAGGGTGGGAGAGTGGGAGGGAAAGAGGAAGAGAGAGAGAGAGAGAGAGAGAGAGAGAGAGAGAGAGAGAGAGAGAGACTGTGAGAGGGTCTGCTATCTGAGGAGCATGTACCACCCTCATTAGCCTCTGACAGTAGCAATAACCCAGGAGTCCCTGGGATCTTGTGAGAAATTCTTGACAGTTGCATCTGCTTAGACTTCAGGTAAAGGTGGTATAAGTGAGGCCAGATCATACAGCTTCCTTCTATCCCACACACCTTAAAGTGATCAAAAAATAGTGTTGTTTGTTTTTTAAATCGCCAAAAGTTAACCAGAGACAACCAATATGGAAAATAGTACAATCTTAGAACATAATACTGAAAATGTGTCAAGAGGAAAGAAACAGAGGAGCCGAGAATGGAATGTTAGTTGTCTCTCCCCTCCACACACACACGTGGAGCTGAATGAGAGAAGGTCCCAACCAGTGTCACCAGTACCTCATAATTTGACACAGAGAGGGCTGAGAGGCTGAATAAGCAGCCTGGGTAAATTAAGGAGAAATCATGGGGAGGAGTCCCGGGGCCCCCCTCAAGGAGGCCGGCTGGGGCTGGAGGAGCAGCTGGACTTGCTTTTGTAGGTCTCCGTGCTGCCTTTGGGGAATAAGTCAAAGCCAAAGGAGAAGGCCACACCCCTGTTGGGTGGAGAGGATCCTGGGGCGGGGTGTCTAATTGATTTCAGGAGAGAGAGCAGAGCCCAGATCTATCCTTCACCTGATCCTGTGACAGTCAGTCCTCTGTGACGCAGGCAGTACACCCACCCCCAAACTCTAGTTATTAAGGGAATGAAAGGTAGGTAGAAAGGGTGTCAAGAAGAACTTGCCCTCACACTTTCAGAGCATTGGATGGTCTGGCCAGAGTTACCCAGGCAAAATTAAAAGAAATGGGAGGGACGCTAAGCCAACATATTAGATTTTAAAAAGAAGATCAAGAAAGAGAAGGCAGAGGAGGGGGAAGAAGAGAAGGAAAATAAGCAAGAAACACATGAAAAAGATAAAACCATTCTGGAAGAAATCACTGCCCCAAGTACAGAAGAAAACTCCTAAGAGTCCCTCACAATATAGAACCAATAAGGAAAAAAAAGAACCAATAAGAATATTTAAGATTTAATTAATTACATCAATTTAATAGTTAATTATATTAATTTAAAATATACTTACCAGTGGGATCACGTCATAGACTGTGTAGATGCCTGACCAATGCACTATACACCTGAAGCTGAAGTAGAATAATATTGAATGTCAACTATAAGTAAATATATAGGTATATATAGTCACAGGATGTGGAGTACAACATAAGGGGAATTGTCGATGGTATTGTAACAGCTGTATGTGATGTCAGAGGGGTAGTAGCTTGGAGGGTGGGTTACCACTTTATGAGGGGTTTGAATGTTTATTACGTTGCTTTGTACACCTGAAACTAATTAAAAAATCATTAAATAAACAAATAAATAAAATATAATACATTGTATCTATTCAGTATATAGTTAATTTAAACATATTTAATACGTTTATAAAATTTAATAAAAGAACCCAAGGATGAGTTGAGAAATCAACTAAATAAACCAAAAAGGAAATCCAGAGTAAAGAGAAAAAATTAAGGATAAAAACAAGAGATTTACAGAACTATTAGATAAATTTGAGGGCTGGCCCAGTGGCTCAGGTGGTTAGAGCTCCATGCTCCTAACTCTGAAGGCTGACAGTTCGATTCCCACATGGGCTCTCAACCACAAGGTTGCCGGTTCAACTCCTAGAGTCCCGCAAGGGATGGTGGGCTCTGCCCCCTGCAACTAGGATTGAACACGGCACCTTGAGCTGAGTGGCTGCTGAGCTCTCGGATGGCTCAGTTGGTTGGAATGCGTCCTCTCAACCACAAGGTTGCTGGCTCGACTCCCGCAAGGGATGGTGCGCTGTGCCTCCTACAAGTAGAAAACAGCAACAGGACCTGGAACTGAGCTGCGCCCTCCACAACTAAGACTGAAAGGACAACAACTTGACTTGGAAAAAAAAAAAAAAAGGCCTGGAAGTACACACTGTTCCCCAATAAAGTCCTGTTCCCCTTCCCCAATAATAATAATATTAATAATAAAACACAGCAATCCTATATAAAAAAAAATAAGTTTGAAACATCGAGTAAAGTAACAAATTTTCTGGCTCACAGGAAAAAGTTGAGATAATTACAGTGAACATGAGGGCAAATGACAAAGCAATGAAGAAGATATTGGTAATGGGGGACAAACACAAATCATCCAACATAAGGGTAATTGGTGTTGAATTTCAGGTGAAAATGATGAGCACAGGTGAAACTTCCCTACTGCCCTCACATCTTATTGCAAGTACATAGAAAAGCTTGATGAAATATACAAACATATTTTAAAATGACATCTTCAAGCTCCAAACAAGAAAGGGAAATCTCTAGGGAAAGAATCAGAACAAAGATGTAAATGGGAGCTGAAGCGTCAAGATCCACAAGGGACTCAGTCTGTATGACTTGCGGTTGGGGTTTCAATTAAGTCATGAGCCTCACATGCAGTAGGGAGCCACAGGCCAGGAGGCAGGACCATGTTGCCCAACAGTGGTGGCTGAACTCAAGCCATCTGCCCAGCTATGGGTGGAAATAAAATCAACAGTCCTGGTCCACTAGCCTACGGGGAAGGAGTCCCAAGAAAGATGACTCCATGGAAGATGAGCTCATAGACAAGAATTACAAAATCTATAAGGAATTACAAAATCTAAAGGCAGTGTTTAGGCCCTCCAAACCAGAAAATGTGCATGTAAGGAATTAGAGATAGTAGGCAATCTTAAGGCGATTTTAAATAAAAATGTATTTATAAAACTTCAGAGAACTAAATGAATGAATAGACATCATAAATAAGAATAGGGGGTTATGAAATAAAAACTGGCAAATGTTTTACCAAGTAGAAATATTAGAAACGAATAATGCAGGTATTGAGATAACTGGACATAGCTTTACCTGTGTTTTATAGGAATGCGAGTGCTTTTTATACACATTCATGTGTACATACAAAGAAGATTTGGAAGAATATACATCAAGTTGTGAATAGTGGTTAAGTGCGAGAATGGGACTGGTGTATTTTTTAAAATTTTTCTTCTTTTTACTTATCTGTATCTTCTAACTTTTTAAAAAGGTGAATATGGGCCAGTGGGCTCTCAACCAGTTCAATTCCTCCAGTCCCGTAAGGGATGGTGGGCTCCGCCCCCTGCAACTAAGCTTGAACACGGCACCTTGAGCTGAGCTGACTCCCAAATGGCTCAGTTGGTTGGAGCACATCCTCTCAACCACAAGGTTGCCAGTTTCAACTCCCACAAAGGATGGTGGGCAGCGCCCCCTGCAACTAGCAACGGCAACTGGACCTGGAGCTTAGCTGCGCCCTCCACAACTGAGACTGAAAGGACAACAACTTGACTTGGAAAAAAGTCCTGGAAGTACACACTGTTCCCCCAGTGAAGTCCTGTACCCCTTCCCCAATAAAAAAAATCTTAAAAAAAAAAAAATGTTGGTGAGGAAAATAAAAACAATTTTTAAAAAAGGTGAATATGTAATGTTTTCATCAATAAGAGACACATTTTAATTTTGAAAGGATAGGGAGTTGGCAGGGCTTCTGGCTCGGCCCGTGTTGCTATGTGTAAAATAATCATGAATTAAACTGTAAGAAATTAATAAAATTTTATCATCACATGAAAATAGTTGAATAAATGTTGAGCAAATATTTAGAGTTTAGAGCATTATCTGAGTTTGTAGAGATTAAATGTCATGCCCAAAATAATTCACTTCAAAGAGAGAGGGGCAGGCATCTTCCAGAGTGACTGCAAGTGAGGGCCAATGAAAGGCCAGTGAAATTGCAGAGAAGGGAGATGTGCCCTATATAATCAGGCCCTGTGAACAGAGAAAACAAGTAGTAGTTTTGAATATGAGCCACATATCAAAACTCACAAGGGCAGGTGCTTGGCATCCCAAGCACTGACTGGGGCTTAAACCTGCTTCTCACATGGGAAACTGTCAGGTGTCTTCCGGGTAAGGAAAAACAGAGGTTATTTATTTAATCATGGTTAATGATTCTCCTGAGCAACACACCAGGTAAGGCCACTAGTAGTAAATTAAAATGATTTAAAGACCATGGTCTAAACAAATTTTTCCAACCCCAATGTAATATGTTCTCCCCGGGCACAACATCCTTAGGGAATGGGTCACAACTGCAGTGACAGAAAGATCTTCCACACCAGGCCCCTGCACATGGTCCCCTCCTTCCCCTGGCAGGACTCCGGTATCTCATCAATACCACTTCAATCTTTCTGTACTTTTCCTTGGTGGCATTCTCCTCTTTGCTTCAATGGGACCAGCAGTAGTTTTTGCCATGAGGGCCAACCTGGCTGTAACCAAGACCAATGCTGTTGACGCCATACATCACTGCTGGTGTTGGCCATGAGCAGCACAGCTCCCAGGTTTCTGTAGTCGCCATCACTGCTAAGTGAAGACATCACTGTATTCTGACCAAGGCTGCCATTAGCCCATAGCGTGCCCTTGTGCCGACAGACCAAAGAGTGCCCTTCCTCAAGACACTGAATTTCCTCTATTAGAGAATGTCATGATATTCTGATTTTATTAGGATGCAACACTTGGCTGCCATTTGCTGGAAAGATTTGTCTCTAGGGTCAGTTAATATGCTTCCTTGGATATAGTAGAGCACAGCCTGCACAGCCGTCTGACCACCCTTGGGAGAGATGTCCCCTTAACCAGTACCCACAGCTTGTTCATAAGGCTCCAAAAAGAACATCCCAACTCTTTCCATTTCGTTATGGCCTGCTGGCTCCTCCAGCCAGGGGCTGGGTCAGAATCATCAACCATCAACCACCATCAACCACGCAGGGGAACACTGAAGAGACTCCTCCCCATCATTTCAAACCACAGCCTCTACACTGAAGTAAACTTTTTGCCCACCCAGGCATACTCTACAGGGGTCAAGGTCATTTTTGTCTTTTTTTTTTTCCCTAGAGCTGTAAGCCTGCTCTCCTAGGGTCTAGCAGTTAATCTTTAAACTTGTCATTTCTTCCAGCAGTCCCAGCAGGTTCTCATGCAAAGCAGACCTGAAATCCCCTTAGGGTGTGCCAACAGATATCCATTCCTTTGCATATAACTGTGGTCTCAGGAGCCTCTGCCACGTGATTGTGAACTTGTCAGATATACCCTACCTTTGGCAGCCCAATCCTGGCCTGCTCTGAAAGGGTCCACTTCCCAACATGGGTCACCTGTGGTCTCTTAATGTTTATTCACAATGCATGTTATTTAACAACCAAAGCCAATCCAACCTACAATAAGGTGTTTGAACTAACCAAGAAGCCTATCCTTCTAAATTTGCACTGAGTTAGATTTCTTGAAGAAAGAGCCTCTTAAAGAAGCAGGCATCAGTCAGTTTTCATTGAACATCTCCATGAACAAAGTTCTAGGATAGATACAGAGGGGGACGCTAGGATGGATAGAAGCTACTTCATGGAAGAAACGTCCGGTGTAGTTTGGAAGATAAGAAGAGTCACAATATTTGTTGTGTGCTTGCCACAGTCCCATTTTACACATATTGTCCCAGTGTAATTAGTATTTGCACCCCCTTTCACTCTTAAAAATGTTATGGTTTGGAGGCTAAAAGTTATACAGTCACCGTAGAGATAAGGCACATGAAAAGAGAACTTAGAAATCCAGGGTGGAACACACTATCAAGTTTTGGGTAAAGAACTATCGCAAAGTTTCTTAGAGGGGAAACTGAGCATCCAGGTGTTTAAGTGGTTTCCTAGGACCATGAGGCCTGTTGAGGATGGCTGGAACCAGTATCTGAGGCTCTTTTCCTTACCAGTCCCATTCACACACCAATCCCAGCAGGGAAAAGGAGGCTTCCAGAGAGGGAGAGACAGCACACAGTTATGGAATTTAAAGGTATGAAGAGTACTTGGCATTTACACATACCACAGTTTCTGAATGCAGAGTGAAAAATAGCTTAGAGTAAATATGTGTGTGTGTTTGTGTGTGTGTGTGTGTGTGTGTGTGTGTGTGTGTGTGTGTGTATGTGAGAGAGAGAGAGAGAGAGAGAGAGAGAGAGAGAATATGTCTACCTGACTGCATTTTAGAGGCCCAAGTAAATTATTTAGGGGTTTTGTCTGGGAAGCCCCACCGCCTGTGGCTGGCCCTGCTGTTTCTATGCACTGGCTCACTCCCCAGTTTGGCTGAGCAACTCCTACACGCCATGTTCCCAGTTCTCATTGTTGAAGATAGCCTTGTCCAAAGGCAAAAGGTCAAGGCTCTTTCACTCCCTGCCTTTGTCTGAAGTAAGGAGCTAATGGGACATTTGGCTTGGTTGCCCATGTGCAGCTCAATTATTTACCCTTCATGTGGTTAACCTCACTACCCACACTCTGAGATGTCCCCAAAGCACCCCACTGATTAATTCTGATACCCCAAGCCTCTCTCCATGGGCTTGACAGAAGGGGACAGATTCCCACCCCACGCCCCTCTGTCCCCCCCGCCCCCCGGCTGGGGAACTACACACCAGCAACACTCCTCGTCATTGGCGTCCGTCTGTATCCCGCAAAGAATACTTTTCAAAAGGTCAAAAACATGGCACAGCATGGATGAACCTTGAAGACATTATGCTAAGTGAAATAAGCCAGTCACAGAAAGACAAATACCGTATGATTCCACTTATGTGATGTATTTAAAATAGTCAATCTCATAGAGACAGAAAGTAGCATGGTGGTTAGCAGCGCTGGGGCAAGGGGGCAAAGGGGAGCTGTTGTTTAACGGGTATAGAGTTTTAGTTCCGTAAGATGAAAAAGTTCTGGAGATCTGTTTTACAACAATGCAAATAGTTTTAACATGACTGAACTGTACACTTAAAAATGGTTAAGATGGTAAATTTTATAACGTGTGTTTTTTTCACACACACACAGTCAAAAACATGATTCTTCAGGTATGACACAAGGGAGTATTTAGGGGTGATGAAACTGTTATTTATCCTTATTGTGGCAGTGGTTACACAACTCTATATTATATGGGTTAAAATTCATAGAACTGTACGTGAAAAAAGTCCATTTTGCTTTGTGTTAATTTTTTAATTAAAATTTTAAAAACATGGCTTTCATACAAATGTACACTGCACATGTATCAAAAATGTATTTAATTAATTAATTAGAAAACCAGCAGGATGATAATGCTAGTTCAAAGAAATACAGGAGATACTTAAGAATTTATAATACCAAAAGAAATAACATTGAAACGATTGCTAAATTATGTCATAAAAATAAAACCTTAGCCTTTTGACTAGAATATTTTCATTTTCATCATCATATATCAATCCTGCATTGTTATCAGTTTTCTACTCATCCCTTATAAAGTTGTAAAATACCCTAATCCATAGTGAACCACAAGTTAGACAAAGATACACTCTCCTAGAAAATCAGTTAATCCACCCCATGCAGGCCAGCTGGACAATGCCCCGACCCAGCATGACTCAAGGGCTTGCAGGAATTCCACTGTCCCATTTCCAAGACTTGGACACTTTTCCTAACTGTCCAGATGAAGGGAAGCAGGAGGATGTGAAGCCCAGAACCGTGCCAGGGAGGAAACAGTGAGCGGTGCTGTCACAGAAGCAAGAGCCCCAGGATGCCTATTGCCCTGAAAGCTAGCTGGTCCTCATCTGAGTAGGATATCAGGAGTTTTCAGAAATACAGGCGTTTAGAGAAAGGACCTCAGGAAAGAAAACCAGGAATCATCCTCAGGCCCACCAGGCTTATTCCTGCCCCAGGACTGCAGACTCATGGCAGGGTGGCACCGGCATGTGGCCTGGCATCTCTCCTTCCAGGTTTCAGAGGCACGATTCTGACCTCCATGACTTCAAGTGGGTTCTTTCACCTTTCTATTCCAGGCACTGGAAACGGGACACTTAAGGGGTGGGGGGTGCATTAACCCTATCTGCACAGAGGGGAACCCCAGAGTAAGCCTCAAGGAGACCTGGGGTGGATGTGACCTCCTCTGGACACTTCCAGCTGAATGGGAGGGGAGGTCGTGCCAGCCAGCCCCAGACTGACATCTGAGTACAGGCAGACCCCTGTGACACACCCCACGAAACCCTAAACCTGAGGCTCTTGAAACCTTGGCCCCTGGGCAGCTGCCATGTCTTCCTTTGTGGGGAAGGGAAGAAGCAAAGCTGCTTTGCAGGAAGAGGAATGCAGAAAATGTGTCTGACAGGGGAGCTAGGAGGCGGGAGATGGCGTGAGCAGGAGCCTGTAAACAAAGGCCCTGAGAAATCTGGGGTTGGGGGGCAGGGACAGCCTAAGCCTGGGGTCCTTCCAAGGCCAGTCAGATGCCTGTTTACAGTCTTGTCACATTGGGGCAGTCAGAACTTGAAGCAGCTGAATTCTTCACCTCTTGGGTGACTGTGAAGAGAGCACGAGACGGGCGATTGGTTTCCTCTTGGCACTGGTGCCAGCGGCCTCTCTCCCAGGGCTTAATAATTCAGGACTCTCAACCCAGTGGGCCCCGGGCCTGCACCTGGGCTGCCAGCTGAGTCTCGGTTTCTGTTTCCCCGGGTGCCTCCCCATACTCGGAGCTTACAGGGTGGTGGAAGTAGGTTTCAGGCCAGCACTCAGCCCCATCCACCAGCCCCGGTAGTCCTGACCGACTTTCAGCTTTGCATCAGACTGCTGTCCGCCCCAAGGGAAGTGGGGGGTCTGTCCCACAGCTCTGGTTACTGTTCTCTGGCAGCCACTCAACCTCTCCCTTGGGATGCTAGATTCACACCTCACTGGACACAGTTCAAGGAAGAGAAATTCTCATTACCCTCCCTCCTCTCTGCCCTTCTCCTCAGCCCCCTGTCCTAGCCTCAATCCCAGCTGCCTCCATTCTCAGACCTGAACTCACGGCTACGTGGGGGGACCTGCATGGCAGATGGCACGACTCCAGCCCAACTCCTCCCTCAATACCCCAGATTCTGTTCTGCAACTGTCAAGAAAGCCCCCAGGCCACCGACGTGATGGTGGGGGTGGGGAATGATGGTTCTATGGCCTGAGTGTGTGGGCCAGGCCGAGAAGGATCCCACAGGAATGGGGGGAACAAAGAGGGGGGTGAATTCCTGGCCTTCTTGTCATTAGCCTGAGTTAGGAAAAGTGGCCATAGAAAGAGCCTCCACCCCAAACACAGGCAGAGAGTCAGCTGCTGACCTGGGTTCTGGGCCTCCCACAGGGAACCGTCCTGGGGACAAGCACGGGTCTGAACACAGCAGGAGGAGAGGATTTCTGGTGGTGGAACTTTTCACAGGGAGCTGAAATGGGGCTATTGCTATAGCAGCAACGAAAACAACCAGCTCACGTAGAACAGGTAAGAAGCCTCTGCCTTGCCACATGTAGTTGCCAACAGAAGTCCTGGCAGGCAGCAGTTCAGGGCCTTCACAGAAACCAGAAGAGGAGGTATCCGGGAATATAGAGGAGACAGCAGACCTTAGAGGACCTCAGAAAGTCTCCTTTCTCTTGGACAGCAGGAGCCATTTTAATGCAGCTG
This sequence comes from Rhinolophus sinicus, assembly GCF_036562045.2. Lineage (NCBI taxonomy): Eukaryota > Metazoa > Chordata > Mammalia > Chiroptera > Rhinolophidae > Rhinolophus > Rhinolophus sinicus. The sequence continues at coordinate 43,871,678 of NC_133755.1, read as the reverse complement.
AAAGTTTTTGTACCTCTTTGGTGAGGAGGCGCCCAGAGCTCTGCTTTGCTGACTTTGGCACCCAGACAGAACCTCCCAGATGAGAGACAAGGAAAATACCTCTTACATAACCTTGGTTCACAGTTGAACTTTTTGAAAGCTACAGCATGCCACTGATTCGTGATAACATTACTTTGATCTGAGGCTGCTCTACAGTTGGTCTTATTACAAGGCTTCCTTCTCACTACAGAAGTTTGCCTGCCCTGAGCAGCTGAGTGCCAGGCCTGGGTTGGCTCTTCACATCCTCACCATAGCCTTGTGAGGTGGCAGTTAACCCTCTGAGGTAATGGAGGCTCCAAGATTAAGCCACTGTTTCTAAAAATTAATGGTCTCCACCTTGCATTTCTGCCAATCATGTTTTGGACCCAAATGTAGGTTGTCACATTTCCCTGTTAAAAGTAATTTTGAAGCCTGTCACAAAAGACCACATACAGCATGATTTCATTCATATGAAATATTCAGAATAAGCAAATCTAGAAAGCAGACTGATAGTCGCCTAGGGCTGCGGGAGGGTTCGGGGTGGGGTGGGAGCCTAAAAAGTATAATGTTTCTTTTGGAATGATGAAAATGCTCTAAAATTGATTGTGAAGATGGTTGCACAACTCTGAGAATATACTAAAAACCACTGAATTGTACACTTTAGATGGATCAATTGTATGGTATGTGAGTTATATCTCAATAATACTGCTAGAAAAAATAATTTGGACAGACTTCGATTTACACGATAATCCATCATTTGGCACATGGGCTCTGCATGCAGCCTCAGGCCAGCTATCCCTCTGACCAGCATGCCCTTCTCAAATGCATTTTAAAAGCTTCTGGTGCAAAGAGTTGTTGTCACCCACCCTCACCCTCTCCTCCTGGCCCTTATTCGTAGCAGTTCACACTAGCCCCAGCTGCAGCAGGGCCCCACACAGCTCCATCTGATGCTTCTGTGTCCATTCAGGTGGAAAAGGTACAAGGGCCCAACTGGCATCCTACCTGCCTGCTCTGCCAGTGAGGGTGGAAGGTAATGAGCTATTTGGGTTGTCAGGAACATGACAGGAAGAGACCAGCAGAGGCTCCAGGTGGTGGGAGGACAGAACTGTGGAAGGCTACCTTACACCCCACCCCAGACTCCAGCACCCGCAGCTATAGGTTTACACTAGGCTGGTGGTAAAATGAGGTCTTCATTTCCAAAGAGAAGTCAGCAACAGATCTCTCACAGTTGCACTCCTTCCTATCTCAGGGTTGGTGCCAAGGACTTTGGATGGTCTCCCCAGAGGTCAGTGTGCCTTAAGATACTGATTCCCTTCACTGGGTAGGGCCTGGGACAGCCACAGCTCTCAGGCAGGTAAGCTCAGGGTGTTAGCAACCTGGTCCAGGGCTCCAAATTTCCTCCAAGTTTACCGGAGCAAGTCATGCTGTGCCAAGGGGTAAAAACAGTTGGGTGAAAGTTGCTTAGCCTAGTGGTTCTCAAAGGGTGGTCCCAGGACCAGCAGTATAAGCATCACATGGGAACTTGTTAGGAATGCAATTTCTCTGGCCACCTCGACCAACTGAATTGGAAACTCTGGGGATGGGGCCCAACAGTCTGTGTTTTAACAAACCGTCCAGGGGAGTCTGATATACATTAAAGTCTGAGAGCCGTGGCATAGACTCCACGATCCAGGGGCAGAGGCTCTTGCTCTGGTGTGGATCCTCGGCTCCTGGCCACGTCTGCCTGGTCCATGGGAAGCTATCGTGAAAAGTTTATTGAATGAGTGAACGAATGAATGAGAGGTTTAGCTGCATTTGTCGATGACTGCTTCTCTCCAACCAAGTGCCAAACAGGACATTTGCAAGCCGATAAAAAGAGAAGGGTGTAGGTATATCTGATAATTTTCTCTAGCTTCTTGTTGGCTCAGTTTGGTCCCTGAATTATTAAGCAGGGCTCACAGCCCTTTCACATTTTCTTTTTAGATATGAAGCCTTGGCTCTTTGACAAACTTTTTTCTAATTTCCAGAAACAAAAGTGCTTTCTATTTGACTTCAGAACCAAGCTCTCCCCCTACATTATTCTGGCCCTGGGAGGAAAAGAAGGATGCAGCTGGAAGGATGTTTTTATATTTTCAAGTTAAAAATGTACCCCAATTATTACACATCTGGCTCCCAGGAGAACCAAGAAATGCAGGCCAAGCATTTCTTAGAAATCCTGGGGGGCGGACAGACTACACTGAACAAGAAACAGACCTGCTTCTCTTGCACGCTCAGCTGGTGGCCAGAGGCTAAGTGGAGTTTGGTGATTTCCCACATCTGATTCTGAATTATGGGCTGACTTTCCAATTCTCTGCTACTGCCACCTCCTTCTAATGCCCCAAGCCAGGATTTCTTTGGCCTCACACTTCCCAAAACCACTGATTTTTGTCACCCAACCTAGTTCCTTTTATCCTGTAACCACACACATTTCAGCGGGCAAGATGCTGGTTTCAGACAGGCTGGGCACAGTGCCAGGACATGGAGGTGTTGTTTCTGGAGCTCATGGCAGCCTGCCATGGGCCCCACCCTTATGAGGTCATCACAGTCAACTGACATGCACAGCCCACCCTCTGGGGCTATCTCACTCCCACCAGATATCCAGCACCTTCTCTCTCCCTCCTGGTGGGAGAGCTTGGAAGGAAAGCCTCCTGAAGTGCAGGAAAGGAGGTGGAATGCATCATCCACCCTCACAGATGCCGTGATTCACAGGGATATGCACTCAGGAGTGGTGGTACCTAGAAGGTGAGAGACAGTGACACCAGGGGTGGTAGCCTGAGAACCTCCACAAAGCTGTGTCCTAGCTGAGCTCGAAAGAGGAGGAGCCATGAGCCTGGAAGAGATCACGAGGACAGTGGACAAAGAGTGCTAGGAGAAGCAGCCAATGCTGGACTGAAGGTGGGGAGTCTTCCTAAGCCTGTGCAAGCCTGGGCTTCCCGTGCACTCCCACGGCTGGGTGGGGACTTGTGCGGGGAGGGATGCGGTGGGAGAGGAAGGAGGGAACCCTCATAAATGACAAACTGTCTTTCCTACCTACCCTAGTGGGCGAGGCCCAGATGAGATTTGATTTGTCATTCCTCACACAGTGGGGATCTTGAAGAAAATTTCACCTCTCCAATACAATGTATTGTAAACTCCTAGAGACGGGCAACAGGTCTTTTACTTTTATATTCCTGCCCCAGACCTTATCAGGGACAGGCACAAGGTATGTGGTGGATTGACTGGAAGTACAATCATTTCTATGTGCTAATTTTCTTTCTCCTTCTCCTCCTCCTTCTCTTCCTTGTCTGCCTCCTCTTTCCCTTCCCCTTCTTCTGCCCTCTTTCTTTTCTCCTTTTTCTTCCTATTCCTCTTCTTCCACTTCTTTTTAAAGTAACTTTTTCAGGTATAGTTTATAGACAGTGGAATGAACCCTTTTTTGCATACAGTTCCATTCATTTTTTATAGACTCATTTAGTTGCATAATTCCCATCACAATCAAGTTATGGAACATTTTCATCATTCCCAAAAGTTCTCTTGTGCCCCTTTGCAGTCAATGCCTTCCCCCATGCCCAACCACTGGCACTTGTATATCAGCAGAATAACACAGCATGTCACCTTTTTGTATCTGGCTTCATTTACTTAGCACGATGTTTTGGAGAAGCATTCATGTTTTTGCATGTATGGGCACTTCATTCATTCTTATTGCTAAGTAGTAACCCCTTGTATGACTAGATCACAATTTGTTTATTCATTCATCTGTTGATGGACATTTAGATTGTTTTCAATTTGTGGCCATAATAAATAAAGCTCCTATGAACATTCATGTATACGTCTTTTTGTGGTCATATGGTTTCATTCCTCTTGGGTAAATATCTAGGAGCAGAATTGTAACATCCTATGATAAGTGTATATTTAACTTTTTAAGAAACTGCCAAACTATTTTTCCAAGTGGTTTTGCCATTTATAATTATACCAGCAATGTATGAGAATTCCAGTTGTCCCACATCTTGTCAACACTTGGTTTTGTCAATCTTTTCATTTTAGTCATTCTAGTGGGTACATAGTGGTATTGTATTGTGATTTTAATGTTCATATCTGTGATGACTAATGATATTGAGCATCTTTTGATATACTTATTGGACATTTGTATACCTTCTTTTGTGATGTGTCTGGCCAAATATTTTGTTCATATTTTTAAAATAAATTTTATTTTGGAATAACTTCAGATTTACAGAAAAGTTGTAAAGGAAATAGAGTTCCAATATACCTTTCACCTTTTTGGTCATTTTTTAAAATTGGGTTGTTTTTCTTATTACTGTATTGTAAGAGTCCATTTTCTTCCAGTCTTTGGTTTGCTTTTCTTTTTTTTCTTTTTTTTTCTTTTTTTTCTTTTTTTTATTGGGTAACCGTGTATTTTTTCCAGGACTCCAAGTCAAATCGTTGTCCTTCAATCTAGTTGTAGAGGGCACAGCTCACTGACCCATGTGGGAATTGAACCAGCAACTTGTTGTTGAGAACTTGCACTCTAACCAACTGAGCTAACCGGCCTCTCCAGCTTTTCATTTTCTTAATGGTGTTTTCCAAAGAGCAGATGCTTTTTTTGGATATTTTTTATTTTAATTAATTTCAATTTGTCTATTTTCTTTTATGACAGTGATTTTTTGTGTGTCCTGTTAAGTTTCACACACCACAAGTTTATGAATTTATTCTACATTTTCTTCTATAAGTTTGATTAGTTACTTTTAACTTTAACACACCTCAGAGGTGATTGGTTAACATTTGAAACACGCTAATTATGAGTAACACGCCAGAGGTGATTATTTAGCAGTTCAAAATGCTATAAAACTTTACACCAGAGGGTTTGTTAATTGGCTGAAGGGAAGTTAGAAATGCATTTTCATGACATGCATGATATCAGAGTCACATCAAGTCATATCAGAGTCATAGTCAGGACGTGGCAGTGGACTGAGGTGACACAGGCTGCAGTAAGGAGTTACAAGCATCTAACAGGCAGGCCTCTGTGGTCTAACACCCAAGCATCGGGGCTGAGGCCCCAGTGGTCCTGTGTCCCCTTACTTCACTGAGGGGGCTGTTGTCTGCTTCAACTACAAGGCTGGTGGACACTGGAACCCAGAGAGTGTGACATCACCTCAGAGAGGACCTTTCAGCGAAGGGGCCAGGTGGTTTCTCAGGGCGGACAGCAAGACTTCTCAAATAGGTTGTATCACTGTTTTTGTGACCGTTTGCTGGAAAGCAGACATATGTTCGGTAGACTTTGGTCTCAGGCTTGCTTTCAGTGGCACAAACATTGGGTAAAAGTTCATGTGACTTTTAAAGGATCCCAAACTAACCAAAAAAACCTGAGAGTTGCTAATGGCCAAATCAGCCTCGGTCTGTTCATATCTGCAGGAAAAGGAGGGGAACTGTGCCAGGCAAAATAGAGTTATTGTGGGGTGTCTTCAAAATGTGAATTCTAATAAGGAAGGAGGCCTTCCCTGTTTTGCAGAGTGTGGCACTTCAGGCCCACGTTAGGCCGGACCTCTGCACAGTTGGGACAGGGACCCTGTACCTTGAACAATCTTTCCTCCATGGCTATGCCCCACCCAGGTACTAAGACACTGCTAGACCTGACCCTGTTCCACCTGCCATCAGAACTCTCAGCCAGACTCTGAATTTTCTCTCTATAATCAGGACCCATATCTGATTATTATCCTTTCTTTCTGTAATGTGCCCCTCAGCTGGGGCCAGGAGAGTCACACCTGGCCAAGTGGGATGAATCCTGCCTGGGGGCCGAGGCCCAGGTTAGTGGCTCTACCTTCAAGGGGCTCCTGAAGAGGCCACTGTGTAGCCACATCCAGCCTTTATCCTGATTCTTTCATTATTACACAAGTAACTCCTGTCATTGCATACAAATCAGAAATGTGGAAAAATGGAGACAATCAAAATCCCACCAACTGGCAAAGGATTTGAACAGACATTTCTCCAAAGAGGATATATATAAATAACCAATAAGCACATGGAAAGATGCTCAACATCATTAGTCATTAGGGAAATGCAATTCAAAGCCAGAGTAATATAACACTTCCCACCCATTAGGATGATTATTAACAAAAAAACCCTCAGAAAACAACAAGTGTTGGCAAGGATGTGGAGAAACTGGAAATCTCATGCATTGCTGGTGGCAATATAAAATGGTACAACCGCTGTGGAAAACAGGAAGAAAGTTTGGCAGTTACTCAAAAAGTTAAATACAGAATTGCCATATGATCCAGCAATTGCACTCCTAAGAATATACCCAAAAGAATTGAAAATATGTGTTCACATAAAAATTGTACTATTATAGATGATGTAATACAGAATTGTACACATGAAATCTATGTAATTTTACTAACAATTATCACTCCAATAAATTTAAAAAAATTGTACTAGAATATTTATAGCATCATTATTCATGATAGCCAAAAAGTGAAAACAATCCAAATGTCCATTAACTGATGAATGGATAAACAAAACGTGGTATATCCACACAATGTAATGTTATTCAGCAACAAACATGGAATGAAGCACAGACACAAGCTACAATGTGGCTGAAACTTGAAGACATTATGCTAAAAGAAACCAGACATAAACGGTCACATATTATATGATTCCATTTATATGAAATGTCCAGAATAAGCAAATCCATAATGATAAAAAAAAATTAGTGGTTGCAAGGGCTGAGGAGAGAAGTGACTGCTCATGTATACCAGGTTTCTTTTTCAGATAATGACAATGTTCTGGAATTAAATAATGGTGATTTTTGCACAGCTCTGTGAATATACTAAAAACCACTGAATTGTATACTTTAAAATGATGAAGTTTTAAAGTGAATAGTAAAGTTTATGGTATGTGAATTATATCTCAATCAAAAGCACATCCCATCAACCAACCACAAGCATTCTGGATCTATATTACATATATATGTACTTTTTAAAAAGAGACAATAATATTTACATTAATTGTTAATCTGCATTTGTCACATTTTAAAAATATCTGTCTGCGTCAATAAATATAGATCTACATTTTCTACTGTTATGGCTGCATATATGCTGTCGTATGGTTGCAACAATTATTTAGCCAATCTCTTATTTTTAGGCTGTTGCCAGTATTTTACTATTTACTAACAGCTCCCTTGAATATACCTCTTAATTTACATTTTTATTCCCTTAAGATAAATTTCAAGAAGGAGGACTACTGGATTCTTAAGATATTGAGAACTTATTAACTTGGCACCGAGAAGATTGTATGATTTACCTGCCCATCCAGACAGTGCGGGAATCCAGGCCCTCAAATCTTCTTCAATACTAGGCACTTCTGCTCATTTTCATCTTTGCGTATTTGTAGGTGGAAAAGTGGTACCATACTCCTGCTTGATTTCTCACCTCTTTTGCTGCCTGCTCTTTCCTTTTGCACCAAGAAAACTTGCTGCCAAGTTCTCACATTTCATTTTCTAGAGCCCCCTAACCCTATTTAATTCATTTTATTATTTATTGAATATTTTGATATTCATTTTAATATTGATTAAATGTCTGTTTTGTTGTGTCCTAGTTTACTCTTCACAACACCCTGGGAGGTACGTATTACACCCCTTTCACAGATAACATAACTGAGTCTCAGAGATCATTGACCCTGTAAGTGGCAGAGCCAAAATTCAAACCCATGGCTGTCTCACTCTAAAGTCTCCACTATACAATCAAAACATGGATCAGGTCCATCCCTCCCCTGAACTTTTTTGAAATCTCCCTTCCTAAGGTCTAGGGTATAGTGACTATACACATGTCACATGCTCTTCCCTAGATATCATGCATAAGCTTACTGCTTCTTGTTGGCCAGAATTCACTGACAAGCAATAATTATCTTGATGTCCCCTACATCTGAGAGAACATCGAGAACCCTCTCTTGAATGCCCAGACCTGAAGCGAGTCCAACTAGGCAGGTGGGGCCTTATACCCCAAGTCCATCTGGATGATCAACACGGAAACCAGCTTCAGCAATGTGTGCAACTCAAAACTAAAGGCCCCCAGAGAAACAGGATACCTAGAAAAACATTGAGGTTTCATCTAAGGTGTGACCCCAAATGTTGATTTTTTCTGATGCAGTTGGCAACTTTCCAGAGTTACTCATTTCGAAACCAATGTGTGTTTAATAAGAATCTGGCTCCTAAGACTACAGAGTTCCTGGAAGTGAAACGAGAGATGCTGCAGCCGGTTTTCAGAGACGATGACTGAGCACATACAAAGGAATGGATCCCGGTGTGAGGAGCAAACACTGTGCCCTCATTCCACAAGTTCATCTGAAACTCCAACAACATGCTAAGCCAACCTGGGGAGATCATTTTAGTCCCACTTTATAGATTAAGAAATTGAGGCTCAAAGTTAAAAGTGACTTGAGATGTCACTGTTGGTAAATGGTAGAGCCTGACCAGCAGTAGATCGTCATCTGCCAGGCCTGAGTCCTTTCTGGGACACCAGGAACTGGAGGAAACTGTCTAACTAGTGACTGCGGACCCCGCCCTTTTCCTGGGCCTTGGCTAGTCCCCTGGGGCTGTTCTCTTCATTGACTTACTTCCTGGCCCTGGGGCCTTTGGGTTTGGAACCCTCTTCTAGGTAGTCTTTTTTGGGCACATTTCACTTTGGTCCTTATTACCTGTTGCTACACAACAAACCACCCCAAATGTATCAACAGAAAACAACCTTCATTATGCTTCTGGATTCTATGGGTTAGATTTGGACAGGGCACTGCTAGGGTGTCTTTTCTCTGCACCATGATACCTGGGGCCTCAGCTAGGAAGACTCGAACAGGTGAGTTGACTCCAAGGGCTGGGTACTGAAATCTCTAGAATTGTATCGTCCAATACAATAGCCACATGTGGCTATTTAAATGTTCATTTAAATTCATTAAAATTAAACACAATTTAAAATTCAGTTACTCAGTGGTACTAGCCACATTTTAAGGCTCAATAGCCATATGTGGCAAGTGGCTACCATAATGGACAACACAGAGAACATTTTCATCATCATAGAAAGCTCTGTGGGGAAGCCTGCCCTGGAGGCCTCTTCAGTCACATGCGTGGCGCCTGGGCTGGGATCCCTGAGTGGAGCACCTATTCATGAGCCTTGGGCTTCTCACAGCATGGCTCCTGGTTTCCACGAGGGTTGCATCCTGAGAGGCAGCAACAGCAGGGCTAGTGTTCTAAGAGGCCAAGGCAGAAGCTGCAAGGCTTCCTCTAACCCAGACTTGGCAGTCACATGCATCCCTTCTGTCACATTCTGTTGGATACATGAGAATAGGATTGCCAGATAAAATACAAATATTGCATGGAACATACTTATATAAAAAATCATTCATTGCTTATCTTAAATTCAAATTTAACCAGGCATCCCGCATTTTTATTTGCTAAACCTGGCAACCTTATATGGGACTCACTAAAGCCAGCCAGATTCCAGGGGAGGAGAATTAGACCCACTTATTGATGACAGAGTGGCAAGGGGACATTGCAGAGAGCATGTGAGATGGGAGATACTGTGGACATCTTTGGAAAACACGATCTGCCAAATGCTGCCAGATGGGTTCTCATTTAAGTTTCGTGGCCTGGATGGATAGAACTGGGAGAAAGGACCTTCTCTTATCTGCTTTCCCTTTCACTTTGAGCTTTGTGGCCAACTGTTCTCAGATAATAGCTATACAAGCCCTGTTGACACGGGCATTCTTCTCTGCCTACACCATAACCAAAGTTACAAATAATGATAACAGATATTCCACAGCACCATTGTAGACAGTGTTTTTGCTAAAGTAAGGCTGCCTGAGGTGACAATGCATTGTGGATACATGAGTAATCAGGGAACTTTTGTTAAGGACAAATGGCTCCCCATCTGGAGCCCCCAAAGGTCCAGCTCAGCAGCAGAGATTCTCTTGTGCACGGCTCTCTATGCCCAACACAATGAAGGTATAAACAATGCTCTGTGCGGAGATTATCCCCTCTCACCAACACCAGGTACTCCTTGCACAAGAGTTGGTGCTATTCAGTTATATGGAGATATAGGTGTCCTGTGGAGGCCTGCAAGGGCAAGGCCAGGACTCTCCCAGTGGGTGAGGTCACTCCAAGTGTCAAGACCTAGTCAGTCTGGAGAAGAACTATTCATTCATATTCTTTCTCTCTCGCTCTCGCTCTCTTTCTCTCCCCCCCACCCCACCTCCCTCTCTCCCAACCTAGGTGTCCTGAAGTCCAGGGAGTCTGAGAGGGAGCTCTTCAGGGGAGAGTGATAAAGAAGATGGTACGCCCCAGGTAGAAACCAATTAAGAGCTATGAAGTCAAGACCTTCCCAAATCAAAAGTGAGTTTTATCTCACTAATCACTTCATGGAGACCCATGATGTGTTCTGTGCTTCTTTTCCTTTTCTTTGGACATGTGTGGAGAGGAGCTGGGACTAAGAGGGGAACAGCAAGTTCATTATAAAATGTTAAATGAAAATGGGATACTAAACTAAACTACATATAATACAGTCCCAATTTTGTGTAATACACTTATATATATGTACATACACATATGTATTGATTTTTATTTTCTTCTATGTATTCAACATTTTCCCTATTGAGCAATCAGCATACATTACTTCTTTAATGAGAAACACATAGACATTATTTTCAAACAAGAAAAAGAAAGAAGACTATTTATTGACAGAACTCCAATGTAAAAAGAACACCAACTGAAGCGCTGAGTGGAAGTTACAGCTGATTGCTTACTCGGTGCCATTTCCTCTTGGGAACAGAAACCTGATTTAAGGTCAGTATGCCCAACTGAAAAGGATTAATTATAATTGGTCCCAAGCTCTTCCTCTTTGTCAGTAATTGGTCTAAGGATGGGTACATGACCCAGTTTTGGCCACGAACAACGTAAGTGGAGTCCACTGGTGACTTTAGGGAAGGTTTTACTCTTTGGCTAAAAAATAGAAAGAATCGCAAGAGGAAAAAGCCCCCTATTCCTTCTTAACCTTCATGTTAGCATGCTGTCACATGAAGACAATACTTGGTCTTCAATGTGGCTACAGCGGCCATATGGGATCAAGAGGGAGACACTACCAACATGCTCAAAGAGCAGAAAGAAAAGAGAAGACTTCAGGTGTTCAATGACATCATTGTGCTACCAAATTCACCCTGAAACTGCCCACTACCAGACTTGGTATATAAAACAATTAAGTCTGTATTGTTGAGGTTACTTTAGTTGGTATTTGCTGCCAAGTACATCCTAAATAATATTCACTATCAGGAGATAAGGTTAGAAACCAGGAGTTGAGGATATATTCAGATTATTGAAGCCACTGGAAGTGCTGGGGAAAAGACATACTGAGTGGGACAGGTCAGAGATGATATTCAAAATATTTAACAACTGGTTCCTCATGGACACAAAACAATTGGAAAGACCTCTGGCCCAGTCAGAATGGACACTCGCCGTAAATAATAGCTATGCCCATGCCAAGTGTCACAACTGAATATCAGCACCAGGATAGTTACAAAAGGCAAATCAGGGGACTCAATTAAACCTATGCTCGGGGATTAATTTTCTTGGTCCAAATTCTGCCCATAATGTGCCTCTTTTGAAAGTCCTGGCTCTACCTTCTGAAGCCAAGCCTTCTATCAGATTAAAGTGGGTCAGTGGCTGGTTCAACTCCAGAGATAGTGCCTGGAAGTTGTCTACTTATATACTAAACTGCTATTAACGTGGTGGTGGTGGTCGTTTTGAACCATTGGTTTAGGGCTTTTTTTCATTGAAACAGTAATACATGATCTTAGTATAAAAATGCCAAGTTCACAAAGATAAAAATAGCACTAAAAAGTGAGTCTCCTTCCATCCTGGCACCCTTAGAGGTACATTAACAATTTTGCATATATTTGCATAAATTACATGAACATATGTATATATACATATGTATGCACTTTGTTACCCCCAGTTTTTTAGAGCTTGTTCCATATCTGCGTGTAAATCTAGTTCTTTGTTTTTTACAACTGCATAGCATTCCATTGTATGGCTGTTTCATAATTTACGTAATAAAACCTCTGTTGATTAACATTTAGGTCACTTGCTATTACAATGTTATAATAAATACTACCAATTAAAGTATCTTAGGAGTAAAATCACAGAACACCCAACTAAAAGTAGTCTAAACTGTAAGGATTTATTATCTTACATAACAAGAGATCTAAGCAAGATGGTACCAGAGTGGGTTAATTCAGAGGCCCAACAATATCATTAAGGGACCAAGTACTTCCCTATTTCTCTTACCATCCTCCTCAGAGCATTGAATTTTGGGCCTTGGGTTTGGAAGTAAGATGGTTGCCACAGTTCCAGACATCCTATCATCATCCAAGTATCGTGTTTCCCCAAAAATAAGACCTAGATGGACAATCAGCTCTAATGCGTCTTTTGGAGCAAAAATTAATATAAGACCTGCTCTTATTTTACTATAATGTAAAACCGGGTATAATATAATATAACATAACATAACATAATACAATGTAACATAACATAATATAGTATAACATAATACCAGGTGTTATATTAATGTTTGCTCCACAAGACGCATTAGAGCTGATTGTCCGTCTAGGTCTTATTTTCGGGGAAACACGGTATGTTCAAAGCGAAGAAATCAATTTCTCCTTACACACCTCCTTTTCTACAGGAAGAAAACTTTTCCCAGAAGCCCTGCTGCAGACTTCCCCTAACAGTTTATTGGCTAGAACATGCTCATCCATAAACAATCACAGGCAAATGGGAATAGAATTACTATTACTGGCTTATACCAGGGCTGGGGAAGGACATGCTTTCGCAGAGCACCGTGCTTCCTGATACGTGAATAACTCAAGGTCCTGTTGGCAAGAAGAAAGGGTGAAATGCATATTGGTTAGCAAGCAAGAGGGTCTTCCACTACCACTCTTGTATGTCCATTTGCATATATGTATGCAAGTATATTCATAAAACAAAATCCTTGCAGATTTGCTGGGTCAAAAAAGTGTGTTCATTTAAAATGTTGAGAGACATCAATAGATGAATGGATAAACAAAATATGGTATATACATAAATTAGGATAGTATTCATCCTTAAAAAGGAATAAAATTCTGACACATGGTACAATGTTGACAGACCTTGAAGACATTTTGCTAAGTGAAATAAGCCAGACACAACAGAACAAATACTGCACGATTTTATTTACATGAGGTACCTAGAGTAGTCAAATTACAGAGACGGAAAGTAGACTGGTGGTTACCAGGGGTTGGGGGGATGGAGAGGGAGACATTATTTTTGAAATTTCAGTTTGGGAAGATTAAGAGTTCTGGAGATGGATATAGGTAATGGTTGTGCAACAATGTTCATGAACTCAATACCACTGAACTGCAGGCTTAAAAATGGTTAAAATGGTAAATTTTATGTTATGTATATTTTACCATAATAAAAAAATGTTGATAGATATTGCCAAATTGTCCTCAGAGAGGCTTTGGCATTTCACTCTCCCACCCCTAATGCATAGGGCAGTGCTTGGGCTCCTCGTGGTGTTTTGAGCCCTGTGCTAGATAAGGGTCCACAGGGATGGCACAGACCTTGGTGGATGTAAGACCAGCAGTACCTTTATAAGATCAATAGCAGAAAGATCTGGTTTTAGAAGTAAGAGAAGAATCCGCAGGAAGGGAGGGCTGAGCAGGCATTCCTTTGTCTGCTTGCAGTTTGTATCACCTCTGTATCACTTTCAACCCCATTTTGGTGGCTCCAAGACCGCTGCTCCTCTAGTTCTGTGACCTAAGTGAGGAAATGGCTGAGTCCCTTGTTTCCCCTTATTAAGAAAAAGTATCCCCAAACTGGAAATTCAGCAAAAAGATGACTGCATGCCTTTTCAAAGCCACATGACTGAATCTGTGTAACAACCCGCAGACAAGTCATCTGATTTTTCTAAGGGATGTAACTCTATTTGACCTACTGACAATTGATTAGACCAGGCTCTGTAAAGCTACATTTAATGTGTAAAACAGTGATACATTTTGCAAATGACTTTTTTTCCAGGAGAGAGATAAATGATTTCTGACTTGTAGCAAAGATAAGCCCAAAGGTTACAGATTGATTGCTCTGCAAGGACATCAGCCTGTTTTGTCTCTAACTTGGCCATCTTATTTTAAGGTTCTTCTTTTCACTGACTATATATAGTTCAGTCTATTCTCTTTGAACTAACTTTGTCATTATGCTGGTTCACTCCTTGGTGAACTAAATAAATGACAAGGGCTCACTGTATGTTTGGATGAGAGTTAGGTTTTTAACTTTTTGAAAATTATTCTTTGACACTCTTAGCTCAGCTCCAGCAGGCTTTCAAAATGACTTTGCCAGCTATGAAAGGAAAAGAATAAACGGAAGGAATTTAAGAAGCATAGAAACAGTCTGGCTTCCCACCCACTTCACACCTTGTCCCCAAAGTTAACAAGTGGCTGCTGCAGAAAGTCACAGTGACTCTCCTGAGGGTCCTTCCTAGCACACAGACAGTGCCGTCTGACCAGTTACCACCTCAGGCCCTCTGGCACCTGCTGTTAGACCATGAAAGCGGCAAAACCCACCACTCGGGTTTGGACCCTCTTTTGTGATTTGGGGCCTGACTTTTCCCCAGATGGTGAGCAAAACTACAGAGACTGGTCATGGCTGTGTCCTCCCTCCTCTGGACTCCCCTCTCCCACCACCAGTGGGATGGGACTTGGTCTCTTCCAGCACCTAACAGTATAATGGCACCCTTTCTTAGATGTGACTTAGATGTGGCCTAGGAAGTCCTCAGCCTCAGGGAGCCACTGTCCCTTCGCCTTTGCATCTAAGTGGCTCCAGCTATGTGCATTCCCAGGGTTTCCCTTCCCTCCAGGCCACCCCATTCCAATGGCCTATTCCCACTGCATGCCTGGGTCATGTACTGTGGCTGTTTCCCTCTTTTGGTCCCAACCCTGGAACCCAACTCCCTCCTGATTTCTCAGAGCCATCACTTGCCCAAAGCAGTTGTGTACAGCAGATCCTACAAGGATTTGGAGACAGGACACCTTGCAGCACTGCACAGACACCATTTTCATATTTACTATTAGAACCCTCAAGCATTCCTGCCTTTTCGAGTGGTTTGTTGGCTTTCCCTCCTCAGGCCTTATGCAGTGCTATCTGGACATTAAGTCCTTCCATTCTCCTTTATCTGGACATTAAGTCCTTCCATTCTCCTTTTTCTAAACCTCTTCGTATTCCCTCCCTTCTCTTTCCTGCCCCTCACCTCCTCTTTCTAGGACTGTCTCTAGGAATTCAAAATTCTTACCACCTTCCTGGGGAAAGTGTAGCCCCAGCCCATTTGGCCCTGGATCTGAGAGAGTGTTCACCTTTAACACCAAGGTCAGCAGGTGAAGGGGTTCAGAACAGGCCTCCCCAAGATGTGCCACTGTGGCACGTGAATTATTTTGAGCTCAAGGCAACTGATATCCTGTGGACCCAAGAGAAACTTTTATCTCTCCCTTAAAGAATTTAAATTTTGGTCATTGCCCATAATAAGAGTTATCACAAGAAATCACTTTTTATGACCTATCTACAGGGCAGGGCAAACTTCTAATTACTGAACATCTGCTCTTTTTATCATCCTGTGAATGACCGTCCTCCCCTCTGAAGCCCCAAGGTGATTTCATCCTTAGATCAGAATGTCATATATATCTCATTTCCCCTTTTTGTCTCTGAACTTCTCAAGTATGTGGGGCTTCTTACTCTCTCATGTATGTGGGTTCCCATAGGTGCATATATATTTAAATTTGGTATTTTCCCTTGTTACTTTAATCTGTTTCATGTAGATGTAATTATTAGACTAGCCGAAAAGAACCTAGGAGGGTAGAGGAAAGTTTCTTCCTCCCCCACAAAGGTATTCTCCTAAACTAAGAGCCATTCCCTCTCTTACAAAACAAGATTTCTCTAGAATGAGAAGTTGCAACAGTTGGTTCTTGTTTTAAACAGCAAAATTTTCTTCTCCCACCATACATGGGAAAGGATAATATAAATGTATAGCAAAATGGAGGTAAGGAAGAGCACATGTTTTTCTGTCACGTGGCTCCCAGGGAAACTGTTTCTAAATTTAACGTATTTCTGTTCTCTCAGAGCTCAAAAAAGAGCTGGATTAAGAAATTTCCTTTTAGGGAAGAACACAGTTTTCCTTCAAACAAAGAAAATATTTGGAGCACAGATCATGTGTGTCTGCCTCAGGCATGTAGTCTAAGGGCACTTAGCTTACTACAAATGACAGGCCCTTAGCTCTCAGCAGCTACTAGAAGAGTCAATACGAACACGGCAGCATGAAACCCTGAGAAAGCAAAATAGTCCTGCACTGGTGATTAACTCAGTCTCCACACTTTAGCCAGCAAAGAAATCAAGGAACAGTTAAGTCGC
Source organism: Rhinolophus sinicus (assembly GCF_036562045.2). Classification (NCBI taxonomy): domain Eukaryota; kingdom Metazoa; phylum Chordata; class Mammalia; order Chiroptera; family Rhinolophidae; genus Rhinolophus; species Rhinolophus sinicus. The sequence goes on along the minus strand of NC_133755.1, from coordinate 43,855,198 downwards.
ATGGTGTAATTTCTTAAAAATAAAACTTCCTAATTTTGAGTTTCCCCGAGACCTCATTTGGTATTTCAGTACTATGCCTTTGTTCTTTATTTAGAGTGTCTCAACTTTCACACACTTTTAGGGAACAGGCCTAAGAAAGCTCAGTGTTAACCTTCTTGTTGACTGAATATGGCAGGCTACCAGACTTTCTTAGTCTTCTCTGCTGCCATAACAGAATACCATAGACTGGGTGGCTTAAACAACAGAAAGTTGTTTCTCCTAGTTCTGGACACTGGGAAGTCCAAGATCAAGGTGCTGGCAAGGTAGGTTTCATTCTGAGGCTCCTTCTCTTGGTTCATAGGCAGCTGTGTGCTCTCACTTTATGTGTACGTGTGTGCCCATGCATGTGTGCCCACGGACACAGAGACTGAGAGCTCTTTAGTGTCTATTCTTGTGAGGTGACTAATTCCACCATGAGGGCCCCTTCCTCATAACCGCATTTAAACCTAATCTAACCTCCTAAAGGCCCCGTCTCCAAATACCGTCAGCACACTGGGAGCTAGGTCTTCAACCTGTGAATTTGGGGAGAATACACTTCAGTCCATAGCAGGGTCTCAGCCTTTGGGGCAGTCTCTTCAGTTCCCAATTAGGGGATGTGAAATGACAACCAAGACCACAGGCTACATTTTAAACTCTGCAAAGTTTCCCTCTTATCTTCCATGACTAGAAATAGTAAAGCATTTAAAAAGTATTGCCCTAGTTTTCAAAGGTTTCTTACAGTCCTCTTCAGATACTTCATTAGAATGAAGTATTCATTAGTATGTAGTAGTATTCCTTTGAATTTCAAAAAGATTCTGCCAAATGGCCTTTCTCTGGAGAAAAAGAAGAAATTCATGCTAGATACAGGAAGAAGATGATAGAAAGTTCTCTCTGTGGTGATCTAAAAATATCACAGAATGCTACCAGTTAAAACACATTAAAAATGCCAATGAATTTTCACCCTTTTATATCTCTCTTTATGGACTTTGATTCATAAGAATGCTCTGTCACTGGGAAAACATACAAATCAAATTTCACCACGGCATATTTATGATTACTACCGTGTTTCCCCAAAAATAAGACCTAGCTGGACAATCAGCTCTAATGTGTCTTTTGGAGCAAAAATTAATATAAGACCAGGTTTTATTTTACTATAATATAAGACCGGGTTTCATATAATATAATATAATATAATATAATATAATATAATATAATATAATATAATAATATAATATAATATCGGGTCTTATATTAATTTTTGCTCCAAAAGATGCATTAGAGCTGATTGTCCGGCTAGGTCTTACTTTTGGGAAAACACGGTACTAGAAAAATATGTAGTGTTAAGATAGTGGGTGATCCTTTTTTCTTTGGTCTTTTTTTTCCTCCTGTGTTGTTACAATGTTGATTGTATAATCTCTTAGCTAACTGAATTCTTAACCTGTGCCAGCAATTTGCCAAGTGTTTACATTTCCCTGTCTCTTTTAATCTCCACAAAAGCCTAAAGAGATATTATTATTATCCATGAAACCACACAAAACTAAATGGTAAGTATGTATAATTGCCTCCCTACTCTTCACTTTCTAAGTGAAGGACTCTATTCCTTGGAGGACTCTATTTTCCTTGTTGGGTGCTGTTGGGATAGGAAATGGAGAAGCCTAGACAGAGGGCTAAATTGGAATAAAGGGATGGAGACCCTGAGAGGCTGGAGAGAGCCGGACAGATTAAAGGATAGAAGGAGAGAGTAAGGAGAAAGTGAGGGCGGAGATGACAGGCTTGGAGGAGACTCACCAGGGCTGGCAGGCTGCAAAAGGACACTAGAGAGAAAAAGAGGAATGTGTCACGGTCACTACAGAGGGAAGGAGAAAGAGTGGGATATTTGGAGAGGTCTGTCAAAGTTCTGGTAGGTGAAGTATAACTTACTCCTTCTTCCATAGCGCCAGGAAAACCTCAGTACAGAATCTGCCATATTTCATCTAATCGAAGACATGACTTACTGTAAGATATTACCATTGCAAGATAGATCATTTTTATGTGCCAGAAAGAAAGAAAGAAAGAAAGAAAGAAAGAAAGAAAGAAAGAAAGAAAGAAAGAAAGAAAGAAAGAGGAATTAGTCACGTGCCACATAATAACATTTCACCTATACGATGGACCACATATACGGTGGTGGATACTTGTACCATTTAGCCTAGGTGTATAGTACATTCTATGACATTTACATAATGACAAAATTGCCTAACAGAGCATTTCTGAGAACATATCCCTGTCATTAAGAATGCATGACTATACAAGTCCCCATCAGTTGAAACCATATCTTGATTTCAAAGAAACACATTTTATTCTTTAATCCTTTTGCAGTCAGCTTATATGGTTTTTCTTCTTTTTGTTAGTGTCTCATTATTTGGTGAGGCCAGATCTGAATTGCCCAGGAAAGCTTGGTTATATTTAGTTACACCCATTTTTACAGATGAGAAAATTGAGCCTCAGAGAAGCTAAGTTACTTATACCTGGACTCACAGCTAATAAACGGAGAGCCAAGACTCCAACCCAAGTCAGTTTAATTCCCAAACCAGTACTCCACCTTTTAATCATGACACCGTCAATAGTTGGCCAGTTATTAAATCTGTAGTTAGTAGCAAAAATAACTTTTGAATTAAAAAAATAACAACTTGATTTAACACCTCTTACAAGTTGTGATTCAGAACCTCCTGCCCCATCCGGAGGAAATTGTGGGACACCATGATTTGGGCTTTGTGGTTCAAGAATGCCCTTCTTTTCTTTTCAAATTATATTAATCAAATAGGGCAGGATGGTCAAATGCCTGAATAACCATCTAAAGTCAAAGCAGATTCTACATCTCTACTAAGCAAGAATTTCTTTCTGATTCAACAAAGAGAAGGCTTTTTGTGATTCACAGATATACAAGAACATCAAGCTCTAAGACCAATCTTTAAGGACAAGTTCTAAGACCAAGACCAAATACATAAAATGTAAATGAATGAACAGACTACGAACATGGGAAAAACTATTCAACCCCACTAAGAGTTACAAAGATCCTGGACTCCCCGGTTCAACGGTGCTGACACGCAACTGAAAACATGGTTTTTCCAATATGAATTGGCACTTTTAACAACCTGGATCTTGGCTCACACCGATCCTCCATCCAAGAATGCCTGCACCTTGCTTATCAAAATCCTGCAAGGTGGAATCGCAGCTGCCTTTTCTGGGAATCCTCCATAATGCTCTGACAGAATTAATGGCTTTTTCTGGAATCTCCTGTCACGATTCCAATTTTCTTCCTCATTGTTTTATAGGAAGTTAATGAAAGATTTGTCTCTCAACTAGATTACCGGCTCTCTGAAAGCAAACCTGAGGCACTGTTTGCTTGTTTGTTGGCATATTTTTGATGAAATCACGTGTGTAAAGTTTGAGCTCAATGACTGGTGTGTAACAGGGGAGCTGCTCCAGAGCAAAAACCACTGTGAGTGGAATATGCCACCCCAAATAAGCCTCTTTAGTTTAAGAATTATTTTGAGCTCGTTATTTTTAGAAATAGCATGCACAGGAGAAGCTTTGAAAACAAACTAGAAGTTACCCTTTTGTAAGGGAAATTTACATTTATAAAGGAAACATCCATTCATAAGGGTTTCTCTCTATATACCAAGAAAAGAAGGCTGACTCTAGGTCAAAAGAGACACATTAATGAAGAAGGCACTGACTTAGAGCTGCATGACAAAGCTTATCCTTGTTGATGGTATTTTTCCTGGTTACTTTCCCATAACTTGCCTCTCTCACACTTTTCTTCCTTTGTTTTAGCTAAAGATGGCATTTAAGTTCAAGTTCTAGCCACTTCTTTAAGTTGACTCTTCTCTGAGTTTCTCCCACATATATGAGATACACATATTAATAAACTACTGTTTGTTTTCCCTTTGTTAATCTGTCATTTATAACAGACACCCAAGCCAAGAATCTAGAAGAGTATGAGGAAAAGAATGTTTTCTCTCCCGTATGCCACCTAGTTAATTGTAGAACCAGATGGAGCTAAGAACTGTAACCCCAGTCTTCCATGGAACCCTGGCTCCTGCTCCTATCCCTTTGGGTTCTCCAATAGCTATTCTTGATAGCAATAACAAAAACAACAAACAAACACATTAAAAAACCTAAAAAACTTAATGCAAAGGAATGAAAGGAAACTTTGAGGGGGTAATGTTCCATTTCTTTTTTTCCTTCCAAGTTTATTATGGAAATTTTCAAACTGTTGAATCAAAAATTTGAAATGGTGTACACCTGAAATCCATGTAATTTTACTAACAATTGTCACCCCAATTAAAAAAAATTTGAAATGGATAATAGAATAAACTTCATTTATATTCATCAGTTGTTAACATTTTTGCTTTTGTTTCTTGTTGAAAATTTTGAAAAATAAATTGTACATCAAGACACTTCACTACTAATTATTGTAGCATGCATCTCCTAAAAATAAGGACATTCACCTACATAACCATAATAATATTTTTAATAGTTATAATAATTTCCCAACATTATCTAATATCCAGTTCAAATTCAAATTTCTGTCAACTGTCCCCAAAATGTCTTTTACAGCGAGGTTTACATTTGGTTATTTCTCTTTAGCTTCTTTTAATGTAGAAAAATCCCCAACCATTTTTTTTAAAGATTTTTTTATTGGGGCGGGGGAACAGGACTTTATTGGGGAACAGTGTGTACTTCCAGGACTTTTTTCCAAGTCAAGTTGTTGTCCTTTCAGTCCTAGTTGTGGAGGGCACAGCTCAGCTCCAGGTCCAGTTGCCGTTGCTAGTTGCAGGGGGCACAGCCCACCATCCCTTGCAGGAGTTGAAACGGCAACCTTGTGGTTGAGAGGACATGCTCCAACCACTGAGCCATCCGGGAGCTCAGTGGCAGCTCAGCTCAAAGGGCTGTGTTCAATCTTAGTTGCAGGGGGTGGAGCTCGAGGAATTGAACTGGCAACCTTGTGGTTGAGAACCCACTGGCCCATGTGGGAATCGAACCGGTAGCCTTCGGAGTTAGGAGCACAGAGCTCTAACCACCTGAACCACCGGGCCAGCCCAATCCCCAACCATTTTTATTAGTTATGACACTGACTTTTTGAAAAATCTGGCCATATGTCTTACAGAATGTCCTATTGAATGTGTGAGAGAGAGGGAGAGAGAAAGAGAGAGAAAGAGACACGCAGATTAACTTGTTCCTTTGTCACCTGCATTTCCAATTAAATAGAGGTTGAGTGATTCAGGTTAAACCTTTTTGGTAAAATTGTTTCAGAGGTGATGCTTTATATTTCATATGACATCCCATCAGAATACACGTCAGGTATCTCACTCTTGGTCACAAGGTTGGTTTGCATGGTTAAAGTGATGACCAGAGGATGTTTCCCTTTGCACTGAACAAATAACTTGTGAAATGACACCTTGTTCTGTCTTGTTTGTTTCTGTAGTTTTCAGTTCCTAGCACAGGCCACACCCAATATACAGATGAGTTCTACCTTGGCTCTGTAAACTAGAATTTAGCACAAGCACCAAGGTCTCACCAAGGCACCTCTGTTAATGGATTATTCTGGAATAATGGAGACCCTGTAGTGCTGAGGGCAGTAGGGACCCCTGAAGCAGGTGCTGAGGGGTAACAAAACTCCCTCTGTCAATGCCTCAGGCAGAGTTCCAGGACCCAAGCTAAGTGCTTGGAGGAGCTGCCTTCTTTCAGAGACTGCTGGGGGAGGCTATGGTAGAAGGCAGAAAAACCAAAATTTTAAATGCTGTCATTTCAAAGCTAGGGACAGTTTTCTGTTTGCAACAAATGAAAACTCAGGGATCTCCCTTTGTTCTTGGAAAACCACCTTCCTACTTCATTAATGTTATGCAAATGTTAAACAGGAAATGTTTGAGCTAAATTGCTTCTTATAATGTAAGCAGCTGTCTATACTTTCACAGAGTCAAATCTCTTCAGTTTGTTCCCTTTGGAAAAAGGTGTGAAATGGTGTGTGTGTGTGTGTGTGTGTGTGTGTGTGTGTGTGTGTGTGTAAACATGGTTTGAATATTCTCTGCACATGAACACCTTTGCTAGTTCTGTTGGAGATTAGTAGAAGGGGATTCCCCAAGAGATGTTCTGTACTGGTCTGTATGCTGTCACCACGAGGGCACCATCCACGGAGGCTCATTCAAGCTGAATGAAGACTGTGAACAGACTGGCTCCTAATAATCTGAGATTGGACCCTGGGCATCCCACAAAATACCTAGGGAACATCTGAGGGGTAGTTTAAAGTAATCTTATCTGGCTATGAAAGTAAAATGTCATCTCATTGTGGTAACAGTTTGATGTAGCCTACAAAATGCTCTTACACCAATACGCATACATAAAACTTCTGCTCTGAGAAAGCAATGTGGACATAGGAAGTAGTGTGCACAGAGCAAAAGGCATAGAAAGAGCGCCCCACTCCACCCCATCACTGGCAGCTTTGAGAGACAAGAGGGCACATATTGGTAACAGATCCTTTCACATTTTAAACAAAGACTGTCTTCTTTAGCCAGGCCTGGAAGGTAGCTGTCTATTCAATGTCATTAAAAATGGATCAGTGTTAGGTAAGTAGCAGTTCTGTCATCTGCTGACCTTGATACGTTATTAATGGGTCAGAATTTGGTCACATTAGAGTGGCTCTCTCCACTGAGATGAACACAATATCCAAAAGTTTCTTGATTCCTAGAATTCTTAAATATGTTAAACCTCTTAGCAATAAATTTGGGGGAACAATCCACCAATCTCTATTTATCTCAAACCAACCATAAGCCCCTTCCAAGTCCCCAGGGACAGACAATGTACTCTGAGGATTCACCCTGGGCAATGCTGGGACTGGTTGTGTGAAGGCAAGTGTGGTTATAGCACAGGGCCCAAGACCTCAAAGTCTTGTCTCTCTTGTCATTTTTCTTTGTTAATTAAATGTTTTTGCCTTGAGAGATTATCTATTAAAACAATCACATCATCTTCTGTTTTAATTTGCTAATATAGTGACTTACACTGATTCACTTTTGAATGTTGAACCAATCTTACAATCTTGGGATAAACTCTACTTGGTCATGATTATCCTTTTTAGACACTGTTAGACTCAATTTGTTAAAATTTTGTTTAGAATTTTTATACCTAGTATGACCATGATGAATATTGGTCTATAGTTTTCTTGTAATGTCTTTGCCCAGTTTTGGTATTAGAGTAATGCTGGTCTCATAAAATGAGTTGGGAAATGTGTCCTCCTCTTCAATTTTCTTGAAGAGTTTGTATAGAACTGATACTATGTCTGCCATAAATGTTTAGAATAATTCACCACTAAAGCCATCTGAACCTGGATCTTTCTTTGTGGGAAGATCTTTAACTACAAATTCACTTTTTAAATAGAAATAGAGCTATTAGGATAATCTATATTTTCTTGAGAGAGAACTTTGGTAGTTTGTGTCTTTTAAAGAATCTGTCTTTTTCATCTGAGTTGTTAAACTTGTTGGCATAAAGTTTTTCATAATGTTCCCTATGTTCCTGCTAACATCTGTCAAATCTGTAGTGATGTCACCTCTTTCATTCCTGATTGGTAATTTGTGTCTTCTCTTATTTTTCTTATGGTCTGGCAGAAGGTTTATCAATTTTATTGATCTTCTCAAATGACCACTGTTTGGTTTCACTGATTTTCTCTATTGTTTTCTGTTTCCTGTTGCATTGGTGTCTGCTTTGATCTTCATTATTTCCCTTCTTTTGCATACTTTAGTTTAATATCATCTTCTTTTCTAGTGTCTTGAGGTAAAAGTTGAAATCACTGGAGACCTGTATTTTATTCTAATATGGGCATTTAGTGCTACAGATTTCCCCCTAAGTGTTGTTTTCACAACATCCCACAAATTCTATGTTGTGTTTTCATTTTCATTCGGTTCAAAGAAGACTTTCTAATTTTTCTTTTTATTTCTATTATCCATGGCTTATTTATAAGTGTGTTATTTAGTTTATAAGTATTTGGAGACTTTTCCAGAGGTCTGTTACTGATTTCTAACTTAATTCCATTATGTCCAGAGAAGATACTTAGTATGAGCTTAATCTGATAAGATTAAGACTTGTTTTATGGCCCAAAATATGGTCTATCTTGGTAAATCTTCCATGTGCACTTGAAAATATATTGTTTGCTCCTGTTGGGTGGAGTGTTTTAGGTCAAGTTGGCTGTTAATGTTGTTCAAATCTTCTATTTCCTTAATGATATTCTGTCTTCATGTCCTATCAATTATTAAAGGAAGGGAACTGAAATCTCCAACCATAATTGGGGGTTTATTTCTCCTTACTGTTCTATAAGTTTTTGCTTCATGTGTTTTGAAGATCTGCTAACATTTAGGATTTTTATATCTTCCTAATGAATTAACCCTTTTTCATTATAAAATGACTTTATCTCTATGAAATCAACTTGGATGTTAATACAGCCACCCCCACTTTCTTTTTTCTAGTGTTTGCATGTATATCTTTTTCCATCCTTTTACTTTTTACCCTATGTATCTTTATATTTAAGTGTTTCATGTAGGCAGTTTGATAACCAATCTGACATTCTTTATCTCTTGGTTGGGAATGTTTTGACCATTGTCATTTAATGAGATTATTGGCATAATTAAGTTTTAAGTCTATCATCTTGCTATTTGTTTTCTATTGGTCTCACATGTCCTTTATTTCCTTTTTTTTCTTTTTCTGCCTACTTGTAGATTATTTAAACATGTTTTATGATTCTATTTTATTACCTTTATTGGCTTACTTGTTATAACTCTGTTTCTTCACTTTAATGGTTGCTTTAGGGTAGATGGTATATATTTTTAACTTATCACAATCTCCTTTCACATGATATCATACCATTTCACATATCATCTAAGAACTTTACAATAATATACTTCCATTTCTCTTCTCCCCATCTTTAAGCTATTGTTTTCACGCATTTTACTTTTACATATATTATAAAACCAACAATACATTGTAATTGTTTTTGTTTAAACAGCCAATTGTCTTTCAAGATGTTAACAAATACAGCCCTGTATTCTTAGCCCTGCTAAGAGAGGCTTTCTCAGCCTGTGATCTGAAATCTAAATTGGGAATGAGAGTCAGGAAATAACTGAGGCCCCAAACGTTTTTCTAGAACATTCTAGTAATATTTCTTAGCCAGCATAAGAAGCACGACAACCATCATAATGACAAAGATTATCTTAAGGACACTTCCTTCCTTTTAAGCCTATTGTTTCTGATGGCCTCAAGTGCCAGCCCTTAAGTTATGGAAGAGAATTGCTGAGCAAAGCACCCAGTAAACTGAGATTTTGAAATTTTGAGCTATGTTTAAATGAGATTTTATAAGATATTTGGCTGTGGCTACTCACTTATATAGCTGACCAGAGGCAAATAGTGGAAAGCCTCCTACGTAAGCGGGGACAGAACTTGTATTACCAACAAGACCACAAGTGAGGCCTGTAAGCTGGTCTTGAAACAGGGGGATTTCATCTGGTTTCCCCAGAGTCTGGCATTTGACTTTGCTACCTTCAGCACCATCCCCTCCCGCTGGCTGGCCACTGTTTTGCCTGGGGCCCCAGATCTGTCACACTGAGCTACTACTCAGCCCTTCCCACATTTCCCACACCAGATTCCTGTTCCAAAGCTCCAAATACCCCCCTACAACTTCTAACAAGGTCTGCCTGACACCCTTGGACCCAAGGTCTGTCTGTGAGGCTAGACTTACACTAGCGTCTGCCCCCCAGGCTCTGCTATGCCCCAATGCCAAGTCCAATCCCCAGGTACCAGCTCCTCTACTCAGGCCTGAATTGTCACCTGAAGCATCCAGGTGTTGAAAGAAGAGACTTCAGATGTCATGGAATCCACCTGACGGCCTAGGGAGGGTCCTCGATAGATGGTCAACTATTAGAAAGGTGTTTCTCTCAAAGAACTGAAATGTCTCTGAATACACTTTCTACCTGAGGTTCTGATTCTGCCATCTTCTCACTTTACACAGGACTTCCTTACTCCCCTCCACCCACACATCTTTCAGACAGAAAATGTGTTCCTTTTGCATTCTCTCCTCAAAACCGAAGCATTTTCAGTTGAATTAAATTTTTAAAAATACTCATTATTGAAACTTCCAAAAAATATGTAAGATACAGCTGGACTCAGGGGTAGAAAAGTAGAAAAAAGGAATCTCAATCAAAGAATTTTCTCTCCTACTTGATGGAAACTGGAGTAGATCCAGGCTCTGGACCCTGAAGCTTATGCAATTTTGTGGCCCTCTTAAGAGAAAGAACATAAAACTCTAAATACACACAAAAATTATTTTTCTTAAAATAAGGAAGAAAATCACAACAAATTAAAAATTGTATAAAGCTTAGAAATACAAGAATCATAAAACCCAGAACAATTATATATTTTCATAAACTGCCTGACATACCACTATAATACTTTTTCCCTACATTTTTGGTCTGCACACTCTGATCGCTACTTCATAAAAAGACTTTGTGAAATAATTTTTTAGAGTGCAGAAGGATAATTTAGTCTCTCCTCTAGCACGTTCAATCAAAACTTGCTTTTCATCGACAGTTCAGAAAAGCCTCGTCCAGCTTCACAATGGGTTATTTGTAATGTCATGTATCTTGTTAGGATTTTTCCCAAATTTGCATAAAACTCTCTAGTTCCTTTCACATAGGAGCTACATATAATTTTGGGAACTTTCAGATTCGCTTGTTCAGTGACTCATCGTCTTCTCTGAATTGACTACATTCATCATCCAGTTTGCAACCAATATCCTCACAGTGGCTTATTATGAGTTTTATGTCATGTCAGTATTTCCTATGAAGACAGCAAAAAACTTAGTAAGAATTTATATAGCTGTGCTTAGGCAAAGCCTCTTTGGGCTGAGGGAGAAGTGTGCGCACAGGTAGGCGCGGCAAAGATGCGTTCCATGGATGACGCAAAGGGTAGGTACAGAGATGGTGGCAGTGACTTATGAAGGAGTTAAACCGGCAGGAAAGTGGAAAACAAAGTCAAACATAGCAGAGATTTGAGGATAGATTCTCATGCCTTTACGTTAAGGAATCAAAGCTGTCGATGGATCCCTGAGAATATGAAAGCCAACCTCGTCTAGTGTTAAATCCATGAGATGAACCTTGGCTTGAATCCTAACTCTGCCAAGTACCAGCCTATGAAGCATTGCTAGCAACAACATGACTACACAGAAGGGACTGCAAAGTGACACATGAATGTATACCCCCTAAATCCAAGTAAATGTATCTACATATCAACTTCCCCTTAGTCAAATCCTCAAAACACCCCAGCCATTCCCACACCACCAGGCTCGAGAAGAGTATGAGAGAGGGGAAGCTGAAGTATAAGAGGAACCAGCCTTAACGGACTGCAGTTAAAAAATTGTGTGTAAATTTTGCAAAAACATGACCATGTGAACACATTGCTAGGGACTCTTTCAGGGCCAGGCAAGGGGCTTATGCAAGTGAGGAGCAGAGGTACTTACGTTTCACTAGCTTCATAGTAAATTGCTCTCTGGGTGGAGAGCATAAAACAAAACACACATACGATGTATTAATTAGCTCCTGTTGAGTAACGAATTCTATCAAAACTGCTTTCGAACCACCTACCTTAATCATCTCAGTTCTGAAGGTCAGGGATGCAGGCACAGCTTAGGTGGGCCCGCTGCCTACATCCGCTAACTGAAGGCTCAGCAGGGGAAGAGCAGTTGGCTTCTAAGCTCATTCATATGATTATTGGCAGGATTCATTTCCTTGAGGACTGTTAGACTAAAGGCTTTATTTAGTTGGCGGATGGACAGAAACTACCTTCAGTTCCTTTGCCACATAGCTTCTCCAATGTGGTAGCTTGCTTCATCAAAATTAGCAAGTTTGCTAAGGAGACAGAAGTAACAATCATTTATCACCTAATCATGGAAGTGATACCTCATTATCTTTGCTTATTCTACTGGTGAGAAGCAAGACCGGTTCAGTTTAGACATTTGGAGGCTGTAAGAAGTAAGCTGGTGTCTAGAACAATTTTCAGTCTTGTTCCACTGGCAGAAACACTGGGCAAGACACAACCTGGCTGGTTGGCCCACAGGTTGGGACAGGAAGTAGGAGTTATCTTACCCACCGTGGCCATTGGCAGGGCTGGAGATCCAATGCCAGACATCAGTCCAACAGCTTGTGCTGAGATTCAGGTCTCAAAATGAGTCATCAAATATAGGACTGGGACAGATATCAAAGCTAAGAGCAGAGGCAAATGGAGGAGATGGAGGACTAGACAAGAAGTGATTCAGGTAACCCTTGAGGTAAGTGACTGACACCTGTTTACCTAGCCTCAAGTTAGCTTTGCATAGGCAGACTGGGTCCATGTAAGGGGCCAGCACAGGACAGACAGAAAGGACATAATAATGAATTAGAAACTATGGGGAACAAACACTTCCCTGCTCTATCTTCCTCCCCCCACTGGAGTGGGAGTGTCACTCTAACTTTTCCTCCTTCAGCAGATGTTACTATGTTCATCTATTCATTCACTCAACTCTCTACTGGGTTCCTATCACGGGCAAGATAAAGAGATGAACACAACACATACCTGCCCTTATGGAATTTCTCACCTACTTTCATGTGAAAACTGAGTGGAAAAGAACAAACATTAAATTCAAATTAATGATTAGTCAATCTAGTTAGTACAAAAATCTTAGGAAAAACACTTTGGAAATCTGAAACCATTATCTATTCATTCACATACGTCTCCCTTCAGCAGATATTACTACATTCATCCAGTCATTCACTCAACAGCTTCTTCATGAGCGCCTATCATGGGCAGGTACAAAGCTGCATGGGACAGACACGCCTTTGCCCTGCGGAACTTTCATTTTAGTGGGTGGCGGACAATATGTAAACAAAGAAACAAATTATTTCAACACCATATAAAGTGGAGGGACCTGGGTGAGATAGTTTATAGCTTCTCTTTCAGGGTGATGTTTATAGGCTCAGTTTATGTGTTTGCTCTGGTGACATGAAGAACCAAAAAAAAGAGGTAGGTGTGTGGGTGTGTGTGTAACATCCACTGCCTTGGGAGAAGATGCTGGTGGGTTGGGAAAAGATGCGGTCAGGGTAGGTGCTCAGCTGCCTACACAGCCGGAGTGCAACATGCACTAGAGACTCAGGGACGAATAAGAAGGAACTGGCCTCTACCCTAGTGGACACCTAGTGTAATGGGGTGACAGATGAGAGGGAAACAAAGTGACTGGGCCCAGTGACTAACAGCCCTTCACCTAGACTGCACCCCTCATTCCAAGCAACCAGCACACAAAACAGGCAAGGGTCTCATGGCATCGTGGAATCAGAATTACAGAAATTCAGCATCAGAAGAGGCCATAGGTCTTTGTCTCCAGAACTGGAAAGGAGGGCATGGACAACTCAGGGAAAACCCCATCCTGGGGGAAAAGTGTTAAAAGGACACTTCTAGTGGGCAATAAACCTAGTAAATCCTAATGCAAAGGCCCTGTCTGGTATTAGGGGAACAATCTGAATTGATTGATTTGGTCTGTTTTGTACAAGACTTGGAATTGAGTCCCTGCCTTGCTTTTTTTCCCTTAGATTCAGTGAAATTTTATTTTTAAAATAACTTCATTGAGTTATAACTCACCTATCACACAATTCACCTATTTAAACTGTAATTCAATGGTTTTTATTAGGTTGGTGCAAAAGTCATGGCGGTTTAAAAAGTTAAAAATAATTGCAAAAAAACGCGATTACTTTTGCACCGATCTAATAGTATATTCAGAGTTGTGTAACCATCGCCATGATAAATGTTAGACTGTTTTCATCAACCTCATACCCCTGACATTCCTCCTTGTGAGACACACAGGTCCCGCCTCCCCATGTCTGCCAACACTAAGCATGTTTTCAGGAATGATCACATCGATTACGAAAGCAGGAGACTGTCAGCTCTTCCGACCTCAGCAGCTGTGCGCTGCCAGGCCCTAGCTTGCTCCGGCCCAGAGTCACAGAACTTGCTCATGAGCATACATCCTCCTTTCCCTTCACAGCTGGGCCAGGCTGTTCATTAACCCACTGTGGAGCTGCCAGGGTCTGGACCCAGGCTTTCCGTCTCCTGACCATGAGACCCCACAGTGGACTCACCCCACACTCAGGCTGTGTAGGCAGCTGAGCACCTGCCCCGGCCCCATCTTTTCCCAACCCACCACCATCTTCTCCCAAGGCGGTGGATTTTACACACACACCCACACACCTACCTCTTTTTTTTGGATCTTCATGTCACCAGAGCAAACACATAAACTGAGCCTGTAAACATGACCCTGAAAGAGAAGCTGTAAACTATCTCACCCAGGGATTTCCAGACCAACACTGAACACACCTTCGGAGAAAGGACTACTCCCTGCTCCCTAAGTTTTTCTACTCTGATTCTTTCACCTAAGATGAGTACATCAACTCCCATCCCCAGCTGCCTATTTGGAGCAAATGACGTGAAATTGGGTTTCTCGGGGTAGGAATCTGGAGGTGCTCACTGCTGGGACTCATCTAGAATTCAGGGAAGGAACTGGACTTTCATGGTATCAGCCAGGACCAAGAAATCCAACTCCAGGGAGTTTGAGTAAAAAGGGGAATGTATAGCTGGGAGGCTAGGGGTGGGGGTGGATCCAGGGTTCAAAGGATCCCATGTGTCACCATCACTCTCTCCAACCCCTCTTCCTGCTTCCACATGTGTTGCACTTATTCTGCTGGTGGGAAGCTTCCTGGAGACAGTCAGGGAGCTGGCTGGGTAAGTCCATCGGCCTGCACTTAGCAACCCAAAGAAGAACACCCCTCTCCCAGCCGAGGGAGGACTCCATAGGCCCTGCTTGGTCATACACTCAATCCTACAGTCCTAGGGCTCAGTGTGTCTCCAGAAGGGGGAGGATAGAGGAGCGCATTCTGGGAAGGCAAAAATAGTAACTTCAACAGTCTTCTACATGGCAGCTATTTTCAAACATGGGAAACTTCTCATCTGAATAAAAATAGAGTCCAAATGCTTTAAAATAGGGGAAGAGTCTGGGAGGCCAAGAAAGCTGCCAAGAACAGCCGTTCTGCAAATAAAGCTCTGTGCTAGAGTAGGACAAGGAATCTCCTGGAAAGCAATTCATAGCAGGCTGTCCTTGCGCATCCTGGCATCTCTGCTCTCATCTAAAGGGAACCAAGATTGCTTTAACTTGGGCATTGATGCCCAGAGCGAGAAGAGGGGGCTCTCCCACATCGGACCTTCATGCTCCCTCCACCCCTGACCTGGCTCTCCTCTGCTGTGAACCCCAGTCGCTCATGCAGCAACCCACCCCCTCCATCTCTGGCTCAGTCCTGTTTCAAGGCCTCAGCCAGGTGGGCTCTTCTCTTCATCCTGTCGCTCCAGGTCCAAGAGGAGAGCGACTGTGGGGCTGGGCTCTGGCCCAGGGTTCCACCATGGGGTACATGGGCCAGGTGGCCCCCATCTCCCAAGTTCACCTCCGAAGTAAACACATCCTATAGACAGAGGAACCCTTCCACCTGTTAGCACCGTGAAGCCCTTACCCTGAGATAACAATAGGCTCTTGCCCCACCCTGACCCCCACATGCTAAGAATTTAGCTCTTTTATGCCCTTAAGGTTACAGATAATTTATATGAGAGAGCCAACCCCAATGTGAGGAAGTGACCAGTTAGGGATGAATCCGCATGGAATGAAGAAGATAACGAAGGAACAGTAAAAGTAGCAAACACGGGAGAAGGAAAACCAGGGACAAACTGAGACAGCAATAATAATGGTGCCGCAAAAGGCCACAGCTACCATTCATCGAGCACTTACTACACCCGAGAGGATACAAGCATTTTCATACATTAACTCATTGAATTATTGTACATTTTAAATGTACAAACTTTTAAGTGTACAAATGTCCTTCACAACATTTTTTTTTTTAAAACATTTCTTAGCTACAAAGAGAAAGCAGTACCTTACAGAGGAGAAACCCAGTGAACAAGATTAAAATTGCCAGGGATAGGACATATTGACATCATGAACCCTGACCCGACACATTGTAAAGGACACAAGACCAGACAAGCCCAACCTGAAGGACATTCTACAAGGGCCAATTCTCTTTCAAAAGTACTAAAGTCAGGAAAGGCAAGCACAGATTGAAAACCTGCAACAGACTGGAGGAGACCAAGGGAAAATAACTAAATGCTGTGTAGGAACTTGAACAGGACTCTGGAACAGAAAATGGACATTAGTGAAAAAAACTGGCAGAATTCAAGTAAGATCTGTAGTGTAGGTAATAAAATGACAGCAGCATGGATTTCCTGTTGTTTGTGGGTCCAATGTTGAATTTGAAGATTGTAACACGGTTAGGTAAGATGTTAATGTTAGGGAAAGTTGGTGGAGGTATACAGGTGCTCTCTGTCCTGTAAATTTTCTGTAAGTTAAAAATTAATTCAAATTTAAAACTCTTAATTTTAAAAAGTTTTCAATCCCATCTCAGAAGAGTAACTTACTGGGTTGGTCTATCAGCGATGAAAAATGCTCAGACTTTTTGGATAAAGCAGAAAATATTTTTAATTGTCTGCCATACTGCCAAAAGTCTGCCATAGCTGGGGTTTGTATGCAATCATTGTCCCTATATGTTGAGCAGGTACTGAGTTGCAGGGAAGGTGCTTGCACTCATTTCAATACATACCTCTGCAATTTCTGGAGGTGTGACTGGCTAGACAGGCTGCCCCCTACTGTGAACTGCTCCTCAAGGGGCAGCACTCTCAGGGGGGTTGTTCTGCATCTTCTGTGTTGTTCTTCAGTCCAGCAGGACTTGGTGAGGGAGCAAGTTCTCTAGCTTTCTTGACAATGCTTCGCAACCCCTCCTGCATTCCTTCCATGGTGACTCACTTTTGAAGGCTTTTGTAATCAAATAAAAGCATTTCCTACCAACTTGAAGCCCAACAACTTTATCCCTCAATGTCCACCAGTCATTTGTTAAATCCCACGAGAGGAAATATGTGAGATTATTGCTCTATTGCCCACGTTTATTTTGTTTTTCTCTCTTTGTGCTCCTCTGGGTTTCCTCCATCTCACCGGTCAGGATAACCGCAGATGAGAGGCTGCAGAATCTGCAGCTCTGGCCTCCTGGTTTACTGCAGCACCAGGAGGGGCTGTTTGTCCTCAAAGGCTCCAATGGTCAAAACAGGCAGGCCTTGTGCCTTGTTATGGTGTTGGACCTTGGCACCTGGCGTCTGACTCCTGGGTCTCTGCACAGTTAGGTTTCCGGCTAGGCTCCTGTAAGCCTGCCCCTTGGCTATCCGTGTTCTGTTCCAACAGAGTTCTATGTTTTCATTCTTTTCTCTCCACCCCCCAGACTGGAAAACAAATTGTCCAATGATTAGTTAACACTTCATGTCTGTGCACATTTTCCAGTGAGGTGGGACAAGTGGAAAAAGGCATTCTGCGCCCAATGCCTTGAACTCTTGAACGAGAGGAGGTAGAGCCCAGGCCATTGATTCAAAGGTGAGAGGTGGGCTTTTCTCTAATGTTAAGGGGAGATCTTAGGGAGGGCCAGACTGAGGATGGGAGGGCCTGGCCACTTCTCATCCCCTAGGAACTTTTGGGTAGCTGAAAGGGTGATGCCTGGGCAGGGTTAGGTGTCTGTGAATGAGCCTCAGAACCCCTTCCCAAGGCCACCTCCCTGGCTACTGAGCTCTGCACAGGGGCAGCGTGGACGACAGGGCTTAGGTGGTAAGTAGGAAGAGAATCATAGTTGAAGACAGGCTAGGAAAGGGCAAGTCACAGGAAGGTAGGTTTCCAGGGCAATGAGTAAACCCTGGCTAACACGTAGGATGCAAGTTCTTGTAGCTTACTGATGGAGGAGGTGTAAGTACACTCCCGATGTGAGCCAGGGTAGGGAAGCTGCAAGCACCTTCTTCCACCATCAGGCCCCGACTTAGAAAGAAGCCCTTGGAATACAATCAAATTAAAAACTCTACTTTGCTACTTCAGTGCAATCAATTTACCCCTTTTTACAATGCGGAAGACAGGAAGAAAGCAACTGCCAAAGCTGAAAAGCCACCATTGTTGCTTGGGTGAAAATTCCTAAATACAGGAAGTGAGAAAAAAAGTAAGTAGGAAACATACCTAAACAAGACTCCATCTTTCAATTTAAGGGATATATATATATATATATATATATAGTGTATTATTATGTATACACGAGGTCAATTCATGAACTTATACTAGAAAAAGTGCTACATACCCCATTGCTGAATATCACTAGGGTCACCTTCGAAGTACTCCCCTTGGGAAGATATGCACCCATGCCAGCGCCTAGTCCACCCTTCAAAGCGATTTTGGGACTCTTTTTCTAGAATGGCCATCAGAACTCTTGTTATATTACCCTTGATGTCCTGAATGTCATCAAAATGTCTTCCTTTCAATATTTATTTTCTGGTAAAGAAAGAAGTCATTGGGGGCCAGATCCGGTAAATAGGGAGGGTGTTCTAATACAGTTATTTGTTTACTGGCAAAAACTCCCTCACAGACAGTGTTGTGTGAGCTGGTGCACTGTCATGATGCAAGAGCTATGAATCGTTGGCGAAAATTCAGGTCGTTTTCATCTAACTTTTTCACACAGCCTTTTCAGCTTCCAAATAGTAAACTTGGTTAACTGTTTGTCCAGAATTCATAATGAATAATCCCTCTGATATCAAAAAAGGTTAACAACATCATTGCAATAAGTTCTTGAACTTAATTATCAGACCTTAGAATATTTAATAATGCTATATTTCAATTATTCTAAGATGTCTTCTATCAATTTAACTGCTGTGTAATCGAGGTACATCATTTCAATTGATATAAATCATATTGAATTAGCAATTCTTTTAGTGGTATATAAAAAGTATTGTATCTTAAAATTAATAAATATGGTAATTAATATGCAATGTGACATGATTTTTGAGCTCTTTAAAGATAAAAGTGCCTCATTCTTGGCCTCTATCTTTCAAGATATGATACTAAGGGCAAAGAGCAATTTCTCTGTGGTTTATTACTCTGAGATCTGAATGAATCAGGATATGTTTAATTTTTCAGATTTATTGTTAACTCTAATGAGGCAAAGTTCAGCTTCAAAATTATTTGGCAGATGTTCCTAGCATTTATAAAATAAAATCAATACAGAATTAACATTAAGGAAAAACTAAATTTATCCAATCTCAATAGCCCAGCATATAAATAGTATTTGTTTTCCTGTTCCAAACAAGAATTTTTACTTCATCTGAAATTGTTCATAAGAAAGCAAATCACAGGGAAGTTAACTTTTCACCCAAGTAAAGGTTTCATTCATTTCGGCTTTCCTGGAAATGAAAATAAGTCATTCTTTGCCTTAATAAACGCGTGTTCTCTTTCTGCATGAGGGGGTCAAGATGACCCAGAACATTCTAGACCATTATCAATCAGAAAAAGGAAAGTTGGAGATGGTCACACTTTGAGTGCCTTTAATTCTAGATTCAATTTCCAAGTACAACTCAAAGCATTCTCCCAGCTTCCTGACCTTCTTTTTCATTCTCCCTCATCCAGCCCAATAATGGAGATGGGTATAACCAGGGTCAGGGATGGAAATGAGCCATTCTGGCCTTTCATCCTTTTCCTCTTAAGGCCTGGCTGGGTTTATGAAAAATCCAAAGCCTGCCAATCCTTACTCAGCCTTTTTGACCTTCAAACTCCAAATCAACATGTCTTGGGAGCAGCCACAAAAAGGCCATATGCCAGCTTTCACTGAGGTCTCGACTACTGAACAGTTCTAAAAGAATGAATTAACTGAGTTTTACATTCATGAGATGGAGGCTCAGGGAAGAATCTATCTCATGGATGCCAAGAGAGGGCTTCATGGATTTAAGGATCACTCAGTACTACGACTGAGCCCAAGCATATGTAAAGCTCTAAAACCTAGTAGAGCTTTGCTGAAAAGCCCATGCAGTCGATGACCAGTGTTGTGGGTATCAGGTAACCACTACATAAGAACTCTTGCCCAATAAAGGTAGGCCACAGACCATCTCACCCACCAAACATAACCAATACCAAGGACTTAGGTTCAAACAATGGAGACTCACAAAAGGCCCAGTGGTCCTCCAAATGTATTTGAAAACCTGCTATAACATCTCTTCTTCCTCTGCAGATTTGAAATGTCAGTGGAGAACTCCCTAGAAGAAAAAATTAAATTGCACTCAGAGGAAACATCTATTACTTGAAAATGCATGGTCAAGTCATACAGACACATGCTAATTGTGAACCAATCAACAGTGAATGGTCTTAAATCTTCACTATTCTTTTCTAAACCAAATGTGGCAATGCGGCTCTCCAGATGTGCTTACCACTGGAGTAGAGCGGTCAGGTGGAGGTGCATGAAATCTTTAAAAGACCAAGCTTACAACACTCTTCACACTCATATTAATGTAAGTATCTGTGTCCTCATACTTGCTCATACAAGGCCTCAATCTTACCACTAGGAGAGGACAGTCTGCTAAGTGTTCTCACAACACTGATTCTTTAGTTTTTTTGAGCTTCATCAAATGTCTACTTGTTTTTACTTGACCATTTGTACTTTCTTCTCAACATGAGACTAAGTAATAAACTTAAGTGGTCACGACTGCCTCTGTAGTTCATCACTGTGGATACAACCCCCAGAATGGACATCTGGCTGAGGACAACACAGTCTTTAAGGTGCAGCTCCGTTTCCTAATGAATTCGTTATACTCACTGAAAACGGCAGCATAAGTAAACATGCACACTCCTCTTTTAAAGGCTCTAAGTGGGAAAACACTTTCAAGAATTTTAAATGCAAAGATAGATGACCCATTGAGACAGAGGAAAAGTTGTAGTTTGCTATTACCATAATAGTTTGGGGGGGGCGGGGAATGGCCTCTTTTGGGGAAAATGTAATCAAATATAGAAAACAAAACGAGATCACAGATTATCACACATTACACAGGACAATTAAAAATAGTTACTTTATTTCCATCTTCTTACAGTCTCCAGTATCACAGCTGGTAAAAATCCTTACCTCTATCAACACAAAATAAATTTTGAGAAAGCATGTTATTATAAGATGGTATACATAGCAACAGTTTGGCAGAATTTTGTCAACTCTAGCAGTTCACAGACCCCCCCCCCCCAAATGATTTCAAAATTCAAAAATAACTGCTTTATTTAACATGTTATACCTTAACACTTAAAATACCATGCTCTAGTTAAATATTTTATCAACAACACTGTATACAAATAAAATATTACACAAAATATATTTAAGAAAATGTTTTGGTCATTGATCTGAATAAATAAAAACACAGGCACTTCTACACTGACAGGGAAGCAGTCACTACTCGGAATAATTTTGTATAAGCAACGTGGGAAAATATGGCAAGAATAGAATCCTGGAGTTTTAAACTGACAAACCACTCCTGAAAAGGTCCGCAACGTCAATCTTTTAGCTTCAAGTTCAAAAGTTACAGATGCTTTCCTGGTCCTCATTAAAAAATCACAAACACAATATGATTGCCAAGGTCAATTCAATCTTCAGCTGGCCATTATGGAATCATACTCATTATTTTCAAATACTAGAGAACTATTACGATACCAACCAGCAAATCAAACATAACAACAGTTATTATGTTCTTGTATCATAATCTCCTTATTACGACCAGGAGACCAATAACAAGATAAACTGGATACATATCACACAGTGATCATCATTTTACAAAATTAACTAATTAGATGAATGCAAGAAAAATACTGTTGGGGTGGTAAGAAATTTTATGAAAATAAATTTAAGTCCATTTCACAAAAGTACTGAATAATGTGTAACAAATTCTTCATAGCAAATAGGTTTATAAACACCTAAATTGCAGACAATTCACTCATTATAATGGAAAAGTAGGGATATTATTATATGCGGGCAGCACAAAAATAACTTAAAATGGTCAAATTCCAGAAACTTATTATTTCAGATGAGATGGGGGGCAAATCAGAAAATAATGACCACTAGCCAGTAATAACAATCAGAACCACTCGTCCTGCCATATCCTGCTTAAAAAATCATGATCTTCTTCTGCTTTCCCTCTCCAGAAAGTACCACATTGAAAGGCTTAGAGGCTCCCAAATGGATACTATATTTATGAAGGCAATTTTGATGGTTTAACATAGAAATTACCCCTAATGAGAGAGCACATGAAAACTATTCAAGATACATCTTTCTATGCAAAATTTAGTTTGTATACATTTTAGCAATTTAAATGAGCATTTTTTAACCTAGACCAAATATCAATCATCTCTTGAGGTTTTCTACTATGTACTAACATCAAATCTAGATAGGAACAAATGTTATTTCTTTTTTTCTCTTCTATATCAAATGTCTTGAAGCCTTTGTGTTTCTCTGGAACGAGGCCGAGTTTCTGAAGGCACATTCCAGTATAAACGTCATCAATGGGGTAGAGAAGGACATGGTCAGTTATATTGTACAGCCTCAGAGCCAGGTGGCCGGAGTAGAGGAATCCACCTCCCCCCGCATAAGGTGGGTAGACGCCAGTGTAAACAACTTCTGGGATGTAGTACTTCAGTTTCTTATCCCGATGAGGTCCAGCATTGTGAATCACATCGCCTATAAACAAGTCTTTGGCTTTGTTCTTGGATAAACTATTCAAGTAATTCAGGATATGATGAGTGTTCACAAAAACATCGTCATCGCCCTTGAAAACGAACTCAGCATTTGGGCAGGAAATACTCACCCACCTGAGAAAGAGCACTTCTTTCAGAGACAAGTTGAAGAAAGTGTCTCTGTAGTTCCACATAAGAATGTCATGGTGCTTCTCACTCTCAAACTTCAGCATATCTGAAAGGTCGGGATGGTTGTCCTCTGGGGGGGTCTGCCCCAGTAAGAAGACACGCACCACTGTTTGGTTCCCCACATTGGTTTCTCTGCCCCAAGATTCCCGAATTGCTTGCCTTCTAGCAAAATGTGGAGTGAGAGACTTAATCGCCAGCAATAAGAAGGGTTTCTTCGCACACTTACCCGGTTGATCTACAAGCAATGAATAATTTCGACATCTTAAATATAGCAGAAAGTCTTTAAACCTGTCTGGCAAATTGTTGAAACCTGAAACTACTGATGTGACCCTCAGGTCAGGTTCACAATAATTCAGATGGCTTATATTGGAAAAGCCGTACACTTCCCCTGTCTGGTTAGCCAACATGTTCAAAATGGGATTGTACCGCCTGTTCAACTTTTCTTGTTCTCGGTTCCAATATGCCGCTGGAGGGTCAGATGTCTTCCAGAACTTTTCCTTGGGTATTATTACTTCCCCCTTTCCATTTTTTCCTTGGTTACTGCTTTTAGAGACTTCCACAATCAAATAAATGAAGACATTTACCATCATCAGGATACCCAACAACTTTATTCTTCGGCGTCCAACACTCATTTCTCATATCTGGAATAAAAGAAAGGAGGCTTTGTATTAATTGGATAATTATTAATCTGTATTTGCTCACATTTCACCTGCCTCTTCATCTTTATCTCCCCTGGAATAGTGGTTGAGATCAGGTTCTGGACTTGAATGGCTCTACCTACCATTCATTCTAGCTCTTTGACCCCTGGTAAGTTGTATAACTAATGTCTCAGCTTCTCCATCTATAAAATGGAGATAATCACCCACTTCACAGAATGGGTGTGAGGGCTTATGATTTTATATGTTAAAACAGTGGCTGGTCATAAGCAAGCAGTATTTAAGTGGCTGCTAACACTGGCTGTTTTAGACACCTGAGGGCAGATATACATTCACAAAATAACCTCACAGGTGTGCCACTTCCTTCTTACAAGGACACATACAAATCAGTGTGTTGGAAAATGATTTGCCCACAGTTAATACATTTTATATTGTGATGCAGTACATATTATACATGTGCACATACATACAACTATATTTTTATGTATTGCAATGTGTACAGTTCCATGTAATTCACTCCAATTTTAAAATTTTATTCTATTTCTTTTTTTTTTTTAAATGGTGGTCCCAACCCTGAACTGTTTCCCAACCCACCACTTCACAGATTAGAAAACCAAGGCAGAGATTAAGACGCTTGCTCAGGATTGCAGGGGTAGGAGGTGGAGTAGCCCAATCACTCTGAGTGTTCAGAGAACTAAAATGAAAAGATTTGTAC
Source organism: Rhinolophus sinicus (assembly GCF_036562045.2). Taxonomy (NCBI): domain Eukaryota; kingdom Metazoa; phylum Chordata; class Mammalia; order Chiroptera; family Rhinolophidae; genus Rhinolophus; species Rhinolophus sinicus. Next base: position 43,830,930 of record NC_133755.1, on the reverse strand, counting down.
CAGCTTTATTCTAATAGCTAAAAAACTGAGATCAACCCAAATACCATCAACAGAAGAACAGATTATCAAATTGTGGTATATTCATACGGTGGAATAATCCCCATCAATAAAAAGGAAACTATTGCTATTAGCAACAAGAGTATATTATGAGTGAAAGACAGACCTCAAATTCCATTTATGTTAGGTTCAAGAAGGCAAAATTAATCTAGGCCCTAGAAATCCAAAGGTGATACGGGTAGAGGTTTTGATTGGAGAGGGGCAAGAGGGAACTTTCTAGGGTATAGAAATGTACTATGTATGTCCTAATCTAGTTGCCTATACTTAACCACTGCTAAACAGCTTCGGTTATGAACATTTAAGTAAAAGGTGTTTTAAAACGAGGCCCCTACTCCCTCAAAGCCTTTGCACATCTAGGGAACATGGCAGATGATAGTCACGTGGGTGTCCTCAGCTCACCTAAGTACAGTCTCCTACCACTACCCCATTTCTCCCCTCACTTCTCACCACTACCCACCTCCACCCCTCAAGATCCCACCACTGAGCTACCAAGAAAGGGCCTTCTGACACGTCCTCCAAAGAAAGTCGTAAAATACCACAAGACATTTCTTAACTCCCTAATTACAGTTTTAAATGGATCCAAGTCACATATAACATGAGTAACTCAAAGTGTCCTTGCCTAAGTCTGGGGCCTACACCCTTCTTAGGTCAGCTGCTTTCAAAGGAGTTTTCCGGCAAAACTTATGAGCGAACTAAAGGTCTGAGTGCAGTACACCTTTGGTAACCTAAACCTTTGCTATGGGCCTTACTTGCAAGATCAAGAGAACTCGAATGGATACTTAATGTATTTGCATGGGGATTTCATACAGTTAAAAAGAATTAGTTATCGTTTTAGGACATAAATCATAGTTTTAAGCTTTTTAAAATTTTTGCCTTCCAGATTTGAGACAAAACACTTTTCAAAAACAAACAATTCTCTCTAAATTGTGATAACTCGCCTAAAGTTAAAGTATCACTTGACCCAGTATCCCTAATCTGTAGGTTTTGGGCTCTTTATGTGAACTGGCTGAAAGAAGGGCAATAAGGTATGAGGGTAAACAGAGGAAGACCAACAATGAGGATAAAGATTTGGAAGAGTCCTCAGGGAAAAACAGCACATTATGAATAGCTAACTACTTGGCAGTCATTTTCAACTCAGAAAATATGAATATCAGTAGACTATTCCTGAAATTTCTAGAGTAAAAGAGGACATCTTCAGGGAGAAAAAAAAAAGGGAAGCATAGTACTTACTGTGAACCTCTAAGTTAATTTTCCTAGGAAAAAAAGATTCAGGGTGAATAATATGCAAGATGATTCCAGATAAATGAGCCAGTTACGCGTCCAGGTTACGGGGCAGGGCCATGGATATCTGGATCCAGTCAGAAACATGTGAAGAGATGGTTTGAAGTTTCTATCACGGAAAGCGTCAATCCTTCTTTTGGGATTATTTTAAGGAATACATTGAGCTTGCCAATCCTGGCTAAGATTTCCAACTTCCTCCACTGCAATTTAGGCTTTTATTTCCACAACCAAGACCCAGCCAGGGCCTCCCATCACCTCAGCCAAGATAGGACTTTGCAGCTCTCAAAGAACAGCATCCTCACACCTTATGTTTGCGCAAGGATTCCAGTCTGCAGAGCATTTTTCTGCCCATTTCTCATTTGCGCCCAGTAAAGGGAAGGTGAGAGGATAGCACTTTACCAGTGAGGAAAAATGGAGGGTCAGAGGGGGTTGATTGAGCTGCCTGAGTTACGTGACGAGGCTGAGATGGCACAGCCTCTGGCTCCTGATCCGGGGCTCTTGGATCTCCTCCTTTTTCTACAAAGCACATCCAGGTCAACAGTGACGTCCCTCAAGTGCTGCCTCAAGGCTGAAAAGACCCAAGGCCCAAGAGTCATGGTACATTTGATCTTCCCAAAACTCTCCAAAGCAAAGGGAATGGGAAGGCCTAATAGCTCCTAGCGGCTCTTCTGAGAATGGGCCAGCCTTCCTTGTCCAAATTCCCAAATGTGCAGCTGGGGCTAACTCTTACCACCACTTGCTAAAAGGCATTTCTTCCCAACCAACCTGAGAAGGAAGAGTGAGAAAAACCGAGATTCTCAAGTATACTTTCCATCCAGTTTAAATGTCATCTTTCACTTGTGAACTGGGCACAGTCCCTCCATGAGAACTCTGCTTTTGGCAGACTCCTACAACAAACCAAAGTTCATGGAGAGGAGGATAAAACAGTGACCCCCCCATAAAAATATCTGTGGGAAAAAAGCTCCCTGAATAGCTCACTAAATATTCTCATTGCAGACATAAAACCACTTCTGTGCCCTTTTTTGAGCAGGAAGTTACATTGCTTAAAAAGAATTTGAGTAAGAAAACTTATCCCGATACTGGGGAAGATGTTATACAACCCTCACTGTGAAACACAGAAGTTTTACTGTAACACAATAGGAGGAAATGTCATGTGTAAACAAAGAACACCCTTAGCTTTTATGCTTGGGAGTAAAGTCTCCCCAAAAATGACTGAACCTTTTTGAAATATCTAAATCACTTCAGTTCGTTTTGTTTAATGAAAAACAATTTCCTCTGTTATTCTGCAATTAAAATATTTAGAAATATAACGTAGAGACAGAAAAACATACTGGTTAGCTGAAAATGGATTACAAAATAGTACAGTTGCTGCTATGCTTCAACCATGTAAAAATCCAGATAAAATACCACACAAAAACAAAACTGGTTTAATCAGGGTGCTAGGATTATAGGTTATTTTAACATTCTTTCATGCTGCCACACCATCTCTACTTGAACAGCCTGTACCACACACATCTAGCAGGCCTGGGATGGGGGTGGGAGCATATCACACAGAATCCCTGATGCTGGGTTCCCATTTTTGCAGCACCCGTCACCAGCCAGTGTCATGGCCTCACAGTACCACAGACACTCCATCACTGGACCCTGCAGTGTTCAGCAGAGTCTGTCACATGCATCCCTAGATGGCCTGCACACTTTTCCTTGCATCTGTGCCATTTGCCTGAAGCAATCTATTAGAAAGGATTCCTAAAAATAAGTCAAAAATGTGAACAATATCTGCTTTATCTTAATAAATACTTAGGTACCTGCCAGGCACCAGCAATCCTATGAGGCAGATACAGAGCGGTGATTTAACTTGCCCAAGGCCACACAGCTGGTGAATGGCAGAGCCAGGATTTAAACCCAAGCGTGTGGCTCCAGAGTAGGTTGTTTTTTTTAAACTTGTTGAGTCCTTTTTTTTTTAAACTTTATTTATTTTAAGTGTGTTTTTCCAGGACCCATCAGCTCCAAGTCAAGTCGTTGTTTCAATCTAGTTGTGGAGGGCACAGCTCACAGTGGCCCATGTGGGAATCGAACCAGCAACCTGTTGTTAAGAGCATCGCGCTCTAACCAACTGAGCTAACTGGCTGCCCCAGAGTCCAAGTTTTAAACTGCGATGCAAGTGAATGTTGTCGCACAAGATTTTATAACTTAAAGGAACTAAAGTGACTCAAGTCTTATTTTCCATGGTTAATCTACTTTAAAAATATTAAATGTTTTAAAGCGTTATACATTTGAACCCACAAAAACTACCATGCGTCAAAATTAGATATGGGAGGCAAGGTGGTATCATAAGTAACATTTACTGAATGATTACTCTATATGCCAAGCTCTGGGCAAAATACCTCACATATTTCATTTCCCCATATGCAGTTCAAACAATCCCAATGTTTCATTCTTGGACACTAGACTGGGAAGCACTGGAGAGGATGATCCTCCAAAATTCCCTCCAGTTCTGAAAGCCCTGTAAGTACTGAAGCAGCGCCGGCCAGGAGCCATTCTAATGTGGCCATTGACCGCCACGAGGATTCATGCTCACCCTACTCTGAATCAGGGATTGACATCCACTCCCCCAAGGGGCTCCAGTTAGGTGGGTGGCTACCAACAGCTAGTGAGGGGCAGAGCCAGCAACCACACCCAGGCTCAATCCAAAACCTCTCCCGCAAGTCCCAAGGCTAAGGATAAAAGGCAGGACCTTCTTACAATCATGAAATAAAATGACCCGCCACCTGGTCCAGTCAGGCTGAGGCAAGGAGGCTGAAAACCCAAGCTCCTGATTCATCCACAGAAGACTGAGTTAGCAGCCTGTGTCCATGGGGTTCTGCTTCCTGCTCACTCTTCTGCCCAAACCGGACAAACAAATCCTCCGAGAGAGCAAGAGGCCAAGCCCACTGCCATATCAAGGGGGCGAGAGAAACAGGTTTACTCTGTCAGAAGGTACACATCATTCTGCACGCTCCCTGCTTTCCCCCATCTTCCGGAGCCTGGCGAAAGTGGCTTTCCTCATCCCTGCCTCCCAGGCTGCTCCCATCTGCTGCCTGGCCCTTGCCAACCCTTTCCAGGTTCTGCTCAGATGAAGAGAGACAGGGACAGTTTGCAGCTAAGTGGTTCTGGGGGAGAGATCAGCTTCTAGCACTCAAGGCAGACGGTGAGATACGGGTGTGAGCGAAGCAACTCAGTTGGACCAGAAGAACTGGGCCATGCCTAGAGCTTGTCTCTTAATAGCAACAAGAAGCCTGGTCTGGGTTCTTGCCAGGGCGGGGCAAGGGAGTCGCAAGACTGCCCCTGCAACCTCTCCTAGAAGCTGGCAGGAAGCGAGAACATGTGTCTGACTCTGCTTTCTGGTCTGTAAGTCTTGGAACCAGCTAAATACAAGGAGTCTGGTTCGTAGTCCTTAGTAGGACTCTTCATGTTCAGAATTAAAAGGGAAAAGTACATAGAATGAATCTATTTACCACACATCCCTACAGGTGACATTCTACAGCAAAGGGCCTGGCAGGACATGTTTTGGTCTCTACTGATTAAATTCTCCCAAAGTCCAGCATGGCTGATTTCCTCAATTGATATTTATCATTTAAAATAAAATCAATCGCTAAGCTCATTCTTCAAATAAATACATACAGAACTTCCAAAAGAAGAGGAAGAAGAAAATTTAACAAACACCAGGGAATCAACCCTATTAGAGTCCATGTTGCCTGTGCCTTTAGTAAAACTGACACAACTTTTAGGTCTTCAGTGTGAAGACTATGTAATTATAAAGCAGGGCTGATAGATGTCCCAGATCCCCATCTTCACTTTGGAAAGTCGACCTGGCATCTGGAGTTAGATACCCTAAAGTCCAATTCTGGTTAGGCGGCCGACCAGTTGTGTGACCTGAGGCAACTTGCTTGACCTCTCTCAGCCTCAGTTTCTTCCTTTGTAAAATGGGATGACATAACCTACCACACGAGTGTGTCGTCTACCATGAAAGGGGCATTCAATAGTTCTCCTTCAGAAGTTTGACTCCTCCACCAAATACAAAATGAAAGCACGTTCTTCACGTTTTGTCGGTCCTTCATTGCCTTTTATAAATTTACTTTGCAGAAACCCATCTATCCACTGCCTTAAACATCACCTCAAAAAGGAGGATCACGAGTTGGTCCAGCTAATTCCAGATGTTAGCTTCTAAATGCTTTGCAGAGTCCCTCTTCCCTGGCCCCCATTTCCAATGAATCACCTTCCCAGGCACCTGGGTGCATACCTCAGCATGACCTTGATTTGCTTCTTCTCCCTGCTCCCCATATCCAGCCAGGAACCGAGCCTTGTGTTCCCACCTCCATAAGGTCACTCACCTGTCCTCTATTTCATTCACACTCTTACTGGCTACTGCAGTAGCCTAACATCTCGTTTCCTACCATGCTTCCAAATAGGCCTTATTCCCCAACCGCTCAGTCTTCAATCCCCTGTATGTACAGTCCCTGCTAAGGCTGCTCCCCCAGTTTGGTCAGACCACCACAATGTGCTATTGCTCCCCCAAAGCCTAACTATAACTGTGTTGTCTTCTAGAACTCCTCTCTCCTCCATTGCCAGATCTCAAGCTCAGGGCCTCACCCCTCTTCCCCTCTTCTAAGAGATCTCCTGCCCAGGGATACACCCCAGCCTGAAGACCAGCCTCATTTCTCCAATCTTCTCACTCATCTGCCCTTCTGGTCCCAGCCAGGGCCCTTTGTGTTTCTCTTCACACCACCTCCTGCCAACCGCCCCATCCCCACACCACATCTACACTTTAGCCTCTAACCAGAGCAAACAATTTTCTGTCCCAGAAAATTCCAGCTGTTCTCGGATTTTCCACCTGCAGAGCATCCTCCTTCTTCTAAGCCTTCCTGGAGAACTGCTACTCTTTCCAAATTAGCTGTGTCACCTCCTGGATGAAGGACCCACCTCCCAGGAGTTAGGGCATCCATGCCTTGGTCATATTGGCTTATACCTGGGCATCATCTTCCACAATCAAGGTCATTACACTGCACCACCATCACCCCAGCACACAGCATCTGAGACTCATTCAGCATCTGCTGAAGAGACATTTTGGTCAAATGGCCAAGTTCATTGATATAGTGAGGTATTCAGCAGAAATTATATTAATTAAATGCACACACCTTTCTCTAAAGAGATGACACTGGAAAAATCCCTTATATGTGTGCTGGTAAATGATACACATATATATTTATAAAAATTTATCTCACTTTTTAAAGTGCTGAAGTACAATAAAAAAATTTGAAGAATTTTCCAGAGTTAGGGAGATAAGAGTTTCAGAAGTCGTGAGTCCATATTAAACTAAGAGGATGGGTGCCAGATTTGAAGAGCTAAACTGGGGTGGGGAGCCCAGCCCAGCCACTCATTTCCCACAGTCAGCACGACCCACCAAAGGCAACACACATGGGGGTGGATTTTGATTGCGCACGACATGCGTGGGAACGCAGGTGCATGGTGTTCAGCAGTGTTTCCAGGTGAAGGCTCCCTCTGTGCTCCTGCAGCAGACCCAAGCCAACTACTGCTCCACCCTACCCAAACTAGGGGGGCCCCCATGCCTCCTTCCTGGTGGGGGAGGACCTCCAGCAACTGTTACCCCCACCAAGACCACAACAGTACACAGACAGGGTGAACGTGCCTAAAGGAAGGCAGGTCCCTGGTACAGACAGAAAACTTGGAGTCATCTACTTACCTAAGGTGGGAAATCATTTTTAAAAAGATGCTGCAAAGCAGGTAGTCACTTCCAGGGGGTTTACTGTGTTTTGGAAGCCCTTAAGCGCCTGTATGTGGCTATGGCTTGAGAAATGTTTCCATTCCAAGCTCCAGGACCTATGTACACACAAGTGTAGTCTGCCTGACTCTGAACGAGCCCTCAGATAAACCCCTGGAAGATTTTTCTCTGATTCATCCTTCTGTTTGTTATGTTGGGTTACATGGGATGTATTTCAGCCTGAGTCCAACCAGGAGGCAAAAACCACACAATAATTTAAGCAGGGGAAGTTTAGTATAAAGAATATGAGAACTGAGTAACTGCAAAGGTGGACTAGACCTCTAAAGGGTGCCCAGCAGCAGACAAAAAGCACATAAAAGGACAGATGCAGAAGGGGCACTCAGAGCTTACTGAAGTAGGCACAAGCCAGCCACGGCCCACTTGCCAGCAAAGCAGGGACAACCCTCTGGGGTGTAGGTGCAGAGCCTGAAACAGAGTCCCCTTCAGGAGCACTACAGGAAATAAATCTCGGGGACGCAGGTGAGCCAAGACTGCTGGGTGGGCTTGCAGAGGGAATAAGGGCGCAGAAAGAGTCATGCACGGCAGGAGGTCAGGGTGTGGCTGGAACTTGGACTGGAGAAGCCTCCCTCTGCGGGCGCTCAGCACGTCAATGTATGGAGCAGCTCAGGGCCACTGCTCAGGACAAATATTGGGTCAGGACCGTGAGGCGAACAATGTGCATCTGTGTAGGGGCTGAGGAAATGGGTGCAGGGCTGGGCGAAGGCTCCTCACTCCACCACTGCTGCCTGAGTGGGAGCAAGCACAGATCAGCCAAACGCTGGACAAAGCTGTGCCCCGCCGGCACCCAGTAGCGCAGGGAAAGGAGGAGGCACTGTAGGAGCCTGGGAACACACTCAGTACACTGGGAACCTGGGAGGAAAATCTCTTCTTCCTGCAGCGTCCTCTCCAGAGCCCTAAATATACAGAAAGCAAAGGAAAACTACTTGAAGGGCCCCGGTCCACTTTCACAGATCAGGCAAGAAGGATGGGCGTGGAAGTGAGAGGCAGAAATCAGAAACTGCCACAAGCTGCAGACCTCTGTATCACCAGCGCAGTCATTGCCACCTACACCATTGTCAGGACTCTGGAGTTACCGTAGAAGAAAAGGGTCTAACATGTGAGTTACGTACACTGAATTGGCAGATGGGCGATAAATACTCGTACATGATAGTCTGTTAGTCGACAGCAGGGGACGAGGCCAAGACACGAGTAGAGCTTGAAACAAGGTAGATTTCAGAAATGTGGGGAGAAGCAGTACAGGCAAGAGATGGGGTCGGGGCACAGGGGGTCTGCAGGTAGAGACCCACACAGCTAGCTTGTGAGCAGGTGGGTTCTGATGCCACACTGGAAAGAGTCGGCCGGCGCTGGTGGGCCTAGCGTCTCTCCACTAGCAAGAGGATGAACCAATGTCTAACTTAACAAATGCTGCTGCTGGAGAAATTGTAGGAATGTGTTTTCTTTCACAGCCCTGCTATTTTAAAAAACAAAAGAAAGATCAAATCACACAGGAATATGAAATACGGGAAAAATTAAGAACTCCAAATTGGATGTCCATGTTATGTCCACTGGGATTTAATTTCTGGAAAGCGGATTCAGTTCACAGGTAGAAAAGAGCACGATCTGAGTAGTTTGTCTTCTATCATCAGATCTCTAATGTACCTCGGACAGAATACAGGTATTTGGTCTAATTTACCAATCGATACCAATCATTACCAGTCATGAGTTGTTTCTGATTTTCCCTATCATTGAAAAACAAAACAAAAACTGATGAACAACTTCATATGTATATCATTTTCCATGGTTTTATATTTCCTTTGCAAAAATTACAAAGAGAACACAAATTTTTAGTCATTTAAAATATAATCAAATTATCCCTCTCCCCTCCTTTTCATCCCCTCCACCAAAAAGAAAGGCCAGACTGACTTATCCTCTCTGTACACTCCAGAGCAAGAAGCCATCCACACCAACTGTGGACACTGCCCTTCTTTTTAATCTTTACAAACAAAGGACACCTCCCTTTTCATATCCTTCCTCCTGATTTTCCTCCTCCTCACACCTCTTGCCCATTCTTATCTCATGTAATCTTCACAAGCTCAACAACAGGAAGCAATTAGGCTGAGGTCACAGAGCCAGTGGAGCCAGCACTTGGACCCTGGACCCTGACCCCAAATCTAAGTGATTACTCTTTTTACCACACAACATTGTCACTCAAAGAGGATTTCAAGAATCCCCAGATAAAATTGTACTTTCAAAATAATTTGGGAACTACAATCACTGTATTTGTGAATACCCAGAGAATGTAAACAACTCTAAGGAAAGCCAGGAGATAGAGATGGGTTTTTTAAAACCAGAATGAAAACAGTAATGTAGATAAAATCGCAGGTGGGGAATTGTTCACTGGTCTAAGGTGCCAAGAGGCCCTGGATCTGGTAACTTGGGCATCTTCCTAACGTAGGTGGGGTCCCTGCAGGTGTTAGGTGTTTATCCACACTGGCAGGGGCTTAGACTGGCCGAATCACAAACACGTCATCGGTAAACCATTTTGTCAGAGCTCTTTGCACAGAGAAAATGCTGCAGAGAAAATGCTGCCTTTTCACTCCTCTCCCTTCCCCTTCCGGCACCACAGCCTGAACTGAAGGGAACCCAGGACAGTCCTACGACCTGCTACCGGTTAGTGCAGAGGTGACCTAGGGCCCAGATGTCACGACTCCGAGAGGTGAGAGGAAGAGTTACCAGCCTGTGTCAGATAAGGTGACGAAAGAGCAAGTGATGGCCACAAACTGAACATCTCATCCCTTTGTTTCCTCTATAACATGCACACGCATTCCACACACAGACCATATCCCAATTTTATTATGAGAAAGAAGCCACAAGAATTTCTTTACCAGCACCTTCCAGCTCATCTTCCAGCTCATCTACTGCAACCACCTCATTTACAGAAGAGGAAACCATGGCAAAGGAAGGCGCAGCGCCTGGCCCGAGGTCCCCCACAGGGAGGAGAACCAGGTCAGTGTATCCGGCAGTGAGAATTATTATTAGTGACAAAGTCTTCTTCTGATAGTCTACAGCTTCAATTCTAGGCCATTAACATAAAACACTAAAAGACCAAAAAGGCAAATCAATTGCCCTCACACCACCGCCTATGGCACCTTCCTTCCTCCCCACTCTCACTGGGAAGGTGTGTTTTCATTACTTCCCCAGGCTGTCACACCGTACACTCACATTCACCCTGTCAGCAAGTCTGAAATATAAGCTGTGTGGGCCACAAGGGCGGGGCGGGGACAGGCCACATTCATTTGAGTGTCTCTGGTGTCTGCCACTCAATGTATCAGCCAATAAATCTGAGGATAAGGACATAAAAGGAGGGGCAGTAAAGGAACAGGACGAACTAAGGGAAAATTTTTATTGCTTGAGTCATTGTTAAACAATCTTACACACAGGCCCTACATTTCCAGGCCGCCCCAGAGTACACTCGCTGACTCATGGCTGCCTAGTTGTCAGTCAGGTGACTCCTCCTCATAAGGGTCATCAGCCTTTTCCAATTTCTGAGCTTTCTCTTCAACGCTTCACGCCTCACCCATCAGGGCAGCATTACCTGGAGTCGTCTCAATACAGTACAGCACCTAAAAACATCTCAGGAAACAGTCTCATACAATTAAATAAATTTGTAAACAAACATAGTCCAAAGGATGGGCAAGGGGAGGAAGAAGGCAATTAAAAATAATAAAAATGCATGAGCATAAATTATGGTACTGCACTAGAAACAGAGTCCCATTATATAAACCAAGTTATCCAACTGACCTTGTATAAATGCTTTTGGAAGTTAAGTAGGCCATCAGCCACGGCTTGGCAATCTTGCTATACAGAAGGGGGAGGAAGTAATCTGGTACCTGCTATGTGGGCTACTCGTGTCTACGACACATATACAGAAAAGCTGGTGAAATCAATTAAGAATATTTGCATATAGATATTGGAAAAGAAATTACTGTCATTTTACATAGTAAAATGAATGAAAAATTCAATTAAAGCCTAACTGAACTACATTAAAAGTTGACTCTCCTCAGTTTTAAGATTGACTTCCAAAATTACATCATTCACCACCACTTAATTCCATGGGTTGTGATAACTGATCACAAACAGAAGTAGAAATTTTAGATGTTAAAACAATCACTTAATGTTTAGCCCTTGGGCAGCCAAACACAATCTGTCATTTCCCCTGGCATAGAGATTCATCTACGTCATTTCCAACAGGTACTCTACAAACTCTCTTAAATCAACCACTGTCCTTCCGAATTCTATTAAATTGTATTTGGCAATTCGTGACCCCATGAAATGTAGAGTTTGAAAGCATCACCATCAATTTCCTGCAAAATAAGTTTATATTTGTCTTCCTTCCAAAATAAAAATATAACCTCCCCAAATCAAGAAAACATTGTTTGAACATGCTACAAGTTGGGACTACACATAGCATGTTAAAAATCAGCCCTCTTTTATAACTTCAATAAATATTTAAATTAATACCAATGACATTGTGTTTATTTTACATAATTTAACAAATTACCTTGGGAATCTCAATTTCTTGGATATTAGGATGAAGGTTTCCAGTGACATGTTTTCTTACAGAGCACTTGCCCATGCTTGGTGGGGATACAAGGAGTGTGCGGCACAGCGCCTAGGGCTCCAGGACTCCTGATGGATCATTTGGAGTTCCCTAGAAGAGCTGCCTTGAGATAACTGCATGATTCACTCTCTAAAAACATGCATGAAAATCACAGAAAGTTGTGCACAATTGGCATGTCCAGAGATTTAAATAATGTATGTATTAAAATTAATCAACAGGTCTAATACGTTGGGGAAGGAGAAGAAAGACAAGAAATGAAAGAATGGGATGGAGCGATCCGGGGCGCTTTTTATAACAAGACAACTTAACAACCGCACACCAGCCCCCACCTGCTCACCGGGGGCTTGTCCATGTGCCAGAAAGCATGCCAGGAACTCAACTGGATTCACAGTCCTGTGAAGTGGTTACTGGGGTATCCTCATTTTATAGATAAGTGAACTACTTCCAAAGACGTGTCCGATGTTCCTAAGACAGATGGAGGGAGGGGACAGGAATTGGGAACTCAGATGGGCTGCTCCCCGACTGTTAAGTCCATCCCAGCTGCTGCCCAACTTGAAGACAGGCATGGACCGCATGGTTGGCATGGCCTTGAGTGCAGGGGAGGGAGGCATCCGCGTCCTCATTGAGCGCAATCACAAAGACCTGACTCTGGATCCAGGTACACCTCTTTCAAAATTCCCTCCCAGAGCCCTCTTCTTGGGCACCAGTACCCCTTAAGAACAACTGCTGTCTTCCCCACCTACCCACCTTTGCTCAGATGGCTTCTCCTAGCCTGAAATGTCCATTTTCTTGTTTCTCAATTCTACCACTATCCTTGAAGGCCCAGGTTCAAATCCTATTGCCTCCTCCTCAGTTCCCTCAGTCATTGTATTTAATCCTCCCTTCTGGCCCCCGGGATTGCCCCCAAACTGGAGTCTTCCAAAAGAAATACCAAAGCTGGTTACCTAGAATCTACCCCACCCCAGCAATACTACCCAGCCCCAATGGTTCTAGGTGAGCCAAAATCCGCCCTCCCCAACCCTGAGGGAGGCAGGCACCCCCACCCCACATGAGCTGAAAGCACCCCAACCACACTGAGCGCCAGGCACTACTACTCCCTACACACACTGAGTATCCAATTAAATTGGGCTCCCCTGGAAGCCACCTCGGCTCCAGTGAGGAAACATCCTCCTCCCAGAAGATAATCTTCTAGTGACAAGTGACTCTGAAGCGGCAACCTCAGAATGGGGTAGCAAACGAACAAAATGGTGCCCTCTTCTCCCCCAGCTCCCAGATTCATTTCCTGCCCCTTTTCCCTTTCTCAAATGTTGTTAGGTTTCAACAAGTTACTGATAGGTGCTTGTTGACTATTGTTTTTAAATTGTTTTAAAAATATCAAAATAAATCATAGGGATTTAAAATACATATCCTCAAAATAGCGACATTCTGGCCTTTTATCCAAGTGTCCTATTAAAGGTGGAGGCTAGTCAACCAAGACTTATGTCTGCATATTTAAAGGAGAGATGAAATAGTAACATGGTTTTCTCTGGCCACCTGCCGAAAAGAATGAGTGTTGCCAAAATAAAAGAGAATGTGTTGTTTGCTCAATATATGGACACACTACCAAGCAGCTTGAAATTAGGCCTCTTTTAGCAAGCAGTTTAAGTCACCTAATTTTAAATATGTCTGTGAATGTCACCTTCACATATCGTAGGGGTAGCAATCCCTGTGTGTCCCTATATTGTTTCCACCCTCTGCCCACTTCTTCCCACTGGGGGTTCAATCACTCCCACAGCTTCTACTATCTCTACACTGATGATTCCCACATCTGAGTCCAGCATGGACGTACCCTCCCACTCTGCGTGGTGTCTACACAACCTCCTAGTCATGGGTGGGGTAGGGGCAAAAAAAGAGAGGCCATCATGCTGAAACCAGTGATGGCCACCGAAGGAGTCATTGTATTACACTCTGTGTCTGTACTTGTTTGAAAATTTTCACTATAAAGAGATTTTTAAAAAAGAGGATCCATCAGAACCTTGAGGGAAAAATTCAAAAGAGAAACATTCAATTAAAAATAGGTGTATGAGAGGTATTTTAAGTTCATTTGAAGAAAATAATTCCTTACATTGGTGAAGGAAGAAGAAAAATTGAATGGCTGCATCTTATTTAAATAACAAAAGCTACATACTCATAAATTCCTTATAAACAAGTGTCAAATTCAGCCGTAAAATAATACATGTAAAATATATCTCATTTGTTGCAAATGTTAGCTATTTAGAAATGATGGTATGTATAACAAACCCACTTTGACCCTTTCCATGCTAGACAAATATATTTGATCCTGAAAATGTCACCAGGCTTCCCACTGAATAATCTAGAGCCAGACTTGAAGAGTTTTGTGTGTGTTTTTAAACACAATTGTGTCACTCCCTGATCAGGACTCAAAAAAGAAGCACTGCAAAGAAGCAGGTGGATGTGAAGTGTTTTTCAAAGAAAATAAACAACAACAGAATTCTGAAGCACAAATTATAAGCCATGGTGGCAAGTTTATGGTCCATACAGACAACCTTCCGACTGCTAATACTTTCATATTCATCACTGCATTGGATTCAAACTATATGTGAGATTAGCTGTGCAAGTTTTTCCCTAGTATTTTGCAGGAAGGGTAGGGTAGAGGGAAGCAAAGTGGTTTCCATGGTTACAAAGCTATTCCATGTCAGCTCTGGGACCTAAATCTACTTCAAGTTCTCCACATGGACCAGCCATCCCTTTTCAGTGAGTCACAGTCCCCTGTAACAGTCCTTGCTGCTCCCCTGGGGTCCTATATCAGTGGCCATTTCCACTTTCTCCTCCACCTCAAAGGTCTCCCTTCTCCAGTGGCTCCAGAGTCCTTAAGCTGCTCTTTCCTTCTTTGCCAACTTCCTGAATAGGTCGTGCCCCTTTGTCATGCCATGACCATCCTAATCCCCTTCACCCTCTAGAATCTTCACAATCCTGTCTTCCCAGGGCACCTAACAGGGCTAGTCACCACCTCTACCCCCACCCCAAGTTCAAGACCACCCCCTAACCCTGATATCTTCCTGGTTCTCTTGCATCTTGTAAGCCTTTGCTCCTTGTCCCATCCCCCAAAATGGGTGCTCTCCACAGTTCTGGGCTCAAGCCTATTTCTTGGTCTTCCCTCACCCCACACTCCTATCCCTTGGACCCCTTTAGACATCACTACAACCTCCAGTGTTCTGAATGTTAAATAACGCCCCAATATACCTATAACTGGAGCTCGCCTCCTCCACACCTCCCTGAATTGGCTTCCAAATCCCATCCCACTCACCATGAAAGTCTCTTTATGCCTCACTCCCTTTCAAATACATCACTCTCACATACACACACACATCCTATATTATCTCTGGCCTGGTTTGGGCCCTCAGTTTTTCCCCCAGCACGACTGATAAAGTGACTTAACTCAATGATTATCAAATACCTACTTAAACAGAGCAGTGTTTAAAAGAGACAATGAAAGATACAATTATGTGGTCAATGTTCGTTAAGGTTAAGTGTTAGATGAAATATAAATTAGAGTACAGGGGATGGAGACAATGACAGAAAGTTTCTCTTCTCATAGAGGAGGTGGGGGGAAGGGTGCGGGACAATCCCAGGAAGTAGGAACAGCCAGTGCAAAGGCCAATGGCAGGCTGGCTCCAAGGCCAGTGTGGCTGCTGTGAATTGAGCCAAGGGGTTGGTAGAAGTTGGGCTTTAGTGAGGGAGATGAGGAACTGCTGGAGGATGCTGAGTAGAGAAGTGCGTAAAGTAATTTTAGTTTTTAAAGATTCCTCCAGCTTCTGCCTGAGAATATACTGTTTTGGGCCAAATAGGAAGCAGGGAGCCCCATCAGGAGGCCGGAAAATGACCGAGACTCATGATCAAACCTGCTTCTCACCCACCTCCCTAGCCCCAGCTCATCTTCTAAAACACAAGCTTGACCAGGACATGTCTCCAAATCCTCTCCACAGAACTTTCCAGGGCTCCCCACAACCTCCATAACTATCAAGTGCCACTTTTTTGCATGGTCATCAAGGGTGCAGTGTCCTGTTACCCCTTCCTAAAAACCGCGCCCTCCAAACCCACGGATGACCTGCTCTTTCCCCATACACATTGCCTGCCACAAGTCTACCATCCCTGACTGCCCCACCACCCGTTTTCTGCCCCTAAAGAGTTATTTGTTCACCTATGAAGGCTAAGCCCAAACACCACGTCCTCAGGACGCCTTTCTTGGCTGCCCCCAACACTGCACTCTGCGTACACCTGTCCTACAGCTCTTTCATCAGTTAGTTCCTGGTTAGTTTCCACCAGACTGCTAACTCCTTGAGGGCAGGAACTGGGCCTGACCCACCTAGGAATACACAGAGGGCCAAGCACAGTGCTAGGCATACACTAAGTGCTCAATCAATGCACACCAGCTAAGTGAAGAACTTACCCATTCCATTAGACATGCTGAGGTCCTATGGTACGTGGGCAGGGGAGGGGGGCTTTCAAGGACAGGTGATCCCTCTGGGCCACTGTTATCTGGAGGCTAGGAGCCCCTGTGATGGAGCCTCTGGGGACGCATGCCCAGTACTCCTCACATTAGCCACAAGCAGGGGCCAGAGTTGAGCATGGACTCAACCCTAGGCCTTCAAATCTTCCTCCCCTCTCTGCCTGGTATCTCTAGGCAGATCTACACAATCTTTTTACATATGCGTAAAGCATTGACAATGTGTGTGTGTTTTTTTTGTTTGTTTGTTTTAAGCCCATTCTGGAAGCACACAGATGCAGAGAAAAGCATCTAGAGGGATCCAAACCAAGCCAACCGTTGCTATAGTGTTAAGAGATGGTGAAATTAATTTTATTTCACTTTGTTGATTTCCCCCCCCTAAATAAACATCATAAGAAACAAGTCTTTTAGAAAGTGCCAAATTACCAACCATATTATACCATTAAAGAATGGCTCCCCAAAAAAGCATCTAATAAAACTACCAAAATGCTGGGGACACAAGACCATTAAATATATAATACCACTTACAGAGTAAGATTATAAAAGTTGAAAACATTTTAAATGGCTTGTTTGAAGCATGCAATTAACAATTGGCCCTGTGCTTTCACTTCTGAAATATTCACAAAA
Organism: Rhinolophus sinicus; assembly: GCF_036562045.2. Classification (NCBI taxonomy): domain Eukaryota; kingdom Metazoa; phylum Chordata; class Mammalia; order Chiroptera; family Rhinolophidae; genus Rhinolophus; species Rhinolophus sinicus. Next base: position 43,814,019 of record NC_133755.1, on the reverse strand, counting down.
CATAAAGCAGTAAATGCTGCTCTGGGCATCGGGGCACTTACTGATGCCTCTTATGGAACTCCACAGCCTTATAATAGAGTGTAAACTAGCCGTCATCACTGCACCCTTCAGCAGACTAGCTCATATCACACAAGTAACCAATCAGCTTTAAATGGGACATTTCAATGATTGTCATTTCATAACTTAGAGGAAATGTCAATTAAAAATAATAGGGGATCAACTATCAACAAATAACGTCTTATTTAAGCTAAATGCTACATCAACAAAGTGTTGCATCAAGATTTGGCCTGTTAAGTTTCAATAAAAGATCTACGTAACTTTGTAATGAAATAGTGCATCAAATCACAGGATATAAATAGTAGTTGCTTTAGTTATCACGATTTTAAAGAAATAAAAGGGGGACAAAGAAACTGCATGTCAGGCACAGTGATAAGTGTTTTAGAGATTTCATCACATTAATTTTCTTAGCAAATCTGAGATAGGGCTTTATCGTCTCCATTTCTCAAATGAGAGAACTGAGGCTGAGAGAGGTTAAGTAACTTAGTCACACAGCAACCACAGTAACTGACAAAAATGGAATTCAAATCCAGGTCTGTTTCACAGAAGACTGACTACACACTGTATGATTCTGTAATTACACTTCTATGAAGTTCAAGAACAGACAAAGCCAATTGATGGTAATATGAATCATATCTAAGACGATATAAGTCAGAATAACGATTCCTTCTGGAGGGAATACTGACCAGAAAGAGGCACAGGCACCTTCTGGGCTACTGAAAACGCTCACTTCTTTTCTTTTTTCTTTTTAACGTTCACTTCTTGATCTCTTGAACACATTTATGAGCTGCACACTTGATATTAATGCACTTTACAAACTTTACTGTATGCGATACCTCAAGTTAAAAGAAAAACATCCGTATTTGAATGAGGCCAAATTCATGCTCTTAACCACTAAATCACCACACAGCCACTCTGACAGGACAGGGCCACAATCTAGAATTGATTCTCTTAGATAATGAGTTACTAAAAACATTATGGTAAGCAACATACCTCCTAACCACACCAGAGTGAAGAAATTGGAACAATAAAACTATTTTTAAATGCCACAGAATGATGTCAAAAGTATCAATTTCCTGGCTACTGGGAATTTCCCTTCCGTAGTCACATCAGAATAAAAACAATTTAAAACCCTGCTCTGAGGGAATGTTCATAGATGAGCATAAAATAATTTGCAACAAATTTTTTAGAGTTATCTTCGGAAATAACCTGAAGCTAAAATTAGACCAAATATTTCAAGACATATGTTATAACTTTATCAACAATGCTAACTCTCAAAAGAAGTTTGAGTTTGGTTACAAAAATTAGGACACAGCAAGAGCATAAATGGGCAAAGTGCATAAATCTCACAGTAGGGGCAACACAAGTACAAAATCTCAACTCAGAGTTGTAACAAATAGAAAACTCATACAAATAACTTTTTCCAGCAATAAAGTAATTGTGGCACATATGCCTTAATAAATTCTCCATCAAGTAACAAGTTCTTCTCACCCAGGCTTTGTACAGACTAGCAAAGCCTCATCAGCAGCCTGTGATGATGAAATCATTACATAAATTTTCTCAAAGCCCTATCCCCCCTTGCATACACACACCTCTTAATCAAATGGTAATTGCATCTCCAGAGAGAGGAATTTATTCATCCTACAATGTGGAGACATATCTGGCAAGCACTGAGAAACAGTTATCCCACCTTGGGGGTAAGGCGGAAGCGGGTGCATTCCACACCTGTTGGGTATATGTGCTGTGGTCTTTACTGGGTGCTTTCAATTATACAAGCCAGGAAACCTAACTTTCAAATTGTCAGTCTAGTTTAATTCATGTTTTAACTTTCCGTACACAGCAGAAATGCCAGGCAATTGATTGAAATGATTTTAGCTTCCCCTAGGCATCTGCATATGTAAAACCAAAAGGCCTTTTAAGAGAATTTTTCAGTATGGGTAATTTATGCACCCCCATTGGTGTGCTGCAATGGATTACATAACTAAATATTATTCCAGATGCAAGAATTTCAATGTTTATAAAAATAGCTATTTGCATTTATTAATTGTTAAAGTCTTTAACAAATTGTCCAATACAACTGTCAAAAACAAAAACAAAAAACACACACCTAAGTAGAGTCAAATATTGTGGCTATTAAGCAACTTAGAAAGAATTAAAAGCACTGACCCAGTATGTTAAGAACAGAGTGTGCTTCAGGCACTTTCACAGCCCTGGGTCAGCATTGCTAAATTATGGTGGTTTTTGTTTTTTAAACCTTCATTACTAGAAAACACTAAAATTTGAATTTTCAAAGTTTCTTTGAGAAACAAAGGATTCACATTTTCTCTTATCCCTGCATCAGATGAAAAAGCTTCACACATTTCTATCATGAACATTTTAGCTTTATACCAACATGCATCATTGTAAAGCAAAATCATTAATAATTGTTTTGGATTCTCATTCATTTCCTGATGTAATTCTTTTTTTAAAAAAGACACACATTTGAACAAATTGTTCAGTAAAAAATAAATAACCGTGAATTATCAGTTTCACTTTCCTATTGTTAGCAACTTTAGTATTTTAGAGAAATCTAAATGGTGGGTTTTTAAAAAAACAAGGAAATCTTCAAAACTATAAGCCATCTATACACTTAGCTTTCCAGCAGAAATGCAGAAAAATCAATTCATAATTTTTACAAGCATATTATATTCATTTTCCTCAAAGGACCACCTCATTCCTTGGACTTGAAAAACTTGTTATGCATCTGCCAAGTTTGGCTGGTTTCAGTCACAGACAGATCTAAACGGTTCCCACACTGGTTACTGTTTTTTAATAGGGAAGTTGATGTCTGGAGCAACTTGTATACTGATTACACAACCACCACCACTTTTTAACTGCCTTGATGGCCAAGCTAAGAGTTTGGCAAACATGATCCTATTTGTCCTCAAAAAAAAAACCACAATCTGGTAGAGCAGACACTGCCATCCCCAAAACCAGATATGTAAAACGAGGCTGGGATGATAAACTTGCCCAAGGTCACGGAACAGTACCTGGCAGATTCAAGACCAGTGAACGGTAAGGGTTGGAACTTTTTTGGAGAATTAGGCTTTTCATCATGTACATGCCAACTGCACAAAAACTAAATGAAGAGCACTAAGCCCCTGCTGTAGGGGAATTCCCAAGGGAAAAAGCAGTATTTGAAACTGAAAAAGTAATTTCAAACAGAAGATCTAAAGATAAAGACATTTGTAAAGCATAGGCAAAGGTTTACGAAAGTAGAACTCTATAGGGCTCCTGCACTTCCCTGGTCTTAAAATCTAATCTAATTTAAGAGCACAGAGACTCTGTAACACTCTTCCAAATTTCACGAGGCTTAACAACTTCTATTAAAAAGAAATATTAGTGGGATATTGGGAAGAAGTGACCACCCAGCCCTTGGAGTCAGCTGTTAGACCTGCATGGGTGCGACCACCAGACCGTCAGCGTGGACTGGATTCACCTAGGGTCCCCGCCCTCTAGTCCCAGTCCTGGCCAACTTCGCCACCTGGTTAAGATATATGGTATCATTGTTCTAAACTATCGTTCTACGAAGTTGGGGGATGTTCAGGAGGCCCTCAGGTAGGGAGGGGAGCAAGGACAAACATACCACCCCCACGTTTCAAGCAGGAGAGAGCGCCTCCTCTATAAGCCAGGCTTAAAATGTATATATTTTTTCAGAGATGAACTTTCACGTTGTGACACTTGTGAGGAGTCTCTCAGCTGCTCCTCCCCAGTTGATGGAGACCGTGGGTTCTGGGGCTCCCCGCCCTGAGTGTAAAGCACCTGGAAATTAAGGCGCCTCGGTTTTATTGCTTCCAGAAGGGTCCTCCTGCCGTCCCGGGGCAGCAGCCGGGACCTGCACCCGCAGCCCCCGCGGAGTGCCCACCGAACGCCCGCAAGCCCACCCTTCCAGCGAGGCGTTTTGCAGACGCCGGCTGGACGCGCTCCCTGCAACACCGACCCTTCCCCCTTCCCAGGTCTCGGGCAAGCAGCCTGGTTAATCATTCAACGCGAGAAGCGTGGAATATATTTTTTAGGTCAAAGTGAAAAGTTCTCCCTAAATTTCGCTGAAACCAGCCTTTGGGGACAAGGAGGTAGCAGTGGCAGGCGGTTGGGGGTGGGGGAGAGGCTGTGGCGGCTCCTTGGCTCACAAACACCTGATCTCCCCTTGCGGCACCCGAGACCAGCGCAGTGCGAACGTGGGATGTGGGGGTGGGAATGCGAAATCACGCACGGCCCCCTCCCCAAAACGCCCGCGCAACCCAGAAGAGGACGCCTGTCCCCACACGCCCCTCACAATTGCCCGCATCAACCCCGCGCGGACTCCCCCGGAAGTTGGGGTGCAGCGAGAGGACCGACGTCCTCAGGCCCCGGGAGTGGGGTGGGTGTGGAATGGGGCAAGAGGTTCCAAAGACACGCCGCCGCGGGTTTCGTTATCCTCTTCCTCTAAGGTAAGGACGGTGGCAGGGAGCGGGGGGGAGGGCGCTAAATGCGGCAGGAGCCACCTGGAGACGGTTTCCTCCGCCGGGACACCGGTACGAAGCCGGAACCGGCCAGGAACTGGGTAGGGCGGGGGGAAAAGACGAACGCCAGCGGGGGGTTGGTGGACCGAGAGCAATTAGGGAGGGAGGGAGCAGAGCTCGCCTGGAGAAGTGGTGGGGGAGGAGAAAGCGGGGGGGAGGGAGGCGGCGGGGAGCACACCCGCCGGGCGCTACCTTGTCCGGGAGCAGCTCCTGCTCTGCGGGGCGGGGGCGGGATATCGCGGCCGCATCCACGTCCCGGCCGCTCCGCGCGGCTCAGCCCGGCGACCGCCGCCGCTCACGCTCCATGCGTTGCGCCCGCGACTGGCGGCCCGGCAGTGTCGGCAGCAGGAATGGATCCGAGTCGGCTCAGTCCCGCACTTGTTGCCACCACTGTCGCCGCGCCTCACTCCCGTCTCCAGCTCCGGGCGACGCCGCCGCCTCGGGAGCCCGGCTCGGCTCCGCCCCTGCCCCCGCGGGAAGAGCCAATCAGGCCTGACACCGCCCCTCACGTCACCGCCCAGCCGGGCCCAGCGCCCCAAGTTTGGTTAAGGCCCTTCTCCCGCCTGTCAGCCAGCCCGCGCCCAGTACCCGCCCAGCCCCGCGCTCCTTCTGGCTTCTGAGGACCCTTCCAGCCCCCAGGCCCACATCTGGAAAGCAACACATCTCGAAAACTGGGGAGAAGGGACCCCAAGAAGTAGATCCTTCGGAAAAACAGGGCAGCTCGAAGTTCAAAAGAACTATATTCCATCCTGATCTAACCTAAGTCCGTCCAGCTGCAGGTCGCCCCTCTAGTAGTATGTATGTCTGATGTTGGAGGACTAAGGACATGGCCTGTTGAAAACTCTAATGACCTTCTCTGGCTGGAGCCAGTATATGACAGGGCCTAGACTGACACCGGCCGCCCCCCAAGTGCGTGGGCGGGTGCACCCCAGTAAAACCCGAGGTTCCACCCTAGAAGGTGGGGGAACCAGGGCCAAAGCGGGACTTGACCAATGCTCTCTGCCCACCTCTTAGGTGCCCCCAATGATGCCCTAAAACCCAAGGCCTGGGGTGGTGCCCTATTGCCACTGCCACCCGATCTTCAGACTTATGAAGCCGTCCAGGACAGGGTGAGGGGAAACTTTTAGTTCTCCTTCGGTGTTTTGCAGCGAGTTTCCTCGAGGTTCCACGGGTGTCTGGGGAAGCCGGAAACGAAGGGTGCCCAGACCCTGGGCCTCGAAATCAATCCGTAGGTGCAACCTAAATGGCTGAACTCGGACACACACACACACAACCGGTTCCCAGGGGGTGGATGGGGACTTGGCGCCAACGACACCCACCAGCCAGAACTCTGGAGACCACAGACGCAAGCTCCTAGCCCAGCGCCCCCCGCCGGCGCACCAGAGCATTGCATTCTAAGGTGAGTCGGACCCGCTTTGACACAACTTTGGGGGCCCCAGGTAAGCCTGGAGCAACTGGATGGAGAGGTTGCCCTGGTTTGAAAGGTCCCGTGCAGCCAGCTTGTCACGGGTGCGCCCCGCGGGGAGGCAAGCCTGGCCCGAGTCGCCCCTGAAAACACTCCATTGGCCTTTATCTCTCCGGGAAGAATGCGGCGTTTCCCTTTTAGATAATCAGACTGAGGAATTAAGGACACCCCACCCTCAACTATTTGCATTTTCCTGAAGGCTCTCTGAGGCAGAATTAGCCTAAAGGGAAAGAATCGCTACTATAGGAATTTCAGGCACCTTTGAGCCCAGCCCTTAGTCTTGAACTCAGCACGAAAGAAGAGCCCTTTGCTGCTAGATGCACTGGGACAAGTGGGTGCAATACACTAGGAAGGGGAACTCTGTCAGATCTGGGAAAGTTTTTATTTGCAGTCTTCACACCTTTTTGCTTTTTTGTTGATCACATGATTCTCCTAAGGCTGTGACATCAAGTCCAAGAAACAAATTAAATTTTTGTATATTCATAGAAAAACATCTGGAAGGATGCACACTGTCTATTAACCACGGTTATCCCAGGTGTGGGACAGGGGTGTCAGAAGGAGCGGAGATGAATTTTATACCCTTAACTGACTTTGAATTTTGTACTTTTCCAGTTATATTAACTTACATAATTTAGAAAGCTAATAAAACATTTTTTTAAGTGTAGAAATTAGAAAATATTTAAGAATGCTACAGAAAGTATAAATGAATAAACAAATGAAGTCACATCTTTCATTTTGTGTCAAAATAATTAATCCTGAGTCTCTGTTCCTTAAATAAAAATATCTTTATGCGGCTGTTCTTTAATTGCTGTGATAGGTCAAGATTGATATAGAAGATTTTTCTGTGCCATCAGATTGGTATATATTGTTTCTATGCATATGTGTCTTCCTTTTAAATGCACTCCCATTAGCCACAGACATGCTTTCAGAGACTACCAGACAAGGAGTTTTTAGTCAAGGAACTGCTACAATGTTAGCTGGCAACCAATAAAGAAATTAACCTTGTGTCCTTTGCAGCTGCCAAAAGATTCCCAGGCCCTGAAATTAAAAAAAATAATAATATAGGCATTCTCTCCCATGCTATTAATTAATGCAGCTGGGAATGTATCTGGAAGAGTTACACTATCTTTGAGGGCTAAATTCCACACCCACTTGGCTGTAGTCTCTACTCTTGGGTAAGGGCCTGGATCCATCATCATTAGGTAAAGATGTATTCTTCATATATTTAACAAAAAATATTTGTTGACCACCTACTAGGTGCACAGCACAGGGCTAGGCACTGGAGTGGTGAATATGGCAGACACATTCTCTCTTGGAGCTCACAGTTTAACTGGACAGAGAAGGGGCTTAACAATTTAATGCACTATCAATCATATAATTACAATTGTGATATGGGCCAAAGGGAGTACAAGATGGCAGGATCATTTGTATGGGGAGTCCAAGAAGAGGTGACATTTGAGTTGAGCTCTGAAGGGTGAGCAGGATTTATTCAGGCAAAGAGAAAAGTAGAACAGAGTTCCTGCTTGGTTCAGCCTACAAAGGGGGATGTGGTTGAGGGGGAAGTTGAAGAGAGAGGCGGGGGCTAGATCATGCAGAACCTAGAATATCATCTTCAGTAAAATCACTCTGACTGCAATGTGAAGAAGGAATAAGGGTGGGGAGCGAGGTGGAGGGATACTTAGGAGGCTGCTACTATAAGTGAAAGGGGTTGTTTAAGCAGTAGAGCAAATGGAGAGAAGACACCAACATGACTTAGTGACTGCTTAGATAGGGAAGAATCAAGAAAAACTCCCAGGTTTCTGCTTCTTCAACTAGAAGGATGGTGGTGCAATTTTCTGAATTGGGGAACCCTCAGGGAGGAGGGTTGAGAAAACCTTCCCAAGATTCACATTTGGGCAAGGTGGGTTTGAGGTGCCTGTGAGATGTCCAAGCGAAAATGCTCACTAGGTGGTTGGTTGGTTGTAGGGTCTAGTGCTCTTAGGAGAGGCTGGGGCTGGAGTGGAGGTTATGAAACCAGGTGGTCTCCTAGGCGAGTAGAGAGTTCCACCAGAAGGGGGCCTAGGACTGAACCTTGAGGAAACTTTAAAGGGTGGAGGGACAGCCAGAGAGGCAGGAAGAGAACTAGGAGCTTGGGAAGGTGGCGTCACAGAGCCCAGCGAGAGAACGTGTTATAAGATGGAGTAGTCAGCAACATTCAAAATGGCTGACGGGCACAAGGAAACGACTCCATAACCTCCAACACTGGATTGAGGGACTTTGGTGTCATTGGGATTTTTACAGAATAGTGACTGGCAGAGTGAAGAAGTGGGAGATAAACTGGAGAGGTGAGTGAGAAGTGAAGAAATGAAGAAAGGCACTGACTACAAGCAATTCTTAAGAGGTTTGACTGTGGAGGCCAAAGAGAAATATCTGGAGAGGATATGTCAGCAGGGGGTTTATTTTAGTTTATATAATTGTATTTTTTTAGACTAGAATGACTTGGGTGTCTTTAAATGCAGATGGGGAGGATCCTATAGAGAAGAGAAGGATGAAGTTACCACAGAAAGAGGACAATGGACAATAAAGGTGCTTATGACGACTATGGGAGGAAACAGAACGAGAGTATGAGTGGAAAGACTAACTTAATGCGGGAGACTGCCTCCTCTATTATAATAGCAGCGAGGAGGCTGGAGGAGACTGAGCCAGGCAGGTTTGGTGTGGAAAGTTTAATCCTTCCACCTGATGGCTTTCTATTACTCTGTGACATAAAGAGGCTGGGGGTGGGGCAAGGAGAAATGAGAGATTTGAAGAGAATGGAGATTTAACACAGCCACTGCAAGAGATAGGAGGGTTGAGATGACCAGAGGACATGCTGGATGGCAAGGCAACGTGGCAATCCACTTGAAGTTGGTGATTTGAACTTGTAAGTTGCCTGTTGGCCCTCCTATGCAGTTTCCTTCAGTTCAGCTGTCTCCTCTGGTGCAGGCTCCAGTGAGAGAATTGTTAGGGCAGAGGAGAAAATTGGGAACCATGGCAAAAGTGAGATTGACATGATGCATGATTAGGGACAAAGGACAGAAATCATTGGACTGGAGGGATCAGTGGGGTGAAGGCTCAGTCACACTGGAAGGACAGGGACTTAGGTCAGAGATCTGGATGCTTAAGTTAGCGGTTCAGGAGGTAGAGAAGTTTAGGGCCACAGCAAAGCCAGGATGTGATGGGAAAGGGCAGAGGAGAAAGTTCAAGGAATTTGAGAAAGTTCGAAGGATATGAGTTCAAGGGATTGAGAGGCAAAGTACTGGATGAGTCATCTGTATGGACAGTGAAGCTATACAGGATGTGGGCAGGAATTGGTGTCATGGTGTGATGGCCACAGAGCTGGGAGCTAAAGTCATAAGAGTAAGTGTCATGCCGGGTGGCATGCAGGGTCTCAGCTCCTACTCCCCACATTAAGAACACAGGATATGGTGAGGCCAAAAAGGAACACCCACAGAACCATAGATAGGGGAGTCATACCACTATAGTCTCGCTGGACGCTGGGTTGGAGACACAGGAAGCAGGAGCCACACGATCTGCAACCTGCTGTCCGCTTCTCTTATCAACCAACTAATCCCACTTGCTAACTGCAATCCGCTCTTGCAGTTCAGCCACCATCTTCTTGCTAGCCCCCATTCCCTGCTAGCATAACCACAGCAGTTATATTAATGGCCAATGGCTCCCTAGTTACAGCTAATGGCCAACTAGCCACAGCTGATGGCCATCCAAGCACAGTTGATGGCCATTTACTACCTGAGCCAGCACCTTTCCATGTGAGGCTGAGAGCCTGGAAACTGCACTCCTGGCTCTGTCCCCACAGTAAGGAAGACGAAGTGACCAGGAGGTGAGAAGATGAGAACCACCAGGAAGGGGAGAAGGAATATGGCTAAGTGGCAGCCTCCTCAAAGGAACAGGGTGTTTGCAAGAGGTAGAAATGATCAGGGAGAGAGGACTTATTCCACCTCGGGGCCTGGGGGTACACGGAGGTGAAAGACTGAGCAGCCTCCTCTCCCACTGCTGCAGGGAAAGCAAATAAGGTGGGAATTGCATTCCAAGCATACCTTAAGGATGGATGGACAGAAATGCATGGATCGATGAATTGCCCTTTGATTTCATTTGCTTATTGACGTCTACAGTCCTAGGGGCCCTTGGAAAAAGATTTGGAAGGGAGGCGTAAGAAGAGAGGGGGAAATCAGGTGCAGGTGCCAGGAAGAGCAGAGCACTGAGGGACAATAGCACGATAGAGGATCTGTTAGGGAATGACAGTGGAAATAGAAATGAGTGGCACAGTTTATTTTGCCCCAGGTGTCTCCTTATGAAGCCTGACCATAAGGAGCTCTGCAAACCAGGGCCACGCCCTCCTCACATCCTTCTTCTTCCCAAAATTTCCATCAGGGAAAGCCATGTGGAAGCCTCCCCACCTATCCCCTTCTTCTCCACTTAGGACTCTGTTGTCACCAAATGAGCCCTGATGGGACCCTCGTGGTGAATCAGGAACCCCAGTCTTCTCTCGCCGTGCTATTCACCATTTTTCTTCCTCAGACAGGCTGTTGACCTCTCCTGTCTGTTTCATTGTCTTTAAAATGAGGATGCTAAAACACACACACCTCTCGGCAATTATGAGGAGCACAGGAGATAAGTAAAAGCACTTCCTAAACTGTGAAGTGCTATAGGAATGAGACTCATACACCCACATCTCTCCCCCCCCCACCCCCCACAATTCAGAGTCCCTGCTCCAGAGAAAGCTGTAATCTTGCCCCAGAGACAGGACAAACACACCCGAAACAATTAGAGAGGAATGCACAGCTGTGTCTGATTAAGTGCTAAATTGTAAGGTGCAGAAAATAAGAGCTCTGAGATCAGAAAAGGGAACAATTAGCCTGAGTTGGAAAAGTCTGGGAGGCTTCCTGGAAAAGGTGGAGTGGAAGGTGCCCAGACTGCTCACTTATCCTAAGCAGAGTATTTGAAAATATGCCCATTCCTTTGTGGCTACAAACACTGTCGATCCAGCGGTCTGACATGGGTCTACAGAAGGTTTCTAGGTCACCGAGTTTTCTTTTGGCACCCCGGCTTCCCAGACTGTTGTGATTCCTATAGCCCTGCCCATCTCAACCCCACCCCACCACCACCACCACTCCCATCCCCCAGTGGTTGGGCAGCCTGCACTACAGAATGAATCCTGTGTGCTTTGCCCTGTACCTCTCATGCTTGGGTCTTTCTTTGTTACCTGTTTTCCTAGTGAAGATACAGAGGTTGATCTTTAGCAAGTTTCCTGTGCCTTCTTTGGTGCCAGCACACACCTGGTATTTTTGCCCACCCAGCCTGCAGGCTTTTGAGTAAGCAGTCCTGGATGCTCCTCCTTCTGCTGTTTGCCTCACTGCACCTGGCCAGCCTAGGGCACCTGCGGGTCCACAGAGCCAAAGCCCTGAGCCAGCTCCCATACCTACCTCCTTTGCCAGGCGCAGTCACCAACCCACCATTCAGATACAGGTCCCATGGAGCTGTCACACCACAGCCCAAGATCTGCAAGCCCAGAGCTGGCGTCCACCTCCTTGGTTGTGTCGGAGCCAACTCCTGCAGCTCTTTGGACATGGTTCAGAATGAAGGCATTCTTCCTCAGTGGCTAGCCCCATAGCCTCGTTGGTGCCTCCAGCCCTGCACCTCCGTCCTTCCTTCACCATAGGCTTGGAAAAGTTCCCAGCATGCCGCGGGGCCAAGTGCACATGGGTAGCACCAGCAGCACAAATCCCCAAATCTCATATATGCCATGGACTTACGTTGTTCCAGAAGGATAGCAGTGTTTTGCTAATCTGTTAATCAGTCCCAGGTGGGGCCAGGAAAACAACAGCCACCTCTGTCAATGGCTAAAATATTAATTACTAATGGTAAGTGTGGAACCTTGGCCCTGGAATTCTTAGAATTCCAGTCTAAATTCCTTGGAACTTGCAAATGAGAAAAAGAAGGCCCCAACCAAAAGCAGCTTTCTGCAGACCAAACACCTGATACTAGAGATAATATCTTGAATGTTGGACAATTAAGTTACAGGTTAAAAATTAACTAGAGCCAACTCTTTCAAGATTATTCTGACTTTGCAATAGCAGAAAAACATAAAACCTTATTAACAGATGATGATACTAGAAACCAATGTCATGATTCCCAGGGGATCTGCTCTATATCCCACAGAGTCCTGATGCTGGAAGAACTCAGAATTCCCAAGTTAGTAAAGTCCAGCCTGCATACGACATTGTGATGGTATATAAGGTCAGCAATTTGAAGGGACATGAATAGTCATCTCTATTAGGGCCATCATATTGTTTTGGGAATGGAACTTTCATTAAGAAGAAATACAAAATCATACTCATAATTATTATCAAACTGCAAAATCACATTCAAGGGGAGAGGCCCATAATTACAGCATAAAGCATGAGACAGTGCCATTAATATGGTTATCAGGGCGTAAGCCTATTAGAGAACCTAATGCCTCTTTGCTGGCATCATCCTTTGCAAAGCTTCCCTGGGTCTGGAAACCATCTCAGTTGGTTTTTTTGTAACACAACTGTTACAAAACAGTGATTTCCAAGGGGCATTATAAAGATCTGCTGGTCTTTACCAAAGGTCAAAGCTGCCTGGCTAAGGAGAACAGAACATTTCTGAAAAATGAAGATTTATTTGCCGACTTTATTTGGATCTTACTGACAAAGGAAGTACCTCTAGTTCTGAGTCCTCTCTAGCTCTGAGTCTTCTCTAGCCCTGCAGGAATCCAGTCACGGCTATAACTGAGGTCTAACAGTCACCTGGAGATATGCATGCACCATCTCAGGTAGACACAGGGGCCTAGGTCTTGGCTGCTGCTGGTGAAAAGTAATGGTATGAAAGTCTACAAACCCAAGTTGGAATCCCATTCTGGGAACAAGTCCTATGTGTCCTCACAGGTATAGTACCTCCTATCTCAAAGAGTTCCTAAGAAGGTGATATGAGGTCATTTATGACCAAGTGTCTGGAGACACTTGGTGCTTAATAAATGTTTGTTTCTCTTTTGGCCTTGGCAGTGGGACAAAGTCCTCACTAGGATAAGTACAGGTGATATCTTGGCATAGAATCCTGGGAATTATTAGCATTTGTTCAGGGTGCCCATGGGAGGAATTGCTATTCTATCCTCATTTCATAGAGTTCAGATATCATCATCATCATTACCATGTAAAACAGAAAGATCAATTGTCCCTGGGAGTTCAGAACCACCTGCTTGGTCTTTAGAACCCAGTGACTCAGGACACTTACTTGGCAAGTGTGGGACAGAGCCAGGAGTGCAGTTTCCAGGCTCTCACCCTCACGTGGAAAGGTGCTCACTCGGGTAGTAAATGGCCATCAACTGTGATTGGATGGCCATCAGCTGTGGCTAGTTGGCCGTCAGCTGTAACCAGGGAGCCATTGGCCACTAATATAACTGCTGTGGCTACGCTAACAGAAAATGGGGGCTAGCAAGAAGATGGTGGCTGGCAAACGTGGACTGCAGTTAGCACGGCGGAATGCGGGTTGCAGATTGCAGAGAAGTGGACAGCAGGTTGCGGATGGTGTGGCTCCTGCTTCCTGTGTCTCCAACCCAGCCACCAGCGAGACTGCAGTGGTGTGACTCCCCTATCTATGGCTCCGTGGGTGTTCCTTTTTGGCCTCACCATGTCCTGCATTCTTATGTGGGGAGCGGGAGCAGAGACCCCGCCTGACACCCTGCATGACAGCAAGTTATCGCACAGTAAAACCATCACCAGGAGGAGCAGGGCCTCCTCATTAAACATGACAGTCAGCGAAAATAGAGAGCAACGGATCCCATGATAGTCTTCAAAGGGAAGCAGGATACCCGTAACAACATGGATGAATCTCAAAACATGTTCAGTGAAAGAAGTCAGACACAAAAGAATATACACAAAATTCAAGAACAGGTAAAAACTAGTCTTTGGTGATAGATCAGAACGTTAGTTGCCTTGAGGATAAGGAGAGAATTAACTAGAAAGAGGCATGAGGGAGCTTTCTGAGATGAGAGAAATATTCCATCTGTTGACTGGAATGATAGCTACATTAGAGCAATGCAATGTCAAAACTTACCACACTGTAGACTTTGGATTTGTGCATTTTATTGTTTATAAATTAATCTCAACTAGCCAAAAACAAAACAAAACAAACAAAACCCACGAAGGAACAATATTTAGACAGAGGGGAATACTGGCGGGTGGAAGAAAGAAGAAGGATTCCTACAATTAGTCCCACTACCACGCCAGGCAGTTTCTCCAGTACCAAACTCTGGGGCAGCTATGAACTGACATTTCAAAATAAACTACAGATAGGAGAGGATGCATTTTTCTAAAAATGAATATCCTATTCTCGGCCAAACATTAGGTTCAAGCCTTTGTTCCTCTACAATTTGAAAGCCTTTTCATGACCATTTCCTTCTTTTCTCATCTAAAGCCATCCCAGAACATAGTTTTCCGGAGTCAGCATCCTTTCGGAGTGAAGCTCCCTCCACCCCCAGCTGCATATACACATTATTGCATAATATTAACTCTATAAACTTCACGCCCATGTCACAGAAGATGAAAGCAGTTTAATTGATCAACCAAAGTCAAATTAATGATCATCAAAAGTCAAAAAAAGAGAGAGTTTGGATCACCAGGAAACTTTCAAGAAAAAAGAATTCTAGTAAACATTTCCAAAAGCACAGACCCCCAAAGGATGGGAAAATGAAATGGGAAGTTGGCACTGAAACAAAAATCAGATTGTAGACCTGACTCCATCATTAAATACTTGTGTGACAAATCCCTTCTGTGCTGTCAAAGGAAACTTATTATAGATGATAAAAAGATCATAGGCAGGTTAGGCTCTGCTTCAGTTTGATTTCTCTGCTATTCTCTTGGTTCCATCTTCTTCCCACCTCTGTTCCTTTCCACAGCTATTTTAGGCATCTCATTCGGTGCCAACATCAAGAGAAAAAGGACTCTTTTTTTCCCCCTTGTCTCTTTTTATGATTCATGTAATCTTTCCAACAGTTCCCTACCAGATTTCCCTTCCCATCTCATTGGCTGGGATGGAATCACATGATCCTTCTTCCTAAACCAATCATTGGCTAAATAAATGGGACCACCTGACTAGCCCAGGCAATTATGGTTTGCTCCTGAGTCATCACATGAAGAAGTGATGTGTCTGCACTCACAAACAGTGCAGTACCAACCAGAACAAAGGGAGTGTTGCAGGTAGGGCTTCCCCAGCTCTGAGACAGAGGTTTGCATGTAGGAATTTTATTGGGGGAGTATACACAACATCAACACCCAGGGGAAGTGAAATAAGCAGGAACGGAAGGAGAGAAGTTGAACTGCAGTGCCTTAGCTGATCTTCCAGGAAGCTCAGCTCTGGTGCTAAGATGGCTCAGAGTCGTCCTAAATTGTGTGAGAGCCGAGCCTTTTTACTCCTGCATCAACAAGGCCTTAGACGTGGGCTGCCCTTGGGAAGGGAGCATGACCATCGGCAAGGTGGCTCTTTTCAGCAGAGAAATCTCAAAGAGGGACTCAGCTGACAGTTGCTGCTGTCAACAAAGTAGATGTGCAAATGAGTACTTCATTCTCAGAGGGGGCTTTGGGTAGCATGACATGTCATCCACTACAGGGGTGATAGATACTGCGTGGGCAATCCCTAGGTCAATTCAGGTCTCCTAGAAACCAACTTGGAGTCCACACTCCTGTCCAAAGAAAACATATGTCAGCCTTTACCAACACACACCATCTCTGGAACCCAATAATCTCACTACCCTTCTACTTCCTTAGGAAGAATTGACGGGAAGCCTCCAAGTGTCAGCTGCTATCCTGGTTTTTAAGAGTGGGACAACCAAGAGATGGCTGTGTGGACTGAGTTTGGGTGGAACCCAAGCCCTCAGACTTACGGGGCACGATGCCCACAAGAATGAAAATCCACAGGATTATTCTTGACCAAACCGGGAGCCTGCTAAGCCCTGGCATCTGCTGAACTTCTCAAATTACACACATTAAGCTGTTCGGTTCCACGTTTCCATAGTGTGCTTCCTGCCAAGCTTCCTAGCACAGTCTATATAATAGGAAATCAAAACGAGCAGTTAAAGCAATTATGGATACGACAGGTCAAACAAATAAGCTTTTATCCAGGATTTAAACAGACATAGTCAACAAGGGTCTAACCCAAAATTGAGATTTGGACACAAAGAAAGGCTTCTATAAAACAAAAGGGGGGTGGGGGGGAGTAGAGATATTTGCATGAATTTTTTTCTCTGTCTCACTGAAAATACTAAAACAACATTTTATCCAGCCTCTCCATGCTGCCTTGTCCCCCGACCCCTAACCCCTTGAACATTCTCTGGTGCTGTTACTAATTTTGCTGCATAGTCAACTCATAGGAAGTGTTATGCTAGGATATGAAACTAGTCATCATTGAAAGGAGCTGGGGAGTTTACTTTGTTCATTGTTATATATCTAGTTAAATACCCAAGAATTAAAGTCATACATATGAATGGTTGTGTGTATATTCAGGAAGTTACAGAAACCCCAAGCATTTCAGCTAAGTGAGAAATTCTAGGCAGAATGAGATGCCTGAATCTGATATTGCCACTATCATAATGGGGAGCCAGTGGTAGAACTTTATTACATTATTCTTATTTTTAAACAAGAAAAACTGTTTACAAGAGTTTGGTCACTCCTCATTCTAGCAGTAGAGGCCTCAAGTGTTGTGGATATCTGTCATTTTGCAAAAAGGGAAATACTGAACAGTTTTCTTTATCCTTTTTCCCCTCTCTGGACTAACGAAGGCCACCCCTCCTTATACAGGTCCCTAATCTGCTCTGCAATTCTGTAGTCCATAAAGCTCTGAAAAAATCAAAGCATTTTCATAAGGAGGCACTGAAACTAACGTGGCAGCAAAATCTGACCGGAACTTATGAGAGGGTAGTTACAGTTTTTATGTATCTCATGTTTCACTACAAGTATTTTAATGTGATCGTGTGTGTTGCTCCAGACACATTAATATATCTGAATGAAGATATAGATTTGGGGGAAGTATCAGCATATAGATGGTAACTGAAGTCATGGGAATGATTGAAATGATCCAGGGAATGAAAAGAGAATGAGAGCAGACGAGGGCCTAGAATGTAGCCCCTGAGGACCAAATTTAGTGACTGGACCCAAGGGAGGAACCAGCGAAAGGAAGCCGGGAAGAAGTGAGAGAGGAAGGAGGAAAACAAGGTGTGGAGATGCAGCAGCCCAGAGAGGAGAACGTTTTAGCACAGAGGCGTAGTTATTGGTGTTAACTGCATGGAGGTCAGCGGTGGACTTGAAGGCAACGAGGATTTGCAGCCTCTGAGGTCTGGATCTCCTAAAAGGCTGAGAACATGTCTTAAACCTACTTTATCTTTTTACCAGTGCTGAGCTGCACTTTGTTCATTATAGGTACCCAATGAAAACTTGTTAATTAATTGAATATGTCAGTTAAAGTGATTGATCAGAGAAGCAAAACTACTTTTGTGAGGCTCTCATTTGGGATAAAAGACTGAAAAGGCAACAGAAAGAGAGCAGAGAAAGAAAATGTCTACGAAGTGAGCCGAGTTTGCTCACCAGCATGAACAGTTGTAAAGGGGAACATTTCACTCCTTACTACGTGGAAGAGCCATAGGGCTGGGTGATGAGAAACAGTAAAATGGGTAGGTCATTGAGGTAAAAAGGGTAAGAGCCATGGTGGAGAGAGGAAGTAAACATTTTGTTCTTAAACGATGGCTTGGGGCAAGTTATAGAAACTTAGATATAATCAAATCAAATAATATTTCACAAACGATGAACGCTCAGGGAGGCTGAGAGACTCTTGTAAGGTAACAGCTAATTACTGACAAAGCCTGGTCTCAAACTGAGGGCGCAGGCCTCAGTCCAACGCTATTCTATTATAAACAGAAAATCTCACTGCTGGGTCCCTTGCCCCATTTCCTAGCTGTCCCTCTCCACTTTTATCAGTAGAATCTAGTTAAAATGAACATCTAGGCAGCTGTGATCATCTGCATGAAATCACAGCCCCTGGGCCCAAAGCACTCTCCGTGGACAACAGGTACCACGATGGACTCAGGGGTCACAGATGGAGGGGTTTACTCATCTACCTCTTCTGCAAACCCCTGCGAGGGAAGAGCCAAGCATGGCTTCGGAAATTTACCCTGGAAAATAATTTTTAAAATGTATCGGGGGTGGAAAGAGTGCGTTCTCTTTTCCAAATAGTATTTATTATTTTTATAATCAGAAAAACATTATTTTTTTTTCTTTTCTTTTTTTTAAGTAAGAGAGTGGGCAGTTGGGGAGGCTGAGTTAAAGTGAATCAGGCTTTTTGCCAATGTGACCAGCAACCACTTAGAATCAGATTGTGCCAGATAAAAATCAGAGAGGACTCAAGGGAGGCTAACCTACTTCCCCTTCATTCTTGTTCTCTTTTGGTTTGGTTTGTAAGTTGCAGGTTTGGTTTATAGGCAGACTTCTATGCAAGGCAGCAATGTGCGTGAGGAAGACAAATGCATTTTTCTTGACTCGGTGAGATGGGAGATCAGTTAAAGGAAGGAAATGGAGAGAAAATGGACACTGCAGAATGGGTGAAGCCATGTGACTTTGGCGGAACCATTTTCTCCAGGAAGGGGAAGTTTTAACCCCTACAGCTTGGAACACAACATTCCAAAACAGCTGGAAAGTCCTTGGAAACTTCTCAGATGAAATTAATTGAAACCTTCCCTTGCCCTACAGGTTAAACCCTGCTGTTCATGAATAACCTGTAAGTTGTTGTCCAGCTGAGTCCTGGATGAATGAGTCTCCCAAGGATTTGAGAATTTGGTCTGGAAAGCTGTACTGTGTTGAAAGTGCCAGCTGTCCCTGCAGGGGAAACAGTTGTTTTCTGCCTCAGAGGTTTAGGTAAAAGATGTAGGAGAGCCCACCAACATTTCTGCTAGCAGCTTTTACTATGGCTCATACCCCAAGTTTTCAACCAAAGGAATTCTATCCCTCATAGTCACCCAGGAAGAAAACATCTCTGGGATACACAGCATGGAATCCTATGCTCACCATCAGAAAGGCCAGCTTTGCCCTGGAAAGAATCGATGGTGTTGGTCTCTGTACGCTGTCAATAAGCTCCTATCACTGAAATGGAAAAAGAGGGGTACCTTAGCAGAAAGGCAGTGCCTCGCTTGCTCTCCTGCTACTGTGAGAGATTCCTAAGTGCAGGGAACTGAGCCTAGCCCTGGCTTAGTCACACACAGCTGGCAGGCATTTCAGGAAAAAGGGAGCCATTGTCCCCAACAGGATGCACGCTTTGCCAGCATGTCTCCTCATCAGCCCAACACAGGTTGGCTTCTCTGCCTGTGGATCAACAATGTCCTTCTCCACAAATGTCAAACGTCTTGGTGCTTTAAAAGATCCCCAAGAATGGATGTGGTTGAGGTATCTAATTGTAACTTAGGGGTTATTTTGCCCACTCTAATTCAGGAAATATCAACTGAGTGGCTGACTTAAAAGAAACACGGGTATGTGCTATTGGAAAAGCGATGACCCCGGTTCTTATACTCCAGGAGCTTATCATCTAGTAGTCAGGGGCCCTGGGCATGTCAGCCATGGGCTCTGCCACAACAATGTCTCCTATAAAGAGGGAACTTGCCCCACCTAGAGCTCCCTGCTCAGACAGAGAGCCCCAAGCTGCTCCGTGTCTAGGAATGGCCACTGATTGGGTCAGGACCAAGGAGCTAGTCCAAGAGTCACCCCCCATAAGCTAGGCAGTGGCCTCGAGTGGGCTGGCATGGAAAGATGAGCTGAGCCAAACCTATGAGAATGGGAGCTACAAGCTGCATGCATGTGGAGGAGGCAGAGGGCAGATGCGTGGGTAGGAGCTGGGTCCTTAAAAGGCCACACCATGGAGAGAAGCTCCTATGATCAGGCTTTACCACTCTCCTGCCTTTTCTGAGGCCCAGCTGTTTTCCTTTTTCTGGGTTTCTCTGTACCCTTTTAGTACCCTTGCCTTAACACACACACCTATACATACACACACCCGTCACTACCACTTATGGTAGTAAGAGAATCTCTATTCCTACCCAAGAGACAAGAGGAATAAGAGAAGTCATATGATAGCCATGGTACGAGTTGGAGGGTTTCAGTCTGGATGTAGTTTGCAGCTTGCCCAGGCCTGACATGGCCACAGGGATTGTCATCTCCAGGAGGGTGTTTCCTACTGTATTTCCTAGCTCAGTGTCTGCACCAAGTTGGTGGTTGATAAGTGTTGGTTGAATGAACGACTGAATGGACTGGGAACCAGGAAGATTCACTGAGGTGTAGCATTGGCTATCTTTCCTGTGTCACAATCTCTCACCTGCTGCTACATGCCCTGGGAGGCTGACTTATAGTTACTATATTCAAGGGTCTTCTTGTCCTCTGACTTCCAGGGGGTTCAGTGAAATGGGGAACCCTAGCCAGAGATCAGAGGGAAGGAGGCAAGTGATATCGAACTATTCTCACCTCCACTGAAGACTACATTCTCCTAAGGCAGCCCTCTGCATATCATCCCTCTGCCTCCTGATTCTCTCACTTCTTCAGTCTTAGACATGATAATAAATCCCAACCCAATGTTACCAGCCCAAGGCAACACCCTTTGGACTTTCCCCATCAACCTTTGTAAATAATCCCTTTATTAAACCCTCCTCAGAGCACCCTTTGTGAATGTACCATCTGCTTCCTGCTGAGACCCTGACTGATAGAGGCTCCAAAACTCAAGTGTGCACTCTTTGATGTCTGGTTTTCACTCTTACTGGTACATTCTGCTCAGCTCTATCAGCAAACACTCATTGCTTCCCAGAGGCAAGTTGGCCAGGAGGACATTTGCTCAAACTAACCTAGTGTGAGGTGGGGTGGCAGAAGGAGAGCAACGGAGTGTCCCACCTCAATGCCAGTAAATACACTGCATACACGCTAAGTGAGGAAGGCTACTTGGTAGCTACCTTCCCCAGAATGAAGTCTAGGTCCAACCTTTCATTAGGCAAGAAAGTTTTCTTTCTCAGATAAAATTAGTTTCTCTGGCTAAAAATGCTTTGTTTTGAGTTACATTTTATTGCACAACCACACAAAATAATAATCAAAAAGGTTCCCTTGGTGAGCAGGCCATTGCTTTGTTCTAATCACACAGTTAACTTACCCAAATTAACACAGCAGAAGCAGAGTGGAATCTTTTTTTCTATGTCATTTTTGTCTTTTAAATATTGATAAGCTCTCAAAAAATAGGGGTTACTGAGCATATCAAGCTGTGCTCCTCTTTCAGCCTTTAGTATAAAGTTAGCAAGAGTGGGTGGAAGCAGTAGGGCTATTTTCATTTTTATGACAATTTACCCTCTCTGAACACACTAATGGTGAAAAGCACCTTTTAAATTTTCTAAAAAGGAGACTAAAAGGGTCTTAAAAGCTGTTTCTTACGTCTCAGAAAAATATCCTCCCTTAGCTCTTTGGTGCATATTATCTTGTCTACTTGGGATCTGCTTTTAAAGCAGGCCTCCCACTGGGCAGATTCAACAGCAGTCTAAGATAGAAATGCCTCATTTCCTACCTAAAACTCAAATGGAAAAACACAGAATCGGTATTTATTTGTTCTCTTTTCCCTCCACCTCCCTCATCCTATTTAAAAAGGATATACTGGTGTCTTTAGCTCCCAGTCTTTGGGCAACAGGCATCTAAAAGAAAGAATCATGTGGTAATTATTAATTTTGCATGGGATCAACACCGGCCTCAGCTTTCATTTGAGATGCAGTTACATGAAAAACAGACTGCGTTAATTTCATCCCCTCTGAGGTTGCTTGGCAACAAGGCCTTGTTCCAGATCATCTCTTCTCCTTGGCCCAAGTGATCGCTTTGGTGTATCTCTCATGCTAAGGCAATCGTTACACTGTTGCTGTTGCTTCTGAATGTGTCCCTGTGGTCCTGATAGCACAGGGGGTTGGTGGCTTTGTCTAGTCATAGTGTCTGGGGTCTATATAACCCCTGAGCTTCTCAGCACAGAGAATGAGCTATGTTTGGGAAATTTGAGATTCGAACAATTGAGGTTAGACAGGAAAGAGTGAAAGCATGAACAATGACTGAGGTGATGCCAGAGCGTGGTGGGGCTGAGATGGGGTAAATACTTGGTGTCTTTTTTTTTTTTTTAAACATAACTATGTTGTGATTTAGAAATCTTTCAAAGCTATATTGCTAAATGATACATGCAAGGTCCAGAACAGTATGCATAGGATGCTAGCTTTCGACTGGTGAGGGGGGAGGAGAAGAGGGAAGGGATGAAGATATTTTGTTTGTGTTTGCATAAAGAAAAATGCAGATGGCCACCTGTGAGTGTTGGTGAAGGGTGAGAGTGATGGAGTAGACAGGGCAAAGGTGAGGACAGATTTTTTCACCTGTGTACCTCTTTATATTATTTTGCTTTATAAACTAAAGGAATGTGTTACCTAGTTAAAATAATTTTAAAAAAAAATTAGACTTCTGGTCAAAATGGCAGAGTAGGTGAATGCTGTGCTCCCATGACCACATCAAAACTACAACTAAATTATATGACCACCTTTGAGAACTACCTGAAGACTAGCTAAACAGAGCTCCTATAACTAAGGATGTAAAGAAGAAGCCACATCAAGACACAAAATGGGCTGGTTCCACTCCCACATGTGATGGTTATGAATCAGGAAGGATATCTCGGCTACAGAAGTCTCCCCTGAGAAGCAAGCCTCATACCAGACTCCCCAGCCCAGAACACCAGTGGTGAGAAGAGGAGTCCCTAAACATCTGGCTGTGAAAATCAGCAGGGATTCTGTCCAGGTGAGACAGAGGGCTGCTGTAGACCTAAGGTGTCCTCCTAAAGGGCCCGTGTAAAGACTCACTCATTCACAAACACTGGCCCTAAGCTCTGGTAAAGGGACAGCAGCTCAAAAATCTCTAGGGATATATGGAGAGGAACTGAATTGTTTGGCTTCGGGGCAAGTGCTAGAGGGCACCTCTCTCAGGAACTAAAGGACTGGCAGGCACCATTTTTCTTTTGTTGATCCCTCCCCCAACACAGCCAGCAGGCACAGGTGGGTGGAATATCTCAGTCTCCATCAACTTGGCTAACACTACTTGCCCCACCCTGGTGATTCCCTGAGACCCTACCATACCCAACCCACACACCAGTCTTAACCTCTTTCAGCAGCTGTTCCTCACAAGCTGCTTGCCTTGGCTTATGATGTGGACTTTCCCGAAATATCTCAAAGGTCCACAATCCCCAAACACTCAGGAGCTGGCCTCAGTGTGTCTTGTACTTCTTGCCAAGCAGCCCCCAAACTAGAGGCAGCTGGCCTCGGTTCACAGCATAACCATTCCCAGGTGCCTACAAGTCCAGCACAGGCAGCTACCAATTGCATATCACTTTGTGGCCCTACCAGGTGGCCCCAGGCCAGACACAGGCAGTAGCTGACCTTGGTCTATACCACAGCCCCTGACAAGAGGCCCTAGAACCAACACACCCAGTAGCCAGCTTCAGACCACACCAGAGCACCAGCCAATTAGCTCCACATACAACAAACCCAAAGGGTGGACTTGGCAGGCACCAGAGCCATGCTAAAGTGAATCTGATACCATGGGGTCAGCCCCCACACAACAGCTCATCTGCTGTAGTCATGACTAGGCCTCGCTGCCAGTCAGCCTGAGGGTCAATCCTTCCCACTGATGTGCCAACAGCAATCAAGGCTCAACTACAAAAGGAGGGCACACACAACCCACACAAGGGACACGCCTAGAGCACCTGGCTTAGGTGACAAGGGAGTTTGCACCACTGGGCCCCCCAGGACACCTACTAAATAAGGACACCCTATGAAGACTGGGAGACATAACAGCCTTACTGTCATGCAGGGTGTCATGCAGGGTCTCTGGTCCCGCTCCCCACATAAGAACGCAGGACATGGTGAGGCCAAAAAGGAACACCCACGGAGCCATAGATAGGGGAGGCACACCACTATAGTCTCGCTGGCGGCTGGGTTGGAGACACAAGAAACAGGAGCCAAATGATCCGCAATCCACACTCCACCGTGCTAACTGCAATCTGCTCTTGCTAGCTCAGCCACCATCTTGCTAGCCCCCATTTGCTACTAGTATAGCCACAGCAGGTATATTAGTAGCCAGTGGCTCACTGGTTACAGCTGATGGCCAACTAGCCACAGCTGATGGCCATCCAATCACAGTTGATGACCACTTACTACCCGACTGAGCACCTTTCCACATGAGGCCAAGAGTTTGGAAACTGCACTCCTGGCTCTGTCCCCACACTTACCTAATACAAAGAAACAAACACAGGGAGGCAGCCAAAATGAGGAAACAAAGAAACATGTCCCAAATGAAAGAGAAGGACAAAACTCCAGAAAAAGAACTAAACAAAATGGAGACAAGCAATCTACCACATACAAAATTCAAAACACTGGTTATAAGGATGTCAATTAACTTAGGGGGAGAATAGATAAACTCAGTGAAAACTTACACAAAAAGACAGAAACCATAAAAAGGAACCAGAAATGAAGAATACATGGAAATAAAGAATGTATTAGATGAAATCAAAAGCAGATTAGATGAAGTAGAGAATTGAATCAGCGATTTGGAATACAAGGTAGTTAAAAACACCCACTCATGGGCCGGCCCGGTGGCTCAGGCGGTTAGAGCTCCATGCTCCTAACTCCGAAGGCTGCCGGTTTGATTCCCACATGGGCCAGTGGGCTCTCAACCACAAGGTTGCCAGTTCAATTCCTCGAGTCCCGCAAGGGATGGTGGGCTCTGCCCCCTGCAACTAAGATTGAACACGGCACCTTGAGCTGAGCTGCCTCCCAGATGGCTCAGTTGGATGGAGGGTGTCCTCTCAACCACAAGGTTGCTGGTTCGACTCCTACAAGGGATGGTGGTCTGTGCCCCCTGCAACTAGCAATGACAACTGGACCTGGAGCTGAGCTGCGCCCTCCACAACTAAGACTTAAAGGACAACAACTTGAAGCTGAACGGCACAACTAAGATTGAAGGACGACAACTTGACTTGGAAAAAAAAGTCCTGGAAGTACACACTGTTCCCCAATAAAGTCCTGTTCTCCTCCCCCAATAAAATCTTTACAAAACAAACAAACAAACAAACAAACAAAAACACCCACTCAGAACAACAAAAAGAACAAAAGAATTTTTAAAAATGGGAATAGTTTAAGGGGCCTCTGGATCAACATCAAGTGTAACAACATTCATATCATAGGGGTACCAGAAGGAGAAGAGAGCAAGGGATTGAAAACCTATTTGAAGAAATAATGACACACAACTTCCCTCATCTGATGAAGGAAATAGACATACAAGCAGAGGAAGCACAGAAAGTCTCAAACAATATGAACCCAAAGAGGCTCACACCAAGATACATCATAATTAAAATGCCAGAGGTTAAAGACAAAGAGAGAATCTTAAAAGTAGCAAGAGAAAAGCAGTTAGTTATGTACAAGGGACCTTCTGTAAGACTGTCAGCTAATTTCTCAACAGAAACTTTGTAGGCCAGAAGGGACTGGCACAAACTAGGCAAAGTGATGAAAAGCAAGGACCTACAACATAGATTATTCTACCCAGGAAGGCTATCATTTAGAATTGAAGGAGAGATAAAGATCTTCCCAGACAAGAAAAAAGTTAAAGGAGTACATTACCACCAAAGCAGTATTGTAAGAAATATTAAAGGCACTTCTTTAAGAAGACAAAAAGAAAAAAAGGAAAAAAAAGATTAAAAAATATGAATAATAAAATGGCAATAATTACATGCCTATCAATAATTACTTTAAATGTAAATGGATTAAATGCTCCAATCAAAAGACATAGGGTGGTTGAATGGGTAAGAAAACAAGATCCATACATATGCTGCCTACAAGAGACCCACTTCAGATCGAAAGACACACACAGATTGAAAGTAAAGGAGTGGAAAAAGACAATTCATGCAAATGGAAATGAAAAAAAAGTTGGGGCAGCAATACTTATATCAGACAAAATAGACTTTAAAACAAAGGCTATAACGAGACAAAGTAGGACATTTCATATACAATAGCCAAGACATGGAAGCAACCTAAATGTCCATCAATAGATGATTCAATAAAGAAGATGTGGTACATATATGAAAAGGAATATTAGTCGGCCATAAAAAAAAACAATGAAATCTTACCATTTGCAACAGCATATGTGGATCTGGATGGTATTATGCTAAGCGAAATAAGACAGACAGAGAAAGACAAATACTATATGATTTCACTTGCATATGGAATCTACAAAACAAAATGAAGGAACAATCAAAACAGAAACAAATGCAAAGATACAGAGAACAAACTGATGGCTGCCAGATGGGAGAGGGGTTAGGGGACTGGGTAGAACAGCTGAATCAATTAAGAAGTACAGATTAGCAGTTATAAAATAATCATGGGGATGTAAAGTACAGCACAGTCAATAATATTTTAATAATTATGTATGGTTCCAGGTGGGTACTAGACTTAACCGAGGGGATCACTTTGTAAGTTATATAAATGTCTAACCACTGTGCTGTTACTTGAAACTAATATAATATTTGATGTTAACTGTAATTGAAAAATTTAAAAATTTTAAAAAAAACATTAAACAAGTGTTGGAAACCCAATGCAAGTTGTTAATGTTTGGCAGTGTTGAGAAAGTTGGGTAAAGGGTATATGGGAATTCATTATACTGTTCTTGTAATTTTTTTGGTGAGTTTGAAATTATTTAAAAATTAAAGTTAAGAGTAATGTTTTCAGGGGCCAGCCCGGTGGCTCAGGCGGTTAGAGCTCCATGCTCCTAACTCCGAAGGCTGCCGGTTCGATTCCCACATGGGCCAGTGAGCTCTCAACCACAAGGTTGCCAGTTCGTTTCCTTGAGTCCCGCAAGGGATGGTGGGCAGTGCCCCCTGCAACTAAGATTGAACACGGCACCTTGAGCTGAGCTGCCTCTGAGCTCCCATATGGCTCAGTTGGTTGGAGTGTGTCCTCTCAACCACAAGGTTGCCGGTTCGACTCCCACAAGGGATGGTGGTCTGCGCCCCTTGCAACTAGCAACCACAACTGGACCTGGAGCTGAGCTGCGCCCGACACAACTAAGACTGAAAGAACAACAACTTGAAGCTGAACAGCACCCTCCACAACTAAGAATGAAAGGACAACAACTTGACTTGGAAAAAAGGCCTGGAAGTACACACTGTTCCCCAATAAAGTCCTGTTCCCCTTCCCCAATAAAATGTGTTTTTTTTAAAAAAGTAATGTTTTCAGTATTAGCAAACCCAACAAATTTTTTTAGCGTTTCCTTCCTGTATGGCATCATTCTTGCTATCTTTTATGAAGGAAGTCAATGTGCACATTTTAAATATTTTGAGTGACTTGGTAGGAGATGGGGGCATATCTTTGAGCATTTTGAGTGGCAGAGAAAAGCTCTCAGCGAGGAACATTAGCCTTAGTCAGAGTGTGGTTCCATCCGTGTCCCAAATGGCTTGCTTCAGCTGTGGTCCTTAAAGATCTGAGAAATAAGGGGCAGCATCCTCAGGGATTGGCCTCTCTGAGTATGGAGCTCCCATAATGAAAGCACCACTCTTCCATTCATACAAGCCCTCAGTTGTGCCTTCATGGTTTTCTTGGACATCCTTCAGTGTTTTCTCTCATCTTGGCAGCAGGCAGCCACCTCCTTATCTCCCTAATCACTCTATTTGTATCTTTCTCCAGTACACTAAGCTCCTTGTGGGTAGGTACAATGGCTGAGTCACAGACACACACAGCTCCCCTGGCACGTACTTTCTTTTAAAGTTTGTTTTGAAATAATTATAGATTCACGTGAAGTTGCAAAAACAAACAAACAAAATAGAGAAGCTACAAATGCTTATATTTTAAAAGAAGAAAAACCTTAAACCAATAACCTTTTTACCTGAAGTAACTAGAAAAAGAGCAAACTAAATCCAAAGGAAATGGAAGGAAGGAAGGGAGAGGGGAGATTAGAGAGGAGATACATGAAATAGAGAACAGAGACAATCAATAAAACCAAAAGTAGATTCTTTGAAAAGATCAACAAAATTGACAAGCTTTTAGCTAGACTAATGAAGATAAAAGGAGAAAAGACTACTTAAATTACTATCACCCTCACAAAAATAAAAAAGACTATAAGGGAAAACGATGAACAATTGTATTCCAACAAATTAGATGACACAGATGAAATAGAAAAAAAATCCTAGAAAGACAAAAGCTATTGAAAATGAGTCAAACCCACAATGAGATATCACCTCACACCCACTTGGATGGCTCTTAATAAAAAAGACAGACAATAAAATGCGTTAGTGAGGAAAATCACAACTTTTGTGCACTGATGGTGGGGATGTAAAATGGTACAGTACCCTGGAAAATTGTGTCAATCCTTCAAAAAGTTAAACATAGTGTTACCAAATGACCCAACAATTCCACTCATAAGTATATATATTGAAGAAAATTGAAAGCATATGTTCAAAAAAACCTTGTACATAAATGTTCATAGCAGCATTATTCATAATAGTCAAAATGTGGAAACAATCTAGATATCTGTCCATCAATTAATGAATGAGTAAACAAAATGTGGCATATCTACGTAATGGAATATTACTCAACCACAGGAAGGAATGAAGTACTGCTACACGCTACAATATGGATGAATCTTGAAATCATGCGAAGTGAAAGAAGCCAGTCACAAAAGACCACATATTGTATGATTCTGCTTATTTGAAATATCCAGAATGGGCAAATCCAGAGAGACAGAAAGTAGGTTAGTAGTTTACAGAGTACAGGGGAAGGGAGAATGGGGAGTGATTACTAACGCATATGGTGTTTCTTTGGAGGGGGTGGTGAAAGTGTTCTGAAATTGGTGGTGATAGTTGCATAACTGTGACTACACTAAAAACCACTGAATTGTATGCTTTCAAGGGTGAATTTTAGGGTATATGAAGTATACGTCAATAAGAAAAAGTGAATAAAAGCAAAAGCTAATGCCTTTAAAAATGTAATGAGAGATTCCATTTACCCTTTACTCATTTCTCCCAATGGTAACATCTTGCATAACTATAGTACCATATGACAACCAGGAAAATGACATTAGTACAATCCACAAAGCTTATTCCAATTTCACCAGTTTTACGTGCACTCGTGTGTGTGTGTGTATGCATGTAGTTCTATGCAATTTTAACACGTGTACATTTGTGTAACCATCACTGCAGTCAAGATACAGAACTGTTTCATCATCACACAGATCTTTCCTGCTACCTGTTTGCACTTGTGTCCTCCCTTCTCCCTTCATCCCTAAACCTTAGCAACCACTAATCTGTTCTCCCTCGCTATCATTTTATTTCAAAACTTTAATGTAAATTGTTATATGTTATATAAATGTAACCTTTTGAGTTTGGCTTTTTTCACTCAGTATAATTCCCTTGAGATCCATCTGAGTTATTGTATGTTCCAATAGTTCATTCCTTTCACTTGTTTATTTTTTGGTAATGCAGTACTTTATTTATTCTGTTCATTAATAACTAATGTTTAAGAACATTTACAATATAAATAGAACTTAATCTAAGTTCAACTTACTTTTCTTTTATATCCCAATACTGGGTATTAATAAGAGAGATAGTCAAAATAATTATGGTCAAAATTACTATTTCAAAAAACTTATAAATAAATGCTTGGTGTCAGTATGTCTGCATGTAAGTCAGATTTTGGTATAAAGTTCTTTGGATACAAGAAAGAACATTTGGTTTACTTCGCTAATAGGAATACGTGTTAATGCTGGGATGGCCTCTCTCGATATTGGTTTTTAGCATAGTTACCCATGACTGTATGAATGGAGTTGAGTAGAACGGTACTCATGTTAACTCCACATAAGAGTACCTAGCTGCTTACTGTAACCAATACTATAGAAATAAGGAGGTAGACAGGTAATGCAACTGCCCAATATTTTTGAGGCCAAAAGGTTAGGCCTAAAGAATTTAGTCAAGATTCAGGAATAAAAGCCCACAGGAGATAACAGTGAGAAGCCAAACTGGGAGTTTAAGAACAAAGCCATAAATCACTCTTTCTGGCAATCATGAAGGTGAATATTCCACCATTTTCCCAGTTTTAGACAATCTCAGCACTGAGTCCTCTGCACAAGTGCTGCGGGGCGGGGTGGGCATGGGGTTAGAGAGAAAAATTGAGGGAAAGGCCAAGGCACCATGGTGTCCCCATTCTGGGTGCATGTGCACTGGGACCTTCTCCATGGCTGTGAAGGGACCACACACATTCCCTTTATTTTAAAATAAAATTTTATTTTTAGAACAGTTTTCAATTTACAGAATTATTGGGACAATAGTACAGAGAATGCTCATATATACCACATCCTGTTTCCCTATCATTAGCATTTCACATTAGTATGGTGCTTTTGACACAATTAATGGACCGATCTTGATACAGTCTTATTAACTAAAGTCCATACTTGAGATTCCCTCAGTTTTCCCCTATTGTCCCTTTTCTGTATCAGGATTCCATCCAGGATACATATAATGTTTAGCAGTTATGTCTCCTTAGGCTCCTCTTAGCTGTGGCTGTTTCTCAGATGTTCCTTGTTTTTTTGATGACGCTTGAATGTTTTGAGGAGTCCTGGTCCGGTATTTTGTAGAATGTCTTCCAACTGCTATTTGATGTTTCCCTCATGGTTATACTGAGGTGATGTGTTTGGGAAGGAAGACCAGAGAGGTAAAGTGCCATCCTCATCATATCGTATCAAGGGAACATACCATCAAAATGACTTCTCACTGCTGATGTTACCCTTGATTACCTCGCTGAGACAGTGTTGATCAGATTTCTCTACTGTAAACTTACTCTTTTTCCCCCTCCCTTTCCATACTGTACTATTTGGAAGAAAGTCACCATGCACAGCTCACATTTAAGGAGTGGGGAATTATGTTCCACCCTCTTACAGGCAGAATATCTCTATCAATTATTTGCAACTTTTCTGCAGTGCAGATATATCTAATTTCCCCAATTATTTATTTAGTCAATCATTTATTTATATCAGTATGGACTCATGAATATTTATTTTATACTTAGGGTAACAATACAATACTACTTTATTCATTTTGTTGTCCAAGTTCTTCCATCTTTGGCCATTAGGAGCTCTTTCAGTTGGTTCCTATATCCCTATAGCCTATGACCATCATTGCAGGGTTTTTTGAATTTTGTTTTTGTTTCTTTTGAGCATTTTTTAACTTCTTGGCACTAGAAGATGCTCTGGGCTCAAACTGTATCTTTCCTGTCCCATTCCTAGAATCAGGCTTTTCTCCAAGAAGACCTGCTTCCTTTTATTGGAGAATGGTATCAGAAACCAAGAGCTGGGCTCAAGGTGTGATTTATTGCTACTGGGATGTCGTTTCTTTCAGGCCCTCCCAGTTGACAGAGCAAATAAATATAAGTATGTATAGTAACCCACATACCATGTTTCCCCCAAAATAAGACCTACCCAGACAATCAGCTCTAATGCACCTTTTGGAGCAAAAATTAATATAAGACCCGATCTTATTTTACTGTAAGACCAGGTCTTATATAAAAGACACATTAGAGCTGATTGTCCAGATAGGTCTTATTTTCGGGAAAACAGGGTATATATATTTCTATCTGTAAGCACTTGTACCTATATTAAGCTACACACGAGTTCATACTGAGATTTCCAACTCTTAACCATTACAACATGAATTATTTTAGCGTCTTCCCCTTACTTATCTGTGAACTCCCACTCCAGCAACAGCCTGGCTCCCATCACCCATCATTCATTTACTTAATTCTTTGATTCCAGTATCATAAATATATAGCAGTTTCAGAATTGCTAACCCATACCCGCATGGGAAATGATACCCATATACAATTCCTTTTGCTTTTAGTCTTATACACTCATTTCCAAAGTCACTTAGGTCAGCACCTTGTTTTCCTACCCCGTTCAGTGAGGTGGTTTCACACACTTGGAATATACTTATATTCTCTGGTCACATTCTGTATTCTATACTGGGATCTCTGAACGCCTAAATGATTTTTTAAAATTTGCATACATCAAGATTTACTCTTCATGATGCAAAGCTCTATGAGTTTCGAAAAATGCTTAATGTCTTGTATCCAACATTACAGTATCATACAGAATAGTTTCACTGCCCTAAAGAAATCTGTTTCACCTTTTCAAGTTTCCCCACCCTGAACCTCTGGCAGCCACTGATCTGTTTACCATTTCTATAATTTTGCCTTTTCCAATATGACATAATAATTGGACTCTTACTATATGTTGGGTTTTTTTTTTTTTTAGGTTGGCTTCTTTCACTTAGCAGTATGCACTTAAGATTCATCCATCTCTTGAACAGCTTGTTTCTTTTTCATTGCTGTATAATATTCTACTGTGTGGCTATACCAGGTTGTTTAGTCATTCACCTGTTGAAGGACATCTGAGTGGCTTCCAGTTTTTGGAGATTATGAATCAACTTATTATAAACATTCACATGAAGATTTTTGTGCGTCCATAGTTCTTTAATCAGTTGGGCCATCAGTTTTAAAATCAGGAGCATAATTGCTGGATCATATATGGTAAAGACTATGTTTAATTTTATAAGAAACTGCTAAACTGTTTCCCAACGTGGCTCTACCACTTTGTATTTCCAACAACAATGAATGAGAGTTCCTGTTGCTCCTTATCATCCCTAGAAGTTGGTATTTAGTTGAGTTTATTAAGCCATTCTAAGAGGTATGTAGTGGTATCACATTATTGTTGTAATTTGCAATTCCAATAATAAATGATATTGAGCATCTTTTCATGTGCTTATTTACCACTTGCATATCTTCTTTGGTGAGGTATCTGTTCAGATCTTTTGTTCATTTTTTAATTGGGTTGTTTGTTTTCCTATTGTTGAGTTCTATAATAGTTCTTCACATATTTTATATACAAGTCCTATATCAGATATGTGTTTTGCAAATACTTTCTCTAAGTCTTTGGCTTGTCCTTTCATTGTTTTAACAGTGCCTTTTGCAAAGAAGACATTTTTAATTTTAATAAAGTCAAAGTTATTAAATTCTCTTCCTGGATCATGTGATTGGCATTGTATTTAAAAACTCATTACCACACCCAAGGTCATGCAGATTTTCTCCTGTTATCTTCAAGAAGTTTCATAGTTTTGCATTTTAACCTTGTATCTATGATTGAGCTTTAATTACTTTTAATATAAGGTGTAGAGTCTGTCTAGGTTCATTTCTTTGCATGTGGACATCCATCACCCTTTGTTCAATCAGCATTTATTGAAAAGACTAGCATTTTTCCATTGAATCAAACTATCTTTTTTCCATTGCCCCTTTGCCAAAGATCAGTTGGTTATATTTGTGTGGGTTGATTTCTGGACTCTATTTCATTGATCTATGAGTCTATTGTTCAATCAATACCATGTTGTCTTGTTTTCTTCAGTGCTGTGTTGGCTATTCTAGGTCCTTTGCCTTTATATGTAAACTTTAGGATCAGTTTGTTGTTATCTATAAAATAGCTTGCTGAGAGTTTTATTTTGATTACATTGAGTCTATAGATTAAGTTGGGAAGAATTGACATTTTGCAAATTTTGAGTCTTCCAATCCATGAATATGGAATGTATCTCCATTTATTTAGATCTTTGATTTCTTTTCATCAGTGTTTTCTAATTTTCCCCACATAGGTCCTACACATATTTTGTTAGCCTTATACTTAAGTATTTCATTTATTGGATGCTATTATAAATGGAATTACTTTTTGAAATTTCAATTTCCAATAGTTCATTGCTGGTATATAGGAAAACAATTGACTTTCGTATATTAACTTTGTATCCTGTGACTTTGCTATACTCATTTATTAATTCCAGGAAATTTTTTTGTTGGTTCTTTGGGATTTTCATGTCATCCGTGAATAGAGTTGTATTTCTTCCTTTCTAATCTATAATACCTTTTATTTCCTTTTCTTGTCTTACTGCGCTGGGTAGGAATTTCAGTACAATGTTGAATAGGAGTAGTGAGAGAGACATCCTTGCCTTGTTCTTAATCATAGAGAGAAAGTATCCAGTTTCTCACTATGAAGTATGATGTTAGCTATAGGTCTTCTGGAGGTGCTGTTGGTCAAATTAAGAAAATTCCTCTCTATTCCCAATTTGCTGAGTTTTTATCATGAATGGTTGTTGAAATTTTAATTAATTGTAGAGTCACATGCAGTTGTACAGAGATCCATGTACTGTTTACCCAGTTTTCCCCAATACTAACAGCTTACAAAACAATATTACAATCAGAACATTGACATTAATACAATCCACCAATCTTATTCAGATTTCATTAGTTTAACTTGCACTCATTTGTGTGTGTTTATACAATTTAATCACATGATTTGGTTTGTATATCCACCACTGCAGTCAAGATATAGAACAATTACCCTGTTTCCCTGAAAATAAGACCTAGCCGGATGATCAGCTCTAATGCGCCTTTTGGAGCAAAAATTAATATAAGACCCGGTATTATATTATATTATACCCGGGCTTATAGTAAAATAAGACCATGTCTTATATTAATTTTTGCTCCAAAAGACAGATTAAAGCTGATGCATTAAAGGTCCGGCTAGGTCTTATTTTCAGGGAAACATGGTACATGAGCACAAGGCTCTCTTTTGCTGCCTTTTATAACTATGCCCATTTCCAAACAATTCCTTCTCCTTATATCCTTAATCCCCAGCAGCCACTAATCTGTCCTCCATTTCTCCAATTTTGTTATTTTAAGATTATTATATAAATTGAATAGTACAGTGTGTATCTTTTTGGATGGGCTTTTTTTTTTCTGACTCAGCATAATTTCCTTGAGTTCCATCCTAGTTGTTCTGTGTATCAATAGTTCATTCATTTCTATCGCTGCATAGTATTCTATGGTATAGAAGTACTAAAGTTTGTTTAATCATTCACCTGTTGAAGGATTATTTCTGCTTTTTGGCTATTATGAATACAACTGCTATAAATATTCATTTACAGGTTTTTCTGTGACTACAGGTTTTCATTACTCTAGGTTAAATATCCAATGAGTACAATTGCTGGGTCATATGAAAAGTTTGCGTTTAGGTTTGTAAGCTGCCAAACTGTCTTCCAGAATATCAGTTTACATTCTCACCAGCAACGTACGAGTGATTCAATTTTTTTGCATGCTTACCAGCACTTGGCGTTATCACTAATTTTGTTTTAGCTATTCTGATAGATGTGGACATACTTTCTTTGGGAAAGCTATAAACATCTTGTACACCTGGCTGCAAGTTAGGCTCTTTGAATGTGAAGGAGACCCAGTTCCTGCATGCTAGAGACTGGAGAGGAAAGACTACAGCACAAAGTCATCGCCACACGCCCGAGGGTTGACCAGCAATGATGCGTCCTGGATGATAAACCCTGAGCCCCTAACAGGAACCAGTGTCAGGGAAATCTCTGTGGTGCTTAGAGGGTAAAAAAGCCAACAACTCTGTGGAAGGATTAGGGAAGGAAATCACTGTCTGGATCCAGCAGAGGATCCAGTTGGCTGCTTGAAACTCCAGGTAAAAGGAATGGTACTCTCCGAGTCTCCAAAAAGGGGTACAGATTCTGTCTGTGTTTTGCAAAGAAATAGGACAAAGCTAACAAAGGCCCGCCTGTGGCAAAATGGGACTGATTTTTAACCTGAGAGAGTACCCTATCCCTTTCTAGTGGATTCTATTAAAGGAGATTCCTAGATTATGATGCAAGCTCAAGTCGCTCATTTTCCTCAACTTCTATTGTCTCAAGCCTTGGGCATTAAGTCCCATTCACTGACAGTTGTGAATATGGATAAAACCACATTACTGTACGGTTTGACTGGATCTCAGTTATCTGGAGTGGTGGTGGTGGGGGGCATTGATGGATCAAAAATATTTGGCTTTAAAAAAAAACAACTCTTTAGACAAAAGTCCGTTTTGTCTGCAATGACACAGAACACTGTATTCAGGACTTCACAGAGACATAAGGCTATCAGGGGACATTCTGTCCTTCCTGGCATACTTTCTCCACCCCTGTCCTTCCTGACCTTCACTCCAGGGGACACCTATTGTCTATAGTCTGGTATGATTTTTCTTTTTCTTTTTTTTGGCCTGATTTAAGAAAACAAAACAAAACAAAACACCACTATTTATTATACTCCACCCTACCCCAAAAAAGCTTTGAATAAATTTAAAAATTAAAATATTTTCCGATATAAAACAGAACAAACCAAAAGAAGACAGAACCAAAATTAGTTAAAATGAGCAGAAAAATAGATGTGGCCAAATTAGTATTTATCATCCACAATGATTACAGTTTGCTTCAAAAAATGTTCTTAGCTTCTAATACTTAAATGCAACAACACTCTTTTAAGAAAGCCATCATTTGAATTTCTCAGGTGATGTCTTCAAAGTTTTATGTTCAATTTATATATTTTTTTCTATTTCATTATTTTTTTCTTCAATTACTTTTAGTGGCTTATCCACTAACAACTTTATAACTTAAACATCTTAAGAAAGATTTTCCAGTAGTCTAAGACTCCAGCTGATAGCTATTAATCCTTCTAGAAAATTCAACAGTTGGCCCCTCTGTAGCTCCCAATGACAAGCATTATTGTTCTCGAAAACTTTCTGATAACTAGCAAAGATGTGACAAATCCAGTTTCTCAGAGAGAAAAGTCAAGTGATGAACACATGTACAGTGAGGTCCTCCTGGTGATATATGCTTACCTTGTTAGGGACCTTGTCTCTCATTCACTAATGTGCTTCATGTATTGCCTGGGACATAATAGCGATTCCAATATTTATTGAAATTACTGAGTGCTCTCTTTGAGCAGGATACTCTTCTCAGACATTCTGGGAATACACAGAAATAAAGGATTCAGGACTTCATGACCAGCACCCCACACCCACACCCACCCAAGGTCTATCATGGCACATATAGCTAATGGTTGGTGAAAGCTTCAATTTCCTATATAAAGGCCTTTCAGAAGAGCCATGATTCCCTTTGTGATCTTCTTCTCTGGAGGCCACAGAACCCTGCACAGGCCCAGCATATGAAACCAGGAGGGGCATATCTACTAAAAAGCCGCCAGCTGCATGTAGAGATATCCTAGCATGTAGTAACCCCCTCAACCACCTAGCCTCTGGGAATGGCCATAGTGCCACCATTTCATTGCTACGGAGGGAAGCACAGTAGTGAAGAAGTCATGTGTGAAATCACCCCTTAGATCTTTTAAGTTCTGTGGTTGTGGTTTATCCCAGTGCCATGACAAGGCTGCTTCAAAGTGGGACCAGAGCTCCCAAGGCCACAGGCTTTACTGTCCCCCTGGGCTGTGTTAATGCTGCCACCTGACTTCCCAGCTGCTGCCTATCCTCTTTTCCAAATACTTAAGTGCCCATTACATTATAGAGCTGGTTAGATGCTGTGGCACTTTATGCCCGGTTCGAAGCTGATGTAATTTAACCTTAAAAACAGGCAAAATGTCAGTAATTTATAAATCCTGCAACTTTCCGTAACCTTGAAAATTTTTCCAAATAAAGTTTTTTAAAAAAGAGTACAAAACAAGGAGATAGCTTGGATTCAAGCTTGATTCTTTTGTTTGTTTGTTTGTTTTACCCTTATTGAG
This sequence comes from Rhinolophus sinicus, assembly GCF_036562045.2. NCBI lineage: Eukaryota > Metazoa > Chordata > Mammalia > Chiroptera > Rhinolophidae > Rhinolophus > Rhinolophus sinicus. The sequence continues at coordinate 43,776,191 of NC_133755.1, read as the reverse complement.
ATATAATTCACATACCATACTACTTATCACATAAAGGGTAAAAGTCAATGTTCTTTAGTAAGTTCATAGGTTGTGCAACCATCACCACAATTTTAGACATTTTCATTCTCTCTGAAAGAAATCCTATACCCATTAGCAGTCACACAGGTTGCCCCTAGGCAACCACCAACCTGCTTTTTCTTGCGATTTGCCTATTCTGTACATTTCATACAAATATAATTGTAAATGTAATATGTGGTCTTTTGTGACTGGCTTCTTTCACTTAGAATGTTTTCACGGTTCATCCACGTTGTGGTATGTATTAGTAATTCCTTTTCATTGCTGAAAAATAGTTTTTGGTGAACGTATATTTTCATTTCTCTTGGGTATATACCTAGGAATAGAATTACTAGGTCATATGGTAATGCTTTATGATTTTGAAGAACTGCCAAACTGTTTTCAAAAGCTACTGCACCATTTCACATTCCCACCAGCAATGGCTAAGGGTTCCATTTTCTCTGCATCCACCCCAGCACTTGTCATGGTCTGGCTTTTCGTTATAGGTATCCTTGCTCATTGTGGTTTTGATCTGCATTTCCCTAATGACTCATAATGTTAAACATCTTTTCATGTGTTTATTAGCCATCTGTACTTTGGACAAATGTCTATTCAAATCCTTTCCAATTTTTTTTTAATTAAGCTTTTTATTGTGAGGTAATTGTAGATTTACATACAGCTGTGAGAAATAATATAGAGAATTCCTATGTACCCTTTACTCAGTTTTCCCCATGGTAACATCTTGTGAAACTATAGCATAATAATGACAACCAGGATACTGACATTGATCGTCAAGATGTAGAACATTTCCATCACCACAAAGAGCCCTCCAGTTGCCCTTTTATACCCACACCCACTTCCCTCCTGCCCCACCCCACGTTATCCCTGCTACCACTCATCTGTTCATTTCTACCATTTTGTCATGTCAAGAATGTTCCATAAATGAAATAATACAGTACATAACCTTTGGGGATGGGTTGTTTCCACTCAGCATAATTCTCTGGAGAGTCATCCAGGTTGTTGGCATGATCGATAGTTTGTTTCCTTTTATTGCTGAGGAGTATTCCATCATATGGCTGTACCAGTTGGTTTCACCATTCACCTACTGAAGGACATTTGGATTGTTTCCAATTTTGAGCTATTACAAATAAAGCTGCTATAAACATATGTGTTCAGGTTTTGGTTTAAACATATGTCTTCACTTCTCTGGGATAAATGCCCAGAATTGCAATTGCTGGGTAGTGTGGTAATTCTATGTTTAGGTTTTTAAGAAACTGCCAAACTGATTTCAAGTGACTGTACCATTTTACATTCCCTCCAGCAATGGATGTGTGATCCAGTTTCGATGTGTGAAGGCTGAGTGGAGGACGGGAGACCCAGTCCTCTCTGCTATAGAGCTTTTGCAAAAAGGGGTGAGAACACTGGCAGCCTGCCCCTCCTGGGGTTAAACTGTGATCCACATTGGGAGTTCTGGGGAGGGGCCCTGTCTTCTTGTGATTTAGTAGATTTTCTTGAGTGAATGTCCCTTCATTTGCAATATGCCCTTAGGACAATTCCCAGAGACTTTTTAAAAATAATTTTCTCCAAATTGTTTGCTGAGGTCTGCTGAGCTCCTTACTCTGCCATTCTGGAAGCTAATCCATAAAAATAAACTAGACTTCACCAAAATTATAAGCTCCAGCTCCTTGAAAGATATTAAGAAAAAGAAAAGATAAGCCACATACTGAGAGGAAATGTTTTAAAAACACATTATCTGTAAAGGATTTGTATCCAGAATATACAAAGAACTCACAAAACTCAATAATAAGAAAACAAAACAAATAATCTACAGATAATACAAATGGCAAATAAGCATGTGGAAAGATGCTGGACATCATAAGTCATTAGGGAGATGCAAATTAAAATCACAATGAGATACCACTACACAGGCATTAAAATGGCTATTATCAGAAAAACTAACAATATCAAGTGTTGGTGAAAATGTGGAGGCCTGGAGCCCTCATATACTGCTGATGGGAATGGAAAATGGCATCACTACTTTGGAAAAGTATGGCAGTTTCTTGTGGTTAAATACCTCCCTCCTCAGTACTTACCCAAGAGAAGTGAAAATTTGTGTTCACACAAAAATCCATATGCAAATGTTTATAGTGGCTTTATTCATAATCACCTAACATTGTAAACAAGCCAAAAGTCTTTCCACTAAATGGACAAACGCAATGCGGTACCTCCATACAATGGCGTACCACACAGCAATAAAAAGGAACATGCAAAAACATGGATGAATCTCAAATGCATTAACGTATGTGTCATGTGTTCAATTATGCCTCCTCCCCCCAAAATGAAGTCTTAACCCAACACCTTAAAATGTGACCTTATTTAGAAATAGGATCATTACAGAGGTACTTAGTTAAAATGAGGTCATCCTGGAATAGGGTGGGCCCTTACTCCAACATGACTGGTGTCCTTATAAGAGACATACAGGGAGAACCCCTGCAAAGACAGAGGCAGAGATAGGAGTTATGCAGCTGCAAAATATGGAACACCAAGGATTGTTGGTGACACCAGAAGCTGAGAGAAGGGCATGAACAGATTCTCCCCTAGAGCTGCCCAGAGAGCATGGCCCTTCTGACAACTTGATTTTGGACTTCTAGTATCCAGAAATATGAGATAATAAATTTCTGTTGTTTAAGCCACTAAGTTGTGGTACTTTGTCACGGCAATCCTAAGAAACTATTGCACTAAGTTAAAGAAGCCAAACTCAAAACGCATTCTGGAAAAGGCAAAATTATAGGGATGGAGAACAGATCAGTGGTGCCAGAGGGTAGGGGTAGGACGAGGGGCTGACTACAAAGAGACAAGGAAGAATCTTGAGGGTGATAGAAACATTCTAGATCTTGACTGTGATGAGAGGAACATAACTGCATGTGTTGGTTAATTATATATTACACTATGTGTTAAAAACTTTGAATTTTACTCTATGTAAATTATATCTCAATAAACCTGAGCCCCCCCATCCAAAAACCATGAACAAAAAACCTTGTATAAGACCATCTGTACACCTTGTACAGATTCAATGGTTGTTAATATTTGACCATATTTAATTTATCTATGTATTTTATTTTTGTTAAATCAGTCAAAAATAAGTTGCAGACATCATGATACTTCATCCCTAAATTTTTTATACATCTTCTAGGAATAAAGACATTTTCTACGTATCTAAGAAAAGTAACAATAATTCCAAAGTATCATCTAATACATAGTTCATATTCTAACTTCTCCAATAATACTCAAAATGTCTTTGGTAATTGATTTTTTCTACCAGGATCTAATCAAGGATCATACACACATTTGGATGTTATGTTTCTTCTATCTCTTAATCTTGAATAATCTTCTTTCTCTTCTCATGACCTTTGGTTTAGGTCAGTTATCCTACAGAATGTTTTGCAGTTTCTGTCTTTAATTGCTTCCTCATGGTGTTATGAAATATTCTTCTATTTCCTGTGAACTAGAAAGTAGGTCTAGGGGCTTAAGTTCAAGTTAAACAGTTTGGGCAAGAATAGTTCACAAGTGATAGAGACCTATTTTTCCATCTTGTTGACCTCCTTGCAGACCTATTTTCCTGCCTTTCTCTCTCATACCATGGAAGACTTGTGTACCTACCTATGCACAAAATCTTGTGGAAGACCTGGAACCAGGTAGGTACTGAGGCCACAAACATCAAGAGGACAGTTCCTGTCCTAAAGGAGATGAATGACTAAAATAGCACCCTTTATCATCCATTAAATATTTAGTAACTGCTACAAGGAGCCAAGTCCCCCGCTATGTGTTGGGGATACTGCATTATGCAAATGTGGTCCTTACCTCCAAGGAGATTATAGTCTAATAAATGAGACAGACATTCATGAAAAAGAAAATCCAGAAATAACTTGTGATAAATGTGCTATGAAATAAAAGCACATACAGAGAATATGGGTCTGTATAATGGGGAAAGCTGATGTAGAGGGTCTACCATTTGAGCTGAGGACTGGAGGACGGGCAGATATCAAGAAGGGGAAAGGCGGGGTCAGGGGGTGAAGATGGGGCACGGAGAGGTGGGCTACAGGAAGCTTACGGATTGGTAGGGGTTCCAGATACACAAAAAGGTAGTTTCAGTCCTCTGGTGAAGCTCTGAGAAGGCCCACGTGCTAGATGTGGAGGGTCAGCGGCAGTGATGCCTAAGCTGAGGCCCAAAAGGAGACCAAGTCAGTGGAGATAAACAGAGGAAAGCTGGGGACGCCAACAGCTAACTACCGTGTGTCCCCGAAAATAAGACCTAGCCAGACAATCAGCTCTAATGTGTTTTTTGGAGCAAAAATTTATAAGACCTGGTATTTATATATTATATTACATTATATTATATTATTATTAATTATATTAGTTATATTATATTATATTATATTATGTTATATTATATAATAACCTGGTCTTATGTTATAGTAAAATAAGACCAGGTTTTATATTAATTTTTGCTCCAAAAGATGTACTAGAGCTGATTGTCCTGCTGAGTCTTATTTTCAGGGAAACATGATAGTTACTAGAATTAAATCTGTGTAGGAATTTAGGTTCAAGAAAACTATGAAGTGTTCCCGCCAAAAATTTTAATCTTAATTAATCAAGATGCTAGACCTAACTTCTGATTTACAGGAAACATTGGGGACAGAGGAATTTCAAATCACATTGTCTTAAATTTAAAAACCCTAACCAGAGAAGTTCAGAATAGTCAGACCAAACCAGTGGTCTGTTTTGTCATCCAAAAGAACTGTGGATCCTGGAAGAAAAGATGACATGTTATATAGCCTTTTACTCCATTTCACTTTTCTGAATATTCAGGCCAAAGAGCTTGAATCCATTATCCACTAGAATAAACACCCCTGCTAATATTGCTTCTAATAGTAATTATGATCATTTTTTTTAAGTTACATTTTCCCTAAGCCACACAACTAACAAGTAGCAGAGCCATAATTCAGTCCAAAGCAACTGCATTTACCTATCACACAGCACTGCGTCCAGTAATAATGGTGATGGTACTTACCAAAGTAGGTAAGAGAAAGGGGCTTTTTGTAACGTAAGTCAAAGGAAGGGACAGATACTCCTTCAGCGCAAATAAAGACACAGAAGTGATGCAAGCAGGAGGTTAGTTAATTGGCTCAGTATGAATGGTCTGGTTATTTTTAATGCTTGAATAGGACAGATCACAGGACAGAAATTTCCATCCCCCACCCTTCTTACCCTCCATCAGGAACAGAAAATAACTGCTTTTAAGAAATAAAAAGCCAGTTGGGATCTCTGGGGGAAGTAACAGAGAATAGGACTGTTCTCTGGGGAAGGGGAATATGAAAGAGGAGGCAGGAAGCAGAGGTTGAGGGGAGGTCTGCTAACCAGAGGCTGGCCTGGAAGTGCCACGGCCACTAAGTGCTCTTACTCATGGTGGAACAGCTTATAGAAGCCACTCAAATCTGTCATGTTGTACACTCTCAGTTGGTTAGAATATCATGCATGAGCCTGAATAAAAAAATTCACTCACCAAGTTCCATGATTCTGTTCCATGTATTCAACAACTAATTGGAAGAAAGTTCCTGATGGGCTTACATTAATATCAGGCACTGTGCTAGGTGCCTTAGATACATTATCTCTAATCCTCTTAAGGACCCAGCTGGAGAGGTCATTTGAGACTTATCTATGATCACAAAGCTACCAAACCAGAGAATTTTTAGTTGTGCCTGTCTGACTTGAACACAGCTAACCTATCCTAGGACAGTGCTTCTAAAACTGACAAAGGACTAATTTTTTAGATTTCCAATCCATCACAGCCTGATAATTTTGTAAGGTACATAAATTGTTAAGCTTTTTATTGGGTTAATATTGGGGAACAGTGTGTTTCTCCAGGGCCCATCAGCTCCAAGTCAATTCGTCCTTCAATCTAATTGTGGAGAGTGCAGCTCAGCTCCAAGTCCGGTAGCCATTTTCAATCTTAGTTGCAGGGGGCGCAGACCACTATCCCATGTGGGAATCGAACCGGCAACCTTATTGTTAAGAGCTCGTGCTCTAACCAACTGAGCCATCTGGCCACCCCAGTAAGAAACATAATTTTGTAAAATGCAAAATAAAAAGACGCACAATACAAGGCCAAACTTATTATTACATTCAACAGACATACTCTGTGAAGTTGCTGTAAATGTTTCTAAACATTTACTCTGCATTTCTCTACCAATCTTGTCATGGAATGGCACTAGAGTAGTACTGCCTCATCATGAGGGCACACCAGAATCATTCTGGAACTTTTGTGAAATACACCACCTGCCCTCCTCCCAGACATGCAGCAGGCTTGTCATGTTTAAGAGACACTTCCCAGAGCACTCTGATATCCATCCCTGTTTAAGAACTACTTGCTGCTCTAACACATTGCTGAAGCTACTGTTTTCAGCTTGAGGTAATTCAGAAAATCAAGATATTCTTTCAGAATTCACTAAAGCCAAATATTCTTTCAGAATTCACTGAGGCCTGGTAGTGGGCGTAAAGAGGAAAGGCAAGAATGCCAGGGAACTGGGGGATTCAGTAGTTACCCTCCCAAACATCTGTATTACTACCTGGTGCTGTTTCAGCATCTTTTTCTTTCTTTTTTTTAATTAAAATTTATTGGGGTGACAATGATTAATACAATTACATAGGTTTCAAGTGTACAATTCTGTAATACATCATCTATATATCACATTGTATGTCCACCAGAGAATCAGTCTGGTTCAGATATGAAATCTGAGCAGCAAATTAAAAGCAGTTAAAATTGCATTTTGCAGATAACCACTCCCATCTAAGACATCTCTATTATGTTTCTTCGTACACAGCCCTGCCTTTGTAGGAACAGGCCATCTGCATTTGAGGGATTCTAGGAACAGTCCACCCCAGAGAAAAACAGTGAATTCCTAATTCATCCAGAGGACAGCAAGCTGGTAGCAGCCAGTCGTTTTTAGAGAGAAAAGCACTCTTCCTAAAGATTAGGGCCAAAAGTGAAAAGTAGATGAGGTATAAGGCTCAGAGAAAGACTCACAAGTGGCTTCAGTGAGAACAGGAAGTGCTGGTGTATGTATTCCCTTAAAAAAAAAAAAAAAAAGACGAAGGTCCAGTGCCCTAAGCGACCCCAACAGAAGTGAAGATGGTAAGATGCTTGTGGGGAAAAAAAGACAAATAGGCTGACTGAGCCAAAATACAACTTATTTATTTTTCCACAATACTTTTTATTAATGTTACTGATATGCATGTGTGTGTTCAACTGACCCTACCACAATGTTAATAAGTACACACAGTTTGATGTACACAGGTATACTTTTCTCTTTTAGACCCAGTCCTTAATGGGTATGTTCATATAGGAGGTGCTCAGTAAAATTTGGGACTAGTCCTCTAATGTCATTCTCATTGAAAATTCCTTGGTGGACAATGTTTCCAGACTACATCAAGGGCTTCTAAAGATCAATAAGAAAAAAGACAAACAACTCAAAATAAAAACAGGCAAAGGCTACGGACCATTTCACAGAAGAGGAAATAAAAACAAAAACATGTGCAACCTCACTGATGATTGGAAAAATGCAGGACAAAAGGAGATACCATTTTTGACTCATTATATTGGCAAAAAGTTTGATAGTATCAAGATACTTTCATATAGATCCTTTTATACACTGCTTGTGAAAGTTTAAGTTGGTTGGGCTATCTTAGAGGACTATTTGCCAATATCTATTTGCGTCCTGAGTTAAAGGGATTCGAGGAACTGTGCTGGAGCTAGTTCATCTCAGCTTGCAAGAGACAGTTGTGTGTATCTCTTCAACTCCAAATTCAAGGTCACATTAGTAGTTTGAAATCAGCCACGGTGGGAGAACTCACACAAAGAACACGGGCAAATGCAACAGATCAGCCCCCGCCCAATTTTGGAAGACTGGTTGTTAAACATTTATTGCACTCCACAGTCTATCTGCCAGAGACTAGAATCTAAAAAGCATGTAACCCATGATAGAGCAATTCCTGTTTCCTAATATGTATTTGTACATTTTTACAGGGAGGCATGTGTAAGGATGTTCACTGCAGCATTGTCAGCAAAGGGGAACAATTGGAAACAACCTAAGAATCCACTGATAGAAATTAAAACAAACAAACAAACACCAAAATTAGGTGTCCATGGAATACTATGCAGCAGTTGAAATGAAGTACTTTTTTTTCTATAAACTATTGGAAGGAAAAACTTCTTTACCAACTTAGGTCCGACTAGGGGGAGGGGGAACTGACAATACACAGATTAACAGGAGAAAAAAATAATATGCACACAGGACCGTCCTATACAGTACTCCCTATAGTACCCTAGAAAGCTCCTGAAATAGCTAGAGGTTTATATACCAGGTTAATAAGGGAGAGAGGAGTTTGGGGATTCATAGGATGGAAGGTTCTGGTGAGTCTTGTTTCCACAATTTTTTTGGAATGTCCCAGTGCCTAAGATCAGTGCTTCCCTGACTGAGACATGAGGGAGTGAGGGGGGAGAGTGCTAGCCACTGGCTCTAGTAAAGCTTTTTATGATCAGATAAAGGAAGTTCAGATGAGATTTCTTTCAGTATCTTCTATAGCTCAGATGTTCCCACTTCGAAGTATTCTCTGTACCAATTTGGTGGGTGGTTGGTCTCTGCCGTACTAATTTGGAAAAGTCTTAAGACATATTAACGGAAAAAGCAATTTGCAGGACAATACATATAGCGTGATTGCATGTATGTTACAGAAATACATAAAACAATATGGTAATTTCCTATGACTATGGTGATGCTTTTGATATTTGAAAAATTTTAAATCTCTCAAAAAGCTTGGGCTTAGCTGGAAGCACGTGCTTAATTCTGACTAACTGGGTGATTTAGCACCTGGCGATATAAGGATGCAAAATGGAACATCATCAGCAATCCTCAGTCCTCCAAAACAAGGAGAAGATAAAAGAATAGAAGGACAAGAATTTAATCACTACTTGTCTCCCCAAACCAGCTCCTTAGCAAACCATGCACATAGTTAATTGGCTAAACTTCCAGGTGCAAAACTAGGTGTGCCGTTTGATCTACAAAGAAGGGCTCCACTGTGGTTACTCAGCAACCACGTGTCTCCTGGGGGCTAATGCAAGGCAACAGGGACTTGCTGGGTCTTGCCCCTTCAGCAATGGTGCCCGGGCTGCTTGCCCACAGGGGCTGCACGCTGATTCTCTCAGGGTCAGGTCCCTAGTGAGATTTCTCCAGCTCTTTGGGGACCTTCAGAATCAAACTCCCTTAACTTTTTAATAACTGTGTATAGGGAGAGGGAAGGGAACTGTTTGTTAAACTTTTGCATTCTCCATTAATTAAAATCACAAGCATACACATTGATGAAGAGAAGGATCAGCTTTTCTACCTGTCTCACCAAGGGAAATGGGTGTGGGTTTGATAAGTTAGTCTCCCACTAGATGCTCCTGGACCCAAATGATTGACCTAGTTATTATTTACTTATTATTTTTTACTGAATTTACTTCCTGACAGCGGGGGAAAAAGATTATTCTCTAAATTTTCTACAAGCCATATTTGAAATGGTGGTATACTATTCAACAAATGGCTACAACTTATGGTTTAATGGATCATACAGTAACTTATGAAGGGAGTTGCTTTCTTTGAGCTCAGAGGGGATCTGAGGAAAGGCATCGCCTTGGTCTACGAGATCCAAAGCCAGGTGGTCCCTCTGTGCCCAGAGGATTTGGCACCTTACTTCTAGCTCCCACCCTGGCCAGCTAATCCAGGTCAGACTCGGGCTTCAGGGAAGACTCAATGTTTCATGGCCCGCCTGCCTTTTTGTGCCATTCTTTGGCTGATATTGGTTGATAGCAAATAGAAACCCTTTGGCAAAGTTTAGTTGTACATAGAGTAACAACCTTCATTCCCTTTAAGTCTTCCACACCTGAACTCTGCTTTGAGGAAAAAAATAGGAGGGGATTTTTTTGTTTTCCTTAAGAGTCCTTATTCCTTTCGGCAAACTGTTTGGAGGGTGTGACCATGAGTGTCATGGGCTAACAAGACAAAAGTTCGTTTCAAATATTCTCCTCACTGTCCCTTTCCTTTCCATACTCTAGCTCCTAGAGATTCTTCTCTCCAGGAGATAGATAAGCTATCCTTGACAGAACAGTAAACCATATCTTCCTTCCCAATCAAGCCCACAGCTCTGTCAGGGATGCTACATGAACTGCTTCTGGCCTCAACTCCCCAGGGAGGGAGGGAGCCTTGGGGTTTGTTCAGTTGCGCAGTTCCACGTCTGTCAGCAGTCATAGGTTCTCTTCCTCCGGCTATGTTTAGCTTTGTTTGTCTTCCATGGGAACACAACTTTTCTCAGCTCTCCATTTATAACAACTCATCACCAAGGACCTGAGTCCCAGAGGATGAGCCGGATATGATCTGGGTTTGTAAATATGCAAAGAGAAAAGAGAGGGCCCTTCCATGAAGAGGTGTGACCCCAGCCATTATTGGAAATGTGTTCCCTTTCCAGTCCAGATCCAAAGACATAACCCTCTATCCTTCACAAGTTCATCTGATTTTAAAAGCTTTGGCTTAAAATACTGTAACAACTATGTATGGTGTCAGATGGGTACTAGACTTATTTATTGGGGTGATCACTTTGTAAGGTATATAATTGTCTAATCACTATGTTGTGCTAGTGTATGTTGTGCAAATTAATACAATATTGCATATCAACTGTAATTGGAAAATAAATTATTTTAAAAAAAACTGAAAGAAAAGAAAAAGAAAGCTTTGACTTAAAACCTTTCCTGATGACTCCTGCCTGCTCTGCCCTTTCTCTTTGTTGAAACTTTCACAGCATTTCCAGTTTGCACCATTCAATGTAGCACTCAGTTTGGTTACTGACTTGTATTGCTTGCAAACTGCTTCATGGTTACTGGTTTCAGCTTCCTAAGGAGACTGTTTCTAACAATAGTAATAATGATGATAATGACAAGAATTGTTACATGGCTGACTCTGTGCATATACTACTTTCACAGGTTAACTCATTTTATTCCCCTAATATCCCTAGTGAGGTATGTACTATATATTATCACCTTATTTTTCTTTTTACAACTGAAGAAACTAAGGCACAGAGATGTTAAATAAATTGCCCAAGGTTGCAAAACTAGTAAGAATTAGGCTTTGATCTAGGTTGAAGAGCCCTTGGGGTCTCTAACAGATGCCTTTTAGACTATCTGCTAAATCCTGTTTACGCCATAGTACCTAATCCTGTGAATTAAATTTATCATCCCCATTTTCAGATGAGAAGGTTAAACATGCCTGAGGTCACATAGTCAGACCCTGGGGACAGTTGTGATTCAAATCCAGATAGATCTAATGTTTTCTTTTTTCTCACTAAATGGAAACCTTGGATTTAATTAATATTCAACGCAATCATCATACCTGATGCTCATCTCTTTTACAGCCCTGACCTTTGCAGGCAGGGGGAGGAGAAAGGATACAAAGATGCTGAGATAAAATCCCTACTGCTTAATAAGTTCACAGCCCTGGGGGAGATAGATGCGCAGACATGGAGGTGTACTAAAATGCTGCGATGGCAGTTGTGAAAGTTCAACAGGCACAAAGAGATGAGGTTGGAGTTTCAGGGATCCTTGGATTGTCACATAAGGAAGTGAACTTAGATTTTCTATAAAGTTTTTAATCCAAGATGTTGTGATAAAAAAGATTTTGTGATAGACTCTGCTGACCAGAAAATTCAGCTAAGAGTACCCTGAGTATTGTGGTTCATTAGGTTTCTGCTATGAACAATAATACCCTCCAAATCCATTATAAAGTGTTGGTATTTCCTAGGTTGCTCCTGGTTCCATAAGGAGTGGGTAGAGGTGGTCACGGATTGCCTTCTGGGAGAATATGTTTGTTTTGTTTTTTTCTGGGAAAGAGGATCCATAGCTTTTACTGGATGCTTTAAGACAAAAAGTGTCATCCAAAGTTTAAAAACCACTAAAATGATGTTTTGAAAGTATACCTGAACATGTAACTATCTGTAACTATATGTAACTATATAAATACACACACACACACACACACACACACACACACACACACCCTTATTTTTGTGTAACAGAAAGTGTCAGGCAGGAAACACACCAAACTGTTAACAGCAACTACTTCTGAAGAGAGATAGTTTTAAAAGCAGAAGGCATGGGAGACTCATTTTTGCTCCACATAATTCTGTAATGATTTAAAAATTAAATAATTATTAATAATTTTCAATGAGCATGTATTACTTTCATAATTAAAATGTAAAAAACAACAACAATCTGATCTCTGTTCTATAGCACTGTGGGTAGACCATGCTGAGAAAACCATACTAGTGAGGAAGCAGCGGCTCCGGAGTTTACTACAGGCATTGTGAACAATGAATCAGTGGCCAGTATTTAGCAAGCTTGGGTCATGGTTGTCCAGCTAGGATAACGATAAACTGCTGCCTACCTGGGTCCTGTGGACAGCCAGGAAGCTCCCTGCGGCAGCAGACTTACCTTGCACTTGGTACCCAGAGATAGGCGGCACTGAGTGGAGAGTGAGACCAAGGCCCTCAGAAGCAGCACTGGGCTCAGAGAGTATCAGCAGCCTCCGCAAACAGGTCTACTGTGGATGCAGCTTACAAGTGAAAATGGACCCCACGCCTTCCAAGGTCACATCTGCATACAAAGTCATCACTATAGGAATTGTCATCATCTAAACACGAGCAAGGACAGAGATTTTTTTTTTTTTTACAAGCACATATTATTCTTCTGGAGGGTCTGGCAAGTAGAATACAGAACTGAAAGACAGTATCCTGAGGTTTCTTTCTGACCATGGCAATGGACAAGTCCTCTGCCCTGTCTGGCCAGCTAGTTCCCCGTTTTGACAAAATGATAAAATAGCTTCTACCAAAAGCCTCCAAATCAGTCATTCTGAGGTCAGGTGCCAAATCTCTGCCATGGTTCTAAAAACAGCCAGAATATGAATCACATAAAACCGCCAACTTTATTTCTTTAATATAAAACAGTATAACAACAGCATTAAGGATTTTAACTACTTTCATCTTTCAGCCTAAATTTCTTTTAAACTAATAGTTTAATTAATCTCTTACTTTACTTGTGCTATCAAATCCATATTATTCCCATTTCCATTTCCCCCCACCTCTGCATCCTGAGAATCAACAGAACTTGAAACCCTAACACCAGCAGGAAATAGAAAACTAGCCAAGAGCAGATCTAACTACAGTCCTTGGTGAGTAAGTGATGTAAATAGCCATATTTTGCTAGCTGCTCATGTATAGGTTTAGTATTTTACTCTGATAATATATGTTGTGAACTTGCAAGTTATGTGAGTTGGCACCATTATCTGACAGGAAGCAGGCACAGGCAGATTCCTTTGTAACAAAGCCTAGCTCAGTGCTGCATACAGTTGTGATGCTATGAGAAACAATTATGGCCAACCCCAGATAAAGGAGAATTGACTGCATTTAGATAAAAATTGCTATTTCTCAAATTTCGAGGTTAAAAACTATATACTTTGTAACCAGAACTAAGCTCAAACTAATTATGTTCTATTTGGGATTTTTCTTCTGCTGGCTAAATCACCATTTAAAGTATGTCAAAACATTGGTTGGAAAATTGGATAGCTAATAATTAAAAGGTGGCAATGGTCCCATAAAGGCCCATCCCTTCCAACATCCTGTTCTTTTAGGAAAATAATCCACTTATTTCTGAGCTGACTCTAGAAGGCTTCCTTCTATATCCTTGTCCATTCACTAGCCTTGATATTTATTGTGTACTTCAAAAAAAATATTTTCTAACATTCTGTTTAACATTTATTTTCCTTTAATTTCTATTTATATTCTGTTTTCCAAATTTTCACTCAGTTCTAAAAAAAGCATTCCAGTAACTAATAGCTTGACACAATGTCAGCTATTTAAAAGTTCAGATACTAGGTGCCTGTCATCTTTTGCTTTTCACTGCCTTCTTGCACTTGGGGGAGAATAAGTTAAACTACATTTTAAAATGCTGTTATTCTTTTTGAATCATCATTAAAATAAGACTGGGGGAAAGAGAGGTTATATAAAGGAAAGGGGAGGCTGTAATGGTAGAAATGAAGCCTTCGTTGATGAAGCTGCTAAGAACCAGGGCTTCCAAGAAAAGCCAGTCTTGAGGAAAAGGCCGAGTCCTTTGCTCCTTATCAACACGAAACTACTGATGTTTTCTTTCTGACTTTATTCCGAAAGCACCTTTTGGCTTGCCTGCGCTGTTTCTAAATAGACAAGTGCTTATTGCTCAAGAAGGTACACTTTCTATAAGGCCCAATTCAGGCTGTGGATTATTTTTATTTTGCCCCAAAATAAAGTGGTTTTAACCTAGGATTACAGAGGTAAGAAACCTAGTGGGGTCTGCTGGAACCCTTATGCCAGTTTTCTTCTTCCCTGGTCCTTTCCCCAGGGAGATGTCCTGGTTTAAGTAAGTGTCTCTTGCAAACATTTACAAAACAAAGTTAGTCCCCAGTAAATACAAAACAGATAATATCCAATTAGGCAAGAAGTGGAGTGATTTATTCTCATACTTTCTTAGAGGGAATATACACTGACAATAACCTTTCTGGAGGGCAATTTGGCAGCATTTAGGAAAGTCTTAAAAACAGTGTACTCCACTTCCAGGAATTTATTCACGGAAAGTCAACTCTTCTTCCAGTTCTAGTCTTCTTTCTGTTATCTCTACATATTAGGTTGATGGGTCATTTAACCGTTCTTAGTGTGTTCTGCATTTTCATAATAGATACAATAAACATATACTCCTTTGGTAATCAGAAATTTTAAAAATCACCAGTAAATACAAAACACACACAAACAAATCCTGTCCAAAACCACTTGCATTTAAAAGTGCTTAATGTTAACCTTTGGCAACCAGTTTCTTTTATGATGATGATAATGATGATAAAAAACTCAGTATATGTTAACAGTTTTTCCAACAACCTCGAGTTTGGGAATATAATAAAAAAGCCCATGTCCACTTTTGTGGCCATTATTTTCATAGAATAACCTAAACAGAACTTCAAACCATGACAATGATTTCCTCTCCCTGAGGGCCCACGGACTGTTCCTTTAGGCTTCCACAAACTTTCACTGGATATGTGAGTTAATCCTAACGTGGTAGCTACAGTTCTTCCTTCCAATGCATCTGGAATCTCACTATCTGATGAGATATTCTTTACCTCCATTTTACAGCAGGAGACATTATCTAAATTCTTTGGATCATATGACAGTAGCCCTGGGAACAGAATGCAAGTTTTAATAGTTCTCTGGCCAAAATACACTACTGTACTACTATTTCAAGATGTTTTCTGAAGGGTCCACTGGGACTCCATTTAAAACCTTCTGGTCATTGTTTGCTAACTGCTAGGAGGGATTTAATCAGGGAGGAGCCAGCTTGGGTGTTGGAGGAGCTCCTAAAATGTCTCCAAACTGTTTTAGGAGAAAATGCTTAACAGAAGAGGACTTATTCCTGCCCTGGAATAAACTCATTAGAACTGACATATGATGTAACCACAGACTAAAAGAACTACAATTTTTTGAACATATTACATCCCGAAGGCAAATGAGGTTTCTAAATATTATCAATATCAGATAATAAAACCTGTTTGACAAAGACCATAGCCTCAATATACTGGTTGACAGCTTCCTCCTCTAAGAATAATTTTGGCATTTTATATAACTTCTCTACTAGGATCTAGTTTTTATACTAGTTTTTTTGAAGAAATTTTCTTGAAGAGGGTTTTATTTGATGACTCAAGTAAAATTTTCTGAGGTAAAAAACCTCATATCACTTCAGTGGACATTTTTCTCTTTCCACAATCCTGACCTGAGGTAAGCAAAGAGAATCACTTTATGATGAGGCCAGTTTAGTTCTAGGTTCCAGAAAAGCCCATGTTTCTCAGTAGCTCAGATCAAATCAGACCACCATTCTCCCCGCCCCGTTCCCCAACCCCCCCTCCCCCTTTGGGCAGAACTAAGCCAAATACCTGAATCAGTTCCAGAAGCATCTCTGGTTTTATTGACTAAGTAGGATCAGTAAATCTCTCCTATGTTATTTAGGCAGACATTTAGTCAGCCTTGTATTTATTTGCACAAGCAAAATGTTTTCTTCCCTCTTTTCTAATTCTTGCATAATTTATCATGTATAAATTCCTAAAATCCCACCCAGGAACAAACCACCACAGCAAGGGTTTCTGAAGTTAACCCCGGCCCAGTCCTACTGAATCCAAGTCTCTTGGGATAGGGTCCTGGAAGCCTCCTTTTAAAAAAATGCTTTTACAAGTGCCTCTGCCTGCTGAAGTATAAGAACCTCTGCAGCAGAACAACTGTAAGAGTGAAAGGAAGAAATAAATCCCAGCAAGCAGAGGCAGGCAAGATTTGAATTTGAGGATTTAATACTAATGGGTTCATAATATTTAAAAAAGAAAAAACAAGTCAGTGGTGAGGGATCTGAACACCTTTGCTTCGACAACTCCATCTTCAGTTAGGTCGGCTGCATCAGTGCACTGATACTTTCTTCTACCTCCGAGAGCTTCTTCAGGACTTGGTTGACCTGGGCCTCATCAAATTCCAAACACAGAAATTCAGATTCCTGGAAAACATAAAAGGATGTTTTAGAAGAGACCCTCAAGATAGCCAACGCTCTGGATCTGGTGTGACCCAGCCCCAAAGACCCAGCAGGCCTGACTCAAGCCTCTACACCTAAATGATAGTTGACCTAGCAAAGCAAATCCAACACAATAGCCTAAATGAAACAACTTCTATGAGGTGTTTCATAAATGTTAAAGAGGTATTCGAGGATCTCGTCTGTCAACACCTTTGATCCCATAATAATCTTTAAGGTAAATACTTAAGTATTGTTGTTTTACAGACGGTGGCCCTGGGGAACAGAGAGGTTAACCTGTAATACAAAATCAGAAAATGGCAGTCACACTGTGAACTCCCAGCTCTGGTTGACTCCAAAGTCCATACTATCTCCACAGCACACTGGAGGATGACAATGGAAGGAGGGTTTGGATTGGCTCTGTGTCAGCCTGGGAATTGGGCTAACTTGGATTTACCAGTTATACTAGAGATTGTTACAAGCTGTGACCAAGTGACTTAGGAAACAACAACCAGATAACTGAAAGATAACCAGATCTTGAAACAGCCTTAAACATTTCTTGGGCCTTTCCACTTGCTGCAAGCCAGCTCTCCCAAGATTTCCCTCAAACATATTCCCTACAATCATTGTTAGGATGATCAATCAATCAATCTAGGATTGATTGATTGAGCTAAGAAGGAGGCTTTTCAAGAATGGCTACCGAAATTTCATGTGCACTAAACAAATCCTAGGTGCACACTGTCTTAAGAGACAAGGGCAAATTATATATCCAAGAGTGACTATATTCAAGATCCTTAAGGACCACAATCATGTCATTTTTAGAGCAGTATGAATTATTAGAAATCATATAATCCAACTGCCTTGTTTTTTAGATAGAGAAACGGAGGGACCAGGCATGTTAAATGACATACCTGTTGTCCCTCTGTTGATGGCAGAGCCACCAGATCAATGCTTTTTTTCTTTATATTTTCCTCTCTATAAATACTACGGCATTTCCCACTCCCATCCGCAAAGTGGCAGGTAAAAGACCACCACAAGCCTCTTCAGAGGGAGGGAGTCACTCTGTCATCAGCTAGAAGAACCTTCAGGAGGTGACTTTGAAAAGGTACCTTTGCTGTTGCTAAGCTGCTGTGCTGAGTCTGTCCGGATGGCACCGACTATCCCCCCGGAAAAACAAGTGCAGAGAGAAAGAAGGGGCCTCTCAGATGAGAGTCTCCCAAAGGGAGGGAAGCAGCTTTCCCTGACTACAGGGACCTTTCTCCTCGAACATGTATTTGGATAGATGAGGGGTATAGTCTTACATGTGTGCTTAGAAACTGCCAGGTTTTCATTTAGTCAAAAGCAAAAACCAATTTAAAACAAGAAAGAAGCTTCCTGTGTTTGAGCTACAAGAGAGGTTATCTCCTTTTAGAAAGAAGAGCAAATTTATGGCAAATTAGGCAGTGCAGTTGGCTAAATTAAGAACAGGTCTCAGATTTGAAAGCTTCTTATTCTTCAATCAGTCTTATCGAGCTCTTTAGCTTAACTTTAAAGCATTTTTCAACATTCAGCCTTTGAATAAATGGTCTAGAAACTAGTAATTACCAGAGTCTAACATATATATTCAGGAAACTGGAAGAAAAAGATGATGCAATCCACCACTCACCTCAGTGAAAGAAAGTCTGTTACAAAGATAATCACCTGGTTTTGCACGTATATGGGAAGAGATTATCAAACACAACGCTCATAGAAATAAGAATACTTGAGCAGAGTTTATTAATAAATACCCAGGATCTTTTCTGAGTAGGGGTCGTTAGTTTGTTGTAGGTTTTAGTACTCACATTATCTTTGATTGGACCTCGTAAGTATTAATGAAGCTCGGTTTATTTTTAAAGGAAATCAAATACTAAAGAGAAATTGCAGGCTAGATAAAGAGAGTCAAAAGTTAAACAAATATTTTCTATCCACTCCCAACCTTCATCTCTCATCCCTTGAAACAATGCACACTAACAGTCTTAGAAAGACACATATGAGTATAACCACATCTAACTCTTGAAAAAACTGTCTACATGAAACTGTATTATCAATGCCTAGCTTCATCTAGTTATGCGATCAATATTTTATCAGGAATTTAAGAGTCTTTACACTGGGGCTTTTTTTTTTTTTTTTTTCAGATTTCACATTTGGTTGGAGTACCCTATAAAGTGCATCTAATGCACTTGAAAATATCTTTAGAAATGCAGGTCATGCTTATTTAGCCAGGCACAGAAAGTACAATCTGAAACATCTCATTTTGTTTTTCAAAGTCATCCACCTTGATCTGGGCCTAACTGATCATAATAATGAGAGACAATAAGACCAAATTCCTGTATTTAAGTATCTAAGTCAAGAATTAGAACCTGGGCCAGCCTGGTGGCTCAGGCGGTTCGAGCTCCGTGCTCCTAACTCTGAAGGCTGAAGGTTCGATTCCCACATGGGCCAGTGGGCTCTCAACCACAAGGTTGCCAGTTCGATTCCTTGAGTCCAGCAAGGGATGGTGGGCAGCGCCCCCTGCAACTAAGATTGAACATGGCACCTTGAGCTGAGCTGCCTCCCCAATGGCTCAGTTGGTTGGAGCGCATCCTCTCAACCACAAGGTTGCCAGTTCAGTTCCTCGAGTCCCGCAAGGGATGGTGGGCTGCGCCCCCTGCAACTGAAATTGAGCACGGCACCTTGAGTTGAGCTGCTGCTGAGCTCCCAGATGGCTCAGTTGGTTGGAGCATGCCCTCTCAACCACAAGGTTGCCGGTTCAACTCCCGCAAGGGATGGTGGGCTGTGCCCCCTGCAACTAGCAACAGCAACTGGACCTGGAGCTGAGCTGCGCCCTCCACAACTAAGACTGAAAGGACAACAACTTGACTTGGAAAAAAGTCCTGGAAGTACATACTTCTCCCCAATAAAATCTTTAAAAAAAAAAAAAGAATTAGAACCTGCTTCTCTTCAGTAGAGCGTAGATACAGCATAGGGTAGAGTCAGAAAGTGGTTAGCAGATGAATAAGCGAGCACATCACTGAGAGTATGTATGTGCTTTGTGATCATGGGGAGTACAGCAGTGTCTTAAGCTCAAGGATTTAAATAACTATTTTAAACTAGAAAAGAAAGCACTGGCAAAAGATTCAAATATTCCCTCCAAGTGCAAAAGCTAAAAAGTCATAAAATCCTAAGAAGAGATCCTTGAGAGGCCACCCTCTCCAAACCAACAACAACAAAAAACCACGCTAGCTTTAATGACTTCCAGAGAAGAACATCTCACAGGTTGTTAAGGACCTTTCCCCAGGTAACCACTCAAACATTCTTCAAGAAATTCTTAACTTGTCAAGCCTAAATCTTTAATGCTTTAGTTTAAACTCATTTCCTAGCAGGTACAGAGAGCATAACTGATTATTAGTTTATATAGTAATTGAAGGCTGTTATCAAACAAGTGTTTAGTTTTCTCTGTCTTTATACTAAGTAACCTCTTTCTATAGGATGCCCATTTAAATAACTGCCTTATCTACACCCATAAGCATACCCTGAACAATTCTTTGGCGTAACAATACCACAGGGACAAAAAGCTTAAAACAGAATATAAAAAAGGACTATGACCTATTAAATACCTAAGTGGAACCATTTAGAATAAATTCAACATAAAACAAAAAAGAAATCTCATAACCTATTTCCTATATTATTATTATTATTATTATTATTATTATTTTCCATGCAAAATTTCCACAAAGCTTTATCCTCAATTTATTGGACAGATTGAGCGTTACAACTTTGGCAAGTTCTAACATGTTGTGGTTTCTTTAAAAAATGCTGAAGTTGGGGAATGAAGAGTAAGAGTGGGAAAAGGTGCCTTAGGATCCGATCCCACTAATTGATAGTGATTCAAGAAGGTCATATACAGCTGGCCACATTTCACAAGGCTTATTCCCCAAATTTTTATTTGGTTTTATTTATTGACACAAAGGTACTCTTGACTGAACAAAAACTTTAGCCATACTTATCCCTCTGTTTGGGCTGTCCTTTCATAAACTTACATTAACCCTGACCTACAGCTCTGCCATTCTTCTGTATTTAACAACAGGAGAGAAAACAAGAACACATGGCAAAGGTCAAAACTGGCAATGGCTTCTTGAAGAGTGATTATATAATAAATAAGATACCCAATAGCTTTGAACCCTACCCACTGGGGAAGTTCAAAACATCTTCATAAGTAAACCTGTGTTCACTACTCATTCCCATACTTCCTGTGGGTTTCTCAGAATTATCATTGATAATGTTCCCGAACTCCTTTAGGAGACCTCAAAATAGCTTCTCTGTGGCAACGGATCTTCCAAGTTGCTTCCTAAGGAACCATTAACCCCAAATTAAAATTTTATAGTTCCCTGAAAACTGTGCTGATTATTTTCCACTTGTCCTTTCATATCTATTTTCTAACCTTCTCTGGCTTGTTCCACACCTTGTGAAGATGTTCTCTAAGATTGTGTCACTCCATTGTTTTCTGGCTTACAGTTGGGTTCAGGAAAGAGGAGAGAGAGGTCAAGATATTTATTCCCTAACTCCCAACTCCTCCTCTGCCATGTCCAATATTTTCTATGTGGGGGTATTATTTCTTCATTTCTCACTTTACTCTCTGGCCTCAATTACTACTTCAGTATAAACATAAAGATGAGTCTCTTCAGACTGCCAAAGTATATAATCACCCAATCCAACTCCAAAGATGAGCAGAGCAAGGATTTTCATCATGCTTAAGTTGACAAGAAGGCTGCCCCCCAAGTGTAAATAACAGGATGAACCAGAAACAATATTTGTTTTTTTCTTTTATCATTTGATACCAAAATCTTGTATAGTAGTACTTTGTACTAAAGAAGAAAAAGAACAGTAGTAACAACTGTGGAAGATGAGATTTCATTAAGAATTTGCATCAAATGTCTTGATTCCAGAAACGTGGCCTTATCTCTATCTGTAACCTGTTCTTATGTGCTATATCTAAAGCAATGGATAGCTTATGCTGTAGTTTAAACAATACTTTAAAAAAGAAAACTTGTGATTTATAATCTTTTCAAAATCTTTCAGCAAAAAAATTTAGCAACATATTACAACCAATGATACTCACGTCACCTTTTTATTGTGAGGAAATTCTCATTTCAAATATAATAGCCGACAAGTCCTGCATTTACTGTGTAAAGAACATGCTAACCCAATTTTCTAAAAGGGAAAAAATATTATACTGTAAATCACAAAGCAAATTATCCTATGAGGATGAAAAAGACTGAAATCAGATGCTTTTGGAGCTCTAAGATTGCAACTTAATGACCAAACAAGTAAATTAAAATGACCCCAAAATTGAACTGGTCTCCGTTATGTGCTAAGAGCTATGTGGGACTGTGACAGAGTCTCCAAAAACTAGACGGATTCACTCTAATAAATGAAAAAGCAACGGCTCAGCAAATACTAGTTGCTTTCAGAGCCAGAGCAGCTTCTAGAGGAAGGGTTTATCCATATTCCCAAAATCTCCTAGAAAAGTACAGGGCACTACCAGTGCAGGATAAAAGCATTAACCATTACTGAACAACAACTACTGAGTTTTCTGGAGATTTTGTGAAGACAACCTGATAACAGGAATTAAGTGCTTTAAAAACGTTAAAAAGCCTCCCACAAATTCTAATCATATTAAAAAATATGATGAAATTAACTTTTAATCAGTTAACTAGAAACTCAAGGGGGGAGAGAGACATTGGTTATCTAGGAAGCTTCAGACCTACCACTGATGGTAAGTTACTGCTAAACAAAGCTAAGACAACTAACTTCAACTTTACAAGTAGCACATACATGTTTTACATAAAGTGGCAAAATTTTAAAATAAAATAACGTCAGATCTTAATTATTCAGAGTCCTATTATCTGTGTCTCTGTTGCTTCATTTCCTCTTCCTTTTTGGGTCCATCTTTTAAACAGTTCCACAAAATGGAAAAAGAAAATGAAATTTAAACTGGTTAATCTGACTAAATCATAGCAACTCTGCAAGAAGTTTTACAGAAAAGTAGATTACAGCTATCGGGAAAAAACTTTAATCGTGACTTCACATAACTACTTTTGAAAGTCATACCATATGGTGCAATTTAAATAAAAAAGATCTTCTTATTCCAAATATTTCCCTTCCTTTAGTAACCAGGTCTACTGTTCTCAGCCTAGATATCTTTTAAAAGATAAATACTCCCAGGAGAGGTAACACAAAAAGTCATCAACACCTTTTTATTACTTGAATCAGGAGATTTATTTTCTTTCAGGAAGAATGAACCCAAGAAACCTGCCTTAAAACACAGGATATCTACCACTACACTATGAGGTATAGATAGGACAGAAACTATACAAGAACTAGGAAAGTACCAAAGGCAAATCCTTCTCCTTACCCATAATCCATACCAGATGCACAGATCCATAGGTGAAGACCTTAAGCTACTCAGATCCCAGATCCATACTCTCCATGCCTTTCTAATCACCTGGATCACTGAAGTTGCTAGGCACCAGGAAAACCTACATAATCTTACTAAGGGAGCATTAGCAAGATAATCTCACTGAAAACCAAAGGTTGAATTTACACAAACACCAATACAAGGTGTGATCAAACAATACATATGGTGAATGTTTAACTAAAAAACAAAATGTATTACAATAAAAGACACATTGCCATTAATTTCCCTCAAAATACTCCCCCTCGCTTGGAACGTACTTATCCCATTGTTCTTGCACGTTCTGAAGCAGTTCTGTAAGTCCTCGTTTGTGAGTGTCTTTAGTTGCGCTGTCATGGCTGCCTCAAGGTCCTGGATCATTTTGACTTTGGGGAAGAGCCAGGAGTCATACGGTGTCAGATAGGGTGAATAAGGTGGATAAGGACACACCGTAATGTTTTTATTTGACAGAAATTGCTGTATACCAAAAGTGATG